>NC_133618.1:95415146-95771812 GCF_048593235.1 Sminthopsis crassicaudata
AAACAGTGTTAAAAAATTATCCATGCATATGTTTTGTCAATAAAAAGCTGTAATAATAATAAAAATATTGAGGATTTTTTTTTGAGGGAAGTTGTTATTGTTGGTGCTCAATGGAAAGAAATATTGGAGGAGCATATAAATGCTTAGAAATATAAATAATTTTTACGAGCTTAAGAAATAAATATAACTGTCTACCTTCAGATATTTTGGAGGGTGAAGGAAAGTGAGATGATCAATCTCATGTTGTATGGAATGAAAATCTGCATGTATCCTCAAAAAAAAACTGAATATGGCCAACTATGTGAACTCTCTGCGGAGTGGGGACTCCCTTATCTTTTTTCAGACTTATTAGATCACACTTCATGCTTCTCTTCAACTCTGTTTAATCCAGTTCTAGATTCTGATCTAAACATTGTCTTCTGCTTTGATTCCACAATTTAGTACCTCAAAATGATCAAAAATCTCTTGCAATTAGCCACAGTCAATGAGACAATTTTAGCCCATCTGGGTCCAGGAATTTCTTGGCCAAAGCCTTTTCTTCAGACCTGACCATAGGTAATAGCAGCCTCCTTAGTCCTGTCTATCTCTAATCTAGTCATCCAATTTCCAAAATAATGATAATCCCCTCCCCCTCCCCCTCACCAGATCAAAAACCTTTAGTGGTTCCCCACTGCCCCCAGAACAAAATACAGACTCCTTAGCCTAGTATTTAAGGCCCTTTATAATCTAGCTCCCACCTAATTTTCTAGCTTTATTTCATCCTTCTACTTATTCATGTACTTGGACTTTCCCCCTTTTGCATTTTGGAGATTATTTCACTGGAACACACTGGCTTTGTACATCAGTAGTATTTATTAAATATTTGTTGAATTTGGTTGAACTTCTTTCCAATCCTAATTGCAAGAAATATTAAAATTATTTTTCTACCTCTACCAATTACCCAGGACCATTATATAATATAAATTCTAGATTACTTAGGGAAGGACCTGGCTCTTATAACAATTCAGATGAAACTATAATCATATAAAAATGCTCTAAATCACCATTGATTAGGGAAATGCAAATTAAAACAACTCTGAGGTACTACCTCACAACTATCAGATTGCCTAGGATGACACAGAAAGATGATAAATGTTGGAGGAGATGTGAGGAAACTGAGACACTGATGCATTGTTGGTGGAGCTGTGAACTGATCCAGCCTTTCTGGAGAGAGCAATTTGAAAGTATACCCAAAGGGCTATAAAACTGTGCATATCCTTCAATCGAGTAGTATCTCTATTGGATCTATGTCCCAAAGAGATCATAAAAGAGGAAAAGTATCCACATGTGCAGAAATGTTTGTAGCAGCTCTTTTTGTGGTAGCATAGAATTGGAAAGTGAATGGATGTCCATTAATTGGGGAATGGTTGAATAAATTGTGGCATTTAAATGTAATGGAATACTATTATATTCCAGAAAGCCTGGAAAGACTTGGTTAAATCCATGCTGAATGAAATGAGCACAACCAGGAGAATATTGTACAAAGTAACAGCAAGATTGTATGATGATCAACTATGACAGACTTAGCAATATAGTACTATACACAGCAATACGCTGATCCAAAACAATTCCAATAGACTTGTGATAGAAAATACCATCCACATCTAAAGAACTATGGAGACTGAATATAAATAAGAACCTATTATTTTCACCTTGTTTTGTTTTTTCTTTTTCATGGCTTTTCCCTTTTGTTTTGATTTTTCTTTCACAAAATGACTAATATGGAAATATGCTTAAAAGGAATGTATACACTCACACATATATAATTTATGTCAGATTACTTGCTGTCTTGGGGAGAGGGGAGAGAAGAAAGGGAGGGAGAAAAAATTTAGAATTCAAAATCTTACAAATGTTACAAACTATCTTTAAATGTATTTGGAAAAAAATAAAATACTATTAGGTGGAGAAAAAATCCAAATGTGAAATGATAAGCATCCCTACTGGGGTGACATCAATGATAATAAAAAGGAAGGAACAGATTTACAAGACAATTCAAAGAAAAATTGTCAGCATTCTAATACTAGATATAGGGACTAAAGAAGAAAAACGAGTTATTATTAATTAATGACTTTTTGGTAATTAAATGAGTCCTTAGATGACCCCAAGGTAACTGATTGACTGTGAGAAGGCTAACATTAATAAAGATGGGGATATGGAAGGGGAAACTGGTTTGGCAAGATAGTAATGAGGTTTTTTTTTTTTTTTTTAACCATGTTGAGTATGCAAAAGGATGAATAATGTAATAAAAAGAACTCAGACCTGGAGTAAGAAATCTGGATTGAAATCCTGTCTCCAAAATTTGGTAGTTATGTGATCATGGGCAGGCTTCCACTCTTTCTACTTGTACTACCTTATCAGTTTTCATGAAGAAACTGCTATCTACATTTTAGTTATTCTTATTAAACTGGAGATCATAGCAGTTGGATGACCTGTGCTCTGAAAAAAGCACTTTGTGAACCCTAAAGCACTGGTTTGAAATCTAAGGTTTAAGATCTGCAAAGTAGTTTCACCCAACATTGGTGTAATCTCTTCATCCTTCCTCCCCATTTGTTATGTTCTCTCCCCACTGTATTAACTTGCATGTATATTTTGGATTTACTTTTTTCTGTGCAATTATTTAACACTAGGAAAATATAAGATCTTTGAGAATGGGGACTCTATATATTCTAATTTTTTTTTTTATTTTTAATTTTCCATCCCCATCACCTAGTACGGATTCTGGAATACAATAGGAGTCTAATAAATGCTCATTGAATAAACAAATAAATGCTCACTCTTATGGGACAAATAATATAAGGATGATTAGCCCTATTTTATAGATGAGGAAATGAAGCCTGTGAAACATTATTTTGTCCATGATCCTATAGCTTGTTCCTGAACCAGTACTCAGAATCTCAATATAAATATTATATTTTTAACAAAAACAAGTGAAAATGTCCAGTAAGTAGGTCAAGATAGAAGAATGTAATTCTAAGGGGAAAACAAAACAAGCCTTTCCCAGGGGCTTGATGTTGGGAGTGATGCTGTTACAATCATACTGAAGGAAGCCCTTCCTCTTCAGGTTTATTAATAAAATAAGAATATACTTCCCCATCCACTGGATAAATCTGATATGGTTCTACATATATTAATTCTACTCTTTCTTTCCCAGTCATGCTCTAGGTCTTTACTTTCCCTAGTGAGAAAAATCAAACAGATTGGAATTGTCTAAGAGCATTGTGCAGATAGAAATAAAATTTGGTTATAGATGGAGTTTCTCCAGAGGAGAGCAAATAGAGATGTGATAAGCAATATAATTGAAGTAAAATACAGAATAAGGGAGACAAGATACAATTATTTAAAATTACAATTAAAGAACACTCCCTAGAGAAAATAATTAATTTGGAGTATCAGTTTTCCAAAGGCAGTAGTGATGAGCACCAAATTTAAATTAAGCTGAAATAGCAATGGTTATTAGGAAAGGGACAATTTTTTCTCTGACCGACATGGCTTAATTAGTGTCTGATTTCTCTTACTGTAGGTAGACTGTGGGAACACAGGCTATCTTTGTTCTGAACAGGGAAGTCCACTGAGTCAGGTACAGACTGAAGAGCTAATTGCTGAAGTTCCCCTTTGCTTTTCAAAATGTACAGGAGCTGCTTTTCTTTCCTGGGCAGATTCCTCCAGAGCAGAACCAACTTATTTATCCCAGTCAACCTTTCTCAAGTCAGATCAGATTAATGCTTTGTAAACATTTGGTCCTTTGCATGTCTTTTCCCCCTGCTTAAAAAAGGAGTAAGTCCTGGGTGAAATAATATTCCAGTGAATGTGCTTGTATCCCTTAATTCCCTATCAAAAACCCCATTTATGATAAATATTGTCCAAATACCCAATTCATGAACTGACTTCATCAGAATACAATGTAATATCCATTGATATACTATTGCTTAAGATCCTGCCTACTAATATAATGAATATGATATGCTCTAGCTACATAAAATATTCATAAGAGTTTCATTCACAATATTAAAAAAGGCCATGAAATTGCCTATTTGTCTAATGATTGAGGAGTGGTTGAATGAATTATATGACAAATGAAATTTGTCACCATACCATAAAATAACAAATATGGAAAAATACAAAGATATTTGAAAAGAGACATGGGAGGATGCCAAGCAAGATCAATAGGAAAATAGTACATACGTTGTCTGCAATCATATATTTTAAAAACAAAGGCAATGAAAGTAAGTACATAAATTTGAGAGGGGACAGAGAAAATACATAATTTTTTTTGCTTTGCTTGCTTTATGATCTAGATCTCTAATAGCATTAGTATAAGGAGCTCCCTATGTGACTGATGACACATCTGTAACTTTTTCTCTTAGATTGTTCAACCAAAAAACTATGTATTTTCTCTGTCCCCTCTCAAATTTATTTATTTTGGTCAAAATATATAAGAATAGATTTAGACACAAAGGGTAATGTCTTAAGTAAATTGGGAGGGGGCATGGAAAATTTTACTTTTCATATCATGACCAAATAAGACAGGGAGGATCATGGTAAGTAAAATGTATAATTTTTAAAATGTGAAATTAAAAAGCTTTTGCACAAACAATGCAGTCAAATTTAGAAGGAAAGTAGGAAACTAGGAGGAAATTTTATAGCAATTTCCTCTGGGGAAATGGATAAGGAACTGCTGGAACTCTATCTTTCCAGAAATCAGCAAGAGTCAGGATCACTAAACTTCTTTATTCTAGATCTTTACCGTCGCCTCCAACGCCAGGTCACGAGTGCAAGTGAGCGTGAGTTCCACCACCCAAGTTTCTCTTGCTCCTCCCACACACGTCACTTCCCTCTCTTTGTCTCACCAAACAAGTCAGCACAGAACAGCTGGGGAGGGTCAACCTTAAACAAGTTAATAGGGAACCGTCCAATTGGCAATTAGTCTCACGTGCTTCATCATCCAAGTGCATTGCTCAGTTCTAGCCCTTTACAAGGAACTGAGAAAAATTTATTAAAAAAAAATAAGAATCATTCTCTGATAAATGATCCAGCATATGAACAAAGTTTCAAAGCTATTAATAGTCACATGAAAAATACTCTAAATTAATATTGATTGGAGAAATGCAAATTAAAACAATTCTGAGATACCAATACACATCTATCAGATTGGTTAACATGATAGAAAAGGAAATGACAAATACTGGAGAGAATGTTGAAAAATGGAGACACTAATGCCCTGTCATTGGAGTTGTAAAGTGAGAACAAGTAAAGAACTATAAAACTAGTCCTACCCTTTGACTTAACCATACTACTAGGTCTGTATCCTAAAGAGATCAGAGGAAAGGGAAAAGATTTATTGATACAAAAATATTTAGAGTAGCTCTTTTAGTGATAACAGAGAATTGGGAATCAAGGGCATACCCATCAATTGGGAAATGGCTTATATGTCAAGTAATATGATTCATGATAGAACTGTATCTTGCTATAAGAAATGACAAGCAAGATTCTTTCAGAAAAACTTCAGAAGTCAGTCTTACATAAACTGATGCAAAATGAATTGAACAAAAACAAGACACTGCACAGTAACAGCAATATTTTAACAAAAATCAACTTAAGACTTAGTCACTCTGATAAAGATGTGATCCAAGACAATTCCAAAGGATTTCCATCTCCAGGAAGGAAAAAAAAAAAACAAAAAACCACCTGAATTCTGTAAGCAGATCGAAGCATACTTTTTTACTTTATTTTTTGGTGGATTGTGTATATGTGTTTACTTTCACAGCATGATTAATATGGAAATGTTTTTCATGGCTTCCTATGTATAACTGATAGATTCTTTGCCTTCTCAAGGATGAGGGAAGGTGCAGAAGCAAGGGAGAGAATCTGGAACTCAACTTTTAAAGTATGAATGTTTCAAAACGTCTAAATTTGAGAGTTAATGAAATAAAAAAGTTTAGATGTATATATTTTTATATAAAAATTTATATGAAATTTTCCACCAGATTGCCTTGGAGTTTCATTCATTTTATGGAAGTATCAAGTTTCTAATATTAAAAAATGTTTAAAGAATTTTGTTCTTATTTATGCCATGATTGATATATAGAAGCCTAAACATTATCTGAGCTGTGCTACCTGTGCCTTGTTACCACAGCCCAGGGAAGATGTAGACATATCTGCTGGGGAGAATCCAGAGCTACTGATCTCTTTAAACAAAGAGCTCCTTTTGTGCCAGAAGTCACCTGTGAGTGCAATTCCTTCTAGCCTAGAAAAAAAGGTTAGTAAATCAGAAAATGAGGCTCTAGTTTTCACCGGGGCTAACAATGCATCGTCTCTAGCAGGTGCCATGACTGCTGATTGCAATCCTGCTTTCTCATTTCATCCTGGCAGCTGTTTCAAATGATGTCATCACTCCCTATAAAGTGAGAGCTGTGTTTACAGTAATCCTAAATAGGATTCATTAATTTAGGAGAGTTGGGATTAGGGGAGAATGGTCAAGTATGCATTTATACAATGCTTTTTCCATATTATCACATTGGATCTTCTTGATAACAGTGTTAGGGAACACAAATGTTATCACTCCCATTTTGCACATAAATAAACTGGGACTCAAGGATGTGAAATCCAATATCACAGATATGACAAAAAGCAGAGCCCAAATTTGAACCCAAAGCTTCAGACTCCACCTCCAGTGATCTTGACATTATACCACACTGACATTTTGTTTCATTCCTAACCATTTCTTTAGTTTTAGGAAAACCAGTTCAATAAAATTGTTACACAGTTCTGTTTCCCAGAAAATGCTATATCTAATTTTCAGCTAATATCAAAATTCAGTGCTGTGCTCTAAAACTCTTTAAAGATTCTCAAGCATCAGGTGTGAGGCCTACTATGATGATAGGGATTGGATCCTAATTATCTTCATTACCTCACAGGGTGCCTAGCACAGTGCTTCTCAGATGGATTAAGATTTAGGCTATTTTTTAATTGAAATAGGAAATGTAATTGTTATTTGTTTTGAAAGGAAAAGTGCATCTTTCTTCATTTGGAAAACTGTTTAGTTGTGTTTGGGGGAGCAGAGACCTCTTTCTTACACTTGTATCTTCTTCAGCTTATGGCAGTGACTTGGACATGACAGGTGCTTAATAAATGTTTATTGACTTTGCTGTTTAATCTAGTGTGGTAAATAAACACTTAAAGACACTAATAGGCTGCCTAATGTATTCAGTTCTCCACTTAGTTTCCTACTTGGACCTTCATGTTTACTAACCTAATTCAAATAAGCAAAGTCAATTCTTGCTATATTTACCCCAGTGACAAATTCAGTTGGCAGGGGAATTGAGCAGAGCAGTGGTGGTGCAAAGGATAATCCAACCAACCATAGATGCAGACACACAACTTTGATTGAATTAAATTTTGACTGCCAAAAAAAACAAACAAACAAAAAAAAAAAAAAAAACAACTCTTTTGCAGAATTAAGCAGGTTGCTAAACAGCCAAGATTGCTATAGCTCACGACGACATTCTATTTACATTTATGGAATGCACAAATGGCACAATGCACAGAATTTTAAACTTAGAACCTGGAAAGACAGAGTTTAAATTCCATCCTTGCTGGCTGCCCCTGGATAAGCAACTTAAGAAAAGCTAACATTTATATCCCAGTTACTATGTGATAGGAACTGGGCTAAGCACTTCATAATTATTAACATATTTGATTCTCTTAAGAATTCTGGGAGGTAGATCCTATCATCCCCATTTTACAGATAAGGAAACTGAGTAAAATAAAGGTGAAATGACCTGTCCAAGATCACACAGCTAATAACTAAGGCCACTTTTGAACTCTGGTTTTCCTAACTCCAGGAATTTCACCTACTATGCCTCCTACCTGCCTTTGACATCTCTGAATATCACTTTCCTCATCTATAAAATAATTGATCCTGGATCTTATTGCCATACTTACCCTATCCCAGGATCCACCTTTTATTGTATCTTCCACACATGATGACAAAGACAAGTATTTCTGGAGGTCTGAATCATTTTTTCCTAATTTGACTACACAATTAGTTAAACTGGGCTTTATTGTCACTACTATCCAAGCCTTGACTCAATTGTATTTTTCCCAGATACAAGAAGTCCTGGTTAAGATTCTGTAGAGTTATCATTAGCACTATTGTTATATTTGTTAAGGGACTAAATAAAAGTGACGTAAGAAAATCTTAGAATCCATGTCAATATTCTATCCTAGATTGCAAGAGAATGTTAAAAAATAATGATGTGGTAAATACTTCAGCTGAAATATTAAATGTTATTTTTTCTTAATTTCTACATGCCCCATATTTTGAAAATTTAAATTTATTCTCTCAAATGAATCTACAACCACTGAAATTTTTCTGGTAGTTTTGTTATACAGCCTCATCATTCAGCCCAGGCCAAAAATATGGTAGTGAATAACGTTGGGGGTGGGGTGGGGTGAATAGTAACAACAGGAATAGATAGTAGGTAGGTAGCACCATCCAATGGAGGAAAAAATGGAAGCATGTTATTTAAATACAATCTAGCTTACTTTTACAAGTAAAGAAATTACTATTGTGGAGCTTTAATTACAGGATATTATTAGCAGCAGGTTAGGAAAACCAAGATGAGGATTCTGCCAAAGAAATGCTACAGAGGCAGTTCCACAAATGGAAATATAAGATTTTAATGTTAAATGTTTTTAATATTAATATAAGTTTTTAATGTTAACTGTCCTTTTTCTAAGGGTACAACGCCCACCCTGAAAAGTACATCAAAAATAAATAGCCCAAGACTAACATGCTAAAAGATCTTATCCAAATAAAGCTTCTCAGAAAAACAAAAACAAAAACAGTGTATATCTTAAAATAAGAATATTTATCATTTTTCTCAACTTCAAAAAAGAATATGTTTTCTAGCTTTTAGAGGATTTCATTTGGCCTCATTCTACAATGGAAGGAATGCTGAGCTGGGGGTCCAGACATTTGGGTTCTAAGTTGTGTTACACAACAGACTCATTTGACTTTCAAAAAATCATTTTACGTCTGGTCCTCAGGTCTTTCATCTGTAAAATGAGAAGCTTGGACTAAAGGAAGTCTCAAGTCCCTTCTAGTTTTCTTATTCTATGATCTATTCTTGAGTCCTTTAAGGTCAACACTGATTTTTCCCTGTTTCACAGTTGTTTTTTTAAACAATTATGATACTTCCTTCTAAATCTAACATACTGTCCTTGTGCAAAAAGATGGGACTTGTAATTAGTAAAGTATACAATTTGGGGTTGTTCTTCAAATACTAAGTGTAGATTTGAACTAATACAAAGTCTCTCATTTGTCCTCTTTGTGACAAGTGGTACAAATTTGTGAAATGATGTGCCAGGAATAATGTTCATTAGTGTTCTTGTAAGTTTTCCCTTCGTTTAAATCTACGTAATCTAATTTTTTCCTTGTCATTTAACTTCCTAGTTCTTTCATGTAGTTACATATCCTGAGCACCAGACTCAAAGCTTCAACTGAAGTGCATTCTAGTGCCAGGATAGAAATCTATGTGACAGTGGCAAAATCACTTAAACTCTGTGTACCTCAGGTTATTATTCACAGGCAAAATAATTTGGTTGCATTGGATTCGATTCAAGAAATATTTACTAAGAACTTATTATGCTCAAGGGTCTGGATCAGGAGCAAAAGATACAAAGACAAAAATAAATTACTACCCTACAGGAGCATTGACATTCCATACTATTGTGTGCAAATAAGGCAACAGTTTTGTTATGACACTTTTGTGAAAACATGAAATTAGTTCCAATGTTTTGTGTATAAGGGAATAATTTGAGCGTAACAAATGTTTGTTTATGTGAGATTTCATCTGATTGCACACCAGAATAACAGGCAAACTGCAACTTTTCTGATGCCCACCAACCCTTCACCTACTAACTGGTCTCTTCATAATGAGAAGCAGCTGTGATGACCTTTATCCTACCTCCTCATTGAACCTATGGGGAATGTCCTACCTTTGTTTTATGAGTTGATTTTGTTTATGATCTCAGATGTTTCAGAAGGGGAAATCCAAATAAACTAATATCAAACTGATGTCAGAGTACCTTGGTTTTGGAACAGCAGAGGCCAGTATCATTAGATTGAATAGGATGTAGTCAATAGGCAACAGCGGAATCATAATTCATACTCTGTTCTTTAGAATCCAAATCAGTAACTTTCTACAAAAAACTGCCACTTTTCCCCCTGTCTAATTAAATAAACTTTCAACCTTTTTTCTGTGTAACATGATTAATACATTGATGACCTGTAATTCTGTCAGTGTGGAAACTCAAAAAGGGCAAATAATAATTCCAGGAAGAATTCCTGGTGTGAAAAATCACTCAGCAATATGATCCAGATTACCACTTAGCTACAATTTACAGTCTCTGATGACTGAAATTTAGAGTATTTAACTGACTTGAACAGAATCACATAGCTAGTAATGGTTCAGAGGCAAATTTTGAACCCAGGGATTCAAGTCAAGCACTCTAGCAACTATACCAAGTTGTCAATTTAAAGACTGACTTCAGAGTTCTCAGTTTAATTCAGCAAATATTTATGAAGGGCCTACTAGCCTACTCCAAGGCATTAGCCTAGGCAATGAACATAAAGAGATGGAAAGCAATACAGCACCTTCGCTCAAAGAACTAAAAGTACAATTGAGGCAATAAGACACATTGCCAAGTAATTACAATATAAAATGGGCTATAAGTACATAAGAAGGATATAAAGTATTAAGTGCTTAACCCAACCCCTGGCACATAGTAGGCATTTAATAAATACTAGTTGACTTGAAGAGTTCAAAAAATAAAAGTTAGATTCTCAGGCTTGAAATGGACCTCAAAAACCATTCCCATCCTCAACATCCCCAGGTCATGCAACCTTCATTTGAACAGGGAATGGAAACCCAATCCCTTCTAAAGCAACCCATTCTGCTTTTGTGTGGTTCTGATGCTTAGTAAATTTTCTAATTGTGCCTTTTTCAATTCTTACCTCTTGCTGCTCCCCCTTGGGGTCAAAGAAAAAAATTAATTTCCTGTTCAGCCCTTCACTTGAAAACAGCTATCATGTTCTCCACCAAATCTATTCTATGAAATTAACAACCCCAATTTTCCCCAACAATGCTCATTTAGTTAGGGAAGGGCAGGAGAAAGGGAACAAAGGTTTAAGTGCCTGCCCACATGCCACTGTTCCAAGCAGTTTACAAATAATTATCTCATTTGTTCTTAAGAACTCTCAGCACTCTCTTCGTTTTGTCACTATCCTCCCTAAAATGTACAGCCTAGGCTGAAACATCATAAGCTAGACGTGCTTATTCCAGCAGATTATAATGGGTCTATCATGACCCATTCTGGACTTTACACTTATCCCAGTGTGCTCTAAAGAACACACTGAACATAATGCTCCAGACAGAGCTGCTGAGGACAGAATTTGGAGGGACTGTTACCTCCTTACTCCTGGAAGCCAGGCCTCTCAATGCAGCCCAACACTTTGGCTTATTTGGCAGCCACGTAATTGTCACTGACTCACAGTGAACATGAAGTCTACTAACACACCCAAGACCCTCAGAACCTTTTCATAACTGCTAATTGTACCTTGCTCATCCTGTGCTTCTGCTGTGGGTTTTATTTTTATAGCCTGTTATGTTCTTACTAAGTGCTAAGTCAGTACTTAACAATTCTCTAGTCCCGGCCTTTACTGGGAGTTTTACTAGTGAACTCCTTGGGGTGGAGCATGCATGCTTAGGAGGAGCAAGTTCATTGGTTGAAGTAATTTTCCCCAGAAGCCCTTGCGTTATCCCACACCCATTCTCTGGGAAGATAAAAGAGAGCGGCACTCGAGAGATAGGGGGTCTCTGCTCTAGGTCAGAGTTGAGGCGGCTCTCTGGAGGAAGAAGTCTCTCCTCTAGACTAGAGAGCGATCGGCAGTTCCTGGAGACAACAGCACATTACAATAACCCAAGCATAAGATTTTGCATTATTATTACCGAATTTCATCTCATTAGATTCATCCAAAGATCTACCACACTGGAAAATTTCTTAATAGCTTATACTTAAATAGTGCTATGAAGTATGCACAGCATACTTTTTTTTTTCATATTTGATCTTCACTGAGTTTTGTATTAGAGTTTTATATTTTGTATTATTACTCTAATTTCATGGATTAGGACATTTAAGATTCAGATTTTAAAATTTGCCCAGAGTCCCACATGGTGTCAGAAGTCAGAGATGAGTTTATGGCTCTGATGATTCCAGATCTATAGACAAGAATGGCAACAAGGTAAGAAGTTGCAATCTACACCAGTGAAGAGACTCATAAGATCAGAATCATTAATGTGGAAGAAAAATGCAAGACAGTGGGGATGCAGTGGAGAATGGAAGCTATTTCCCACAAATGAGCCTAAACATATCACTTCAAAGATTTTTGGCCAACTGTCCTCTCCTCCATATCCTTCCTGGAAGGTGGAGTCCTCCTGAGGATTCAGATCAAACCCTACTTCTATAGGAAGCTTTTCACAATCTTTTTCCTTGCTTCCCCCCAAGATTTCGTGTATGTCCATAGCTTTTGAATGTTGTTCCTTCACACCTTTCCCTGCCATTAAAACGTGGGCTCCAGGAGAAAAGGGAATGTTTTCCCTCTTCTTTATATCTCCAGCACTCAGTATAGTGCCTGGCACAATGTAAGTCCTTTAAAAAGTACTTGTTGACTAAACATAATTGGTAACACATTGATATTAGGGAATTGTACTTCCTTATGTTTTTATAAATCATCCATCCAGAATTAAGTTGTAGCTATCTTAAAATATTCTTTCCCAATTTTTTCCCTTAATTTGACAAAATTCATGACTGCTAGTACATTCCTTTTAAAAAGGATGATTTGTGATTTAAAGGGACCTCTTTATAATTAGAATATCCTTGCTTTTCAACAGCAAGTCATTGCTGACTACATCTAAACTTGGATCTCCTTTGGAAGATCAATAACCTTTTACCAGAAATAAAGAATATAACAATGAGAAAAGGCAGATGACAACCAGTTGGAGTGGGATTACAGAGAGAGAACACAGAAATGAATGTCAGTTTCTTTTCTCCAGTTCCCTAATATCATCTAGTGGACAGAAGCATAGCAGAATTTAATAAATGCTTGACTGAACACAATGGGTCCAAGAAAGGATCCCTGTAGTACTTCACTAGGAATCTCTAAGTTGACTATCCATCTGTAATTCAACACTCAGTCCTGTCTTACAGCCAATTCTGCACCTCTCTCCATCCAAAAGGAAAAACAGAGGGGCAGCAAAATAGCACAGTGGATACAGCACCAGCCCTGAAGTCAGGAGGACCTGAGATCAAATCTGACCTCAGCATTTAACACTTCCTAACTGGGGCAGCTAGGTGGTGCAGTGGATAGAGCACCAGCCCTGAATTCAGGAGGACCCGAGTTCAAATCTGGTCTCAAATACTTCCTAGCTGTGTGACCCTGGGCAAGTCACTTAACCCCAGCCTCAGGGGAAAAAAAAAAAAAAAAACAACTCCTAACTGTGTAACCCTAGGCAAGGCACTTAATTAAGCCCAACTGCCTTAGCAACAAAAAGGAAAAATACATTATCTGTTATTTTTCTGAACAAGTCTACTAATCCTGTCAAAAAGGGAAATGAAGTTAATTAGATATGTTTGAACATTTTCTAAATAGATACCTTTTTGTTCTCTTACCTAACAAGTCTATTAAGGAAAAAAAAAAAAAAAGATTACGGAAGTGAGAAAAAAATCAATTCACCTAAATTTTTAATTAAACATATATACCAAAGAAGATCAAGAATAGAGAAATAAAAAAACATGTAAAAGTATATTTATGGCAACTTTTTAATTCTATATCAAAAAACAGGAAACACAACAGGAGCCCATAAACCGAGAAAATGGTTAACCAAATGGTGGCTTATTAATGTAAGGGAATATTATGAATATGAATCTTAATTAATATTTTATATTCAGAGAAATAATTAAAGATTTAGACAAATTAACGAAAAGGGAAATGAGAAGCTAGAAACAATATACATAACCAAAATAACAACAAAAGAGTAACTTTGAAAGACCTCAGAACTCTGGCAAAAACAGCCTAATCATGGCTTCAGAAGACTGATGATGAAATATACCTCTTATCTTTTGGCAATGACATAATGGATTAAAATAAAGGTTCTTAACCTTTTCTAAGGTAGACTCCCCCCCCACCTTGACATTTCCATGAAGGCTATGGACTCATTCTCAGAATATTTTTCAAAGCAAAAAATACCTAGAATTTACAAAGGAAATTATTTATATTTAAAAACCAAGTTAAAAAATAAAAAAGATGAGAAATATGGTTTAAAAATCTAGCACTGGATGACATGATGGTATACTTAGAGAACCCCAAAGACTCTGCTAAAAAGCTATTAGAAATAATTCAGAATTTTAGCAAAGTCGCAGGATACAAAATAAATCCACATAAATCCTCAGGATTTTTATACATTACCAACACAATCCAACAACAAGAGATACAAAGAGAAATTCCATTCAAAATAACAGTCGATAGTATCAAATATTTGGGAATATATCTACCAAAGGAGAGTCAGGAATTATATGAGCAAAATTACAAAACACTTGCCACAAAAATAAAGTCAGATTTAAATAATTGGAAAGACATTCAATGTTCTTGGATAGGCCGAGCAAATATAATAAAGATGACAATACTCCCCAAACTAATCTATTTATTTAGTGCTATACCAATCAGACTCCCAAGAAACTATTTTAATGACCTAGAAAAAATAACAACAAAATTCATATGGAAGAATAAAAGGTCGAGAATTGCAAGGGAACTAATGAAAAAAAAGTCAGAGGAAGGTGGTCTAAGTGTACCTGATTTAAAGCTATATTATAAAGCAACAGTCACCAAAACCATTTGGTATTGGCTAAGAAATAGACTAGTTGATCAGTGGCATAGGTTAGGTTCACAGGACAAGATAGTGAATAAAAATAGCAATCTAATCTTTGACAAACCCAAAGATCCCAAATTTTGGGATAAGAATTCATTATTTGACAAAAACTGCTGGGAAAACTGGAAATTAGTATGGCAGAAACTAGGCATGGACCCACATTTAACACCACATACTAAGATTAGATCAAAATGGGTCCAAGATTTAGGCATAAAGAACGAAATCATAAATAAATTGGAGGAACACGGGATGGTTTACCTCTCAGACTTGTGGAGGAGGAAGGAGTTTGTGTCCAAGGGAGAACTAGAGACCATTATTGATCACAAAATAGAACATTTTGATTACACCAAATTAAAAAGTTTCGGCACAAACAAAACTAATGCAAACAAGATTAGAAGGGAAGTAACAAATTGGGAAAAAATTTTTACAGTTAAAGGTTCTGATAAAGGCCTCATCTCCAAAATATACAGAGAATTGACTTTAATTTATAAGAAATCAAGCCATTCTCCAATTGATAAATGGTCAAAGGATATGAACAGACAATTTTCAGATGATGAAATTAAAACTATTTCCACTCATATGAAAGAGTGTTCCAAATCACTATTGATCAGAGAAATGCAAATTAAGACAACTCTGAGGTATCATTACACACCTGTCAGATTGGCTAAGATGACAGGAACAAATAACGATGAATGTTGGAGGGGCTGTGGGAAAACTGGGACACTGATGCATTGTTGGTGGAGTTGTGAAAGAATCCAACCATTCTGGAGAGCAATCTGGAATTATGCCCAAAAAGTTATCAAAATGTGCATACCCTTTGATCCAGCCATACTACTACTGGGCTTATACCCCAAGGAACTACTAGAGAAGGGAAAGGGTCCTGTATGTGCCAAAATGTTTGTGGCAGCCCTTTTCATAGTGGCTAGAAGCTGGAAGATGAATGGATGTCCATCAATTGGAGAATGGTTGGGTAAACTATGGTATATGAATGTTATGGAATATTATTGTTCTATAAGAAATGACCAACAGGAGAAATACAGAGAGGCTTGGAGAGACTTACATCAACTGATGCTGAGTGAAACGAGCAGAACCAGAAGATCATTATACACTTCAACAATGATACTGTACGAGGATGTATGCTGATGGAAGTGGATTTCTTCAACATAGAGAAGAACTAATCCAATTCCAATTGATTAATGATGGACAGAACCAGCTACATCCAGAAAAGGAACACTGGGAAATGAATGTAAACTGTTATTTTTACCTTCTGAATCCAATTCTCCCTGTGCAACAAAAAAAATTCGGTTCTACACACATATATTGTATCTAAATTATACTGTAATATATTTAACATATATAAGACTGCTTGCCATCTGGGGGAGGGGGTTGGGGGAGGAAGGGAAAAAATCTGAATAGAAGTAAGTGCAAGGGAAAATGTTGTAAAAAATTACCCATGCATATGTACTGTCAAAAAATGTTATAATTATAAAATAAAATAAAAAATTAAATTAAAAAAAAAAAAAAAATCTAGCTGTCATTAAAGGGAACACCTCAGTCCCTTTTTCTGATCACAGATAAATCTAGACACCCAAGTGTGTTACAAGAATCTATCATAGTGCCAGCATACAATAAGTGGTTAATAAATACTTATCAAATGAAAAAAAAAAAAATAAAATAAAAATCTAGCACTGATTTGTTCTGCCTGACTATAAACATTTGTTAAAATGAAGGGCTTCAGCTCTGGCAGAAAAGGAAAATTAGGTAGTAATGACATTTTGTAAAGAACATCAATAAATCAGTCAATATCTTATCAATGTATTTAATAAATAAATTAAAAGTTCATAATGAAACCTGAGAAATGTTATTCAACTTGTGTAGTACACATAAAAAGTTTAAGTGCTAACCAGGCTTTTGAGTTTGTACATGTGGGCTTTTATCTCTGAAGAGAATAATCAGTTCTAACCTTTTAGTCCCAAGGCTTTCCATTCTTTAATGTCGCATGCCCTCTTCCTTTTAAAATATAAGCTCATGAATGACTTCCATGTAGCTACCTCCTTTACAAGGTCATTTATAATACTTTTGAAACACACTCCCATACCTGTTGAGAAAAGTTACCTTTGAGTCTTGAAACTCCAGGATTATACCTATCTTTTGTTATAATTCTTTGAAATCTATTCTCTTGAAGTCCAGGGCACTCAGCAAACTATGCCTGGAATCTCTTTCATCTAGTCTCAATTTCTTCACTACATTTAGTGAAGGAAGCCAATCACCATTAGTCAGTCAGTAACATCCCCTGCTGCAGCTTCTTCCTCTCCAAATCCAGATTCCAACCCTTGGGAAGAGCCTCTTGCCTAAGTGTTCAGAATTATACTTCCTTTCTTCTTCTTATCAATTTTCTTGACAGAGGTTTGGATTTTTCTCTGCCTGTACGAAGTCTTTGACTTTCCATCTTATCAGGAAATATCCCGTTCTTTAGGGAGAGAGTGTTAACAAAACTAATCCTAAAGGTTGGAACACCAGAAGGTCTCTTCTGGATCTTTTCTAATGTTTGGGGGTTTTCTGGTTGCTTTTAGAAAAGAAATATGAGATTCATTCACCGATGTAATGAAAAGTCATCTCTCTGTACTTTTTCCAAGGCAGACACTATCCAAGAGGATGTGTTCACTTAACGTAGGACATCTGAGAACATTAAAGTGGCACCCAGAATGAAGAAAGGCTTTGAGGTTACAATTTCAGAAGCTCAACTGAAAGAACCAGGAGTGTTTAACTTTGGGAAGACATGGAGGGAACAGGATATTATACAATATATATTGTATTTGGTAGACAACCACAAGGAGAAGATCACACTTCTGCTTGAGCCGAGATGACAACATTAGGAGCAATGAGTATGTGGAATCAGGATCCTAAACCTGTCTTATTTTGTTGTGTTTCTATAGATTCTGACATCACTGAAAAGGCCTGCAAGTACATTCGATGTAGCTAATCTGAAGAAACTAAGAAAAAAATATGTTTCCATAGAAAAGAGTGTCATTTCTAGACAGGACAATGAAAAGAGCTTAAAATGTTAAAATTAAAACTTGGTCATAGTACATAGTTAACAATATATTACACTTTGCACATTCTTGCCACAGTATTGTATCACCCTCCTCATCCTCATCCCCATTTGTCTTCCAACTATTCTATCCTCAACTGATCCTTTGTCTTCTCCACCAAGCTGTGAGCCTAAAAATTGATTAGCTACATTCTACATAATTAGAGAACACAGCTATCTGCTTATGTATCTGTGGTCAAGATCTAATAAAAATATCTTGGCTAATTTGGGTAGGAAAAAAAGGACTCAATTTACTCTTGGCAGGTAAAAGTAAGTGACATAAATGAAAGCATAAAGGAAAAAACTCCCTAGCTATCAGAAAGGAGAATCAGCTATTTTATGAAACAGTTAAGTTCTCCATCACTCAAAATCTCTGAGCAGAGAAGACCACTGATGGCTCTGTGGTAAAATTCTTATTCAGAGATAACCTTTACTAGAGGATCTTTCAGGTTCCTTATAAGTGTAAGATTTGATAACACTAGCCTGAAAGATAGAAGAAGCAGGCTTCTGCAATTCCAACTCTAACTAACCAAATGATTTCATAAGTTATTTTATTTCTCTTGGCCTCAGTAGTAAAAAGCTTTAGCTTTGTGATTTCTAAAATCCTTTCCAACTTGAAAATTCTATTATCTGTGTCTAAACATGATTGTGAACATGCTATATTCACACATATGCTAATATATACTTTCATAATATTATCATTGAAACTAGTTGTATACTGAAAAGTCAACAAATAAAAACAGAAATACATAAGTCTGCTGTAAAAATGCAGATATTACTATTTTATTCACTCTAATCAGAATATATACATACACAAAATGTGTATTATACATCAATTCCTTCCCACCCCACCCCCCCCAAAATCACCATGTTATGTAAACAGTGCAAAATGCTTCTACTGCATATAATAAAAGGAAAGTTAGCTTTAGGAAAATATTTAGATAATTTGAATTAAAAATGTAAAACTGAAAGAAATATTAAAGAGCTAACCTTCATAGTTTATTAGCTTTATAGCTTAGAAGTGATACATGTCATACTTTACAATACACTTTGGTAAAAAATGAAACTCTCATCTGGCCAAAACCCACTTTGGTTTTTCACATTATTTGGAATCAGCATCCAGATTACAGCATCAACTCTCTAAGATGACAAAATGGGAAAATGTTCTCATTTTCTGTCCCTGGCCTCCATTCATCTTTACAGGTAAAAATACAAATGCTATGGCAGTTCTCATACTTCTTTACAAGAGCATTTACCTCCACAGGTATCTCTGCTCTACAACAACAAAAGAGCATCACAAGGCCAGCTTTCCTTCTTAGAATATAAATGAATTTTGTTGCTTACTTTTAGCAAATACAAATGACCCTGCATTCAAGCAGCCCAAACCTAAAATTCACATTTTAAGTGGAATATGAATTATTCAGGAAAAAATATTTCTAGTTTCTCAAGAAGTCCTTATTTTAGTAAAAAGGATATCCTGCCTTGATAAAAAGAAAAAAATACAACTTTATCAATCCTCTCACAATAGTTTGCTAGGGATTAGAAATAACAGTTTGCATGCTACAATATCCAGAAGGATATCCAGATTCATTGATCACATCAATTTGACAACTGTACAACTAAAATGATTTGAGAAAATTAAAACTGCATCATTTGTTATAATATACATATGTATTTTCCCAACTGTGTTTTGTGAAATGTAGTATAAATGGTGCTGGGTTTTGTTTCATTGTGTCTGTATTTTTTAACAAAATCTTGTATCTCAGACTTGTAAAATGAACAATTGATGAAACAACTTCCTATTATCCTTCACCAGGGTAAATTGTAAGGATTCTTTTTAGAATTTTCTCAGCACCACAAGGAACATTCTGTAAAAAAGAAATTGTTTTAAAATCAGTGAATTTACAGATTTAGAATAACAATGTACTTAAATATTAGCTTGGCTTCCTGGGGGGGAAGGGAAGGGAGACAATGGAAGAAGACTGTTAAGTATCTATTAATGCTAAGATCTTTGCAAAGCACTTTACAAATATAGTCATCAAAACAAAGCAAACTCAGACTTCATAACATAAATTATATAAACTGATTAAGGAAAACAATAACTAAACCTAAGCTCAAGTCCTTATACAGCCCAATATAAATTTTACAACTACTAAAACTGATCCAAGAAGCAACATGACATAATACTTAGAGAAAGAGCCAATCTCAGAGTCAATAGGGTTCTTGATGTGGGTTCTCATCAACTCCTAATGGTTATTGGACAAGTCACTTAAACTTCCAGTGACCCAGACAATTAATACAAAAATACAAAGACAATGTTGCTCTATAAAGCTAGAAAATTCCTTACAGGAACTCCCTACCATAAGGAAATCCCATATAAAGGTGAATAATGAAATCACAAAAAAAATCTCCTATACTTTTAAAATAAGTTTTAAAAAAAATTGTATGAACAATAATTCATACTACTAAGGGAAAGAGATTCAAAAAATTTATTTTTTTTCAGATTAGATAACAATGCTATTAAATTCCAGTTCCTTTCTTCAGTGATAAACCTTAGATAATTCAATAAAATAATTCCCATATTTAATTTCAAATCTAAGACTGTGAAGCTTTCTGATAATACATTTAGATAATTGGAATACTGCTATCAATCTGAAGAAGAAAAAGTAAACAATGATAGAGAAACATGACAAAAATAACTATTTTGTCCTTTATAGTTTTGACCAAAATGAATTACATGAAGAACAAAAGAATGATTTCAAAGGGTCTTTAATATCAAATTTGGTCAAAGTAACTAGAACAATTGGTCAGTGTGGCAGTAAAGATCATTCTGACATGCAGAACCAACATTTTCAAGTACTTGCCAATTACTTAGCTATATAAATGGATGGCAATGATTACACAAAAATGAAATTTGCAATGTGCCGGGAACAGTCCTGTTGCCACCTAATTAAACACAATATACCTCTAATATAAGAAATGCTATTAAAATTAAATTAAAATAGCAATGTCTCTAGTCTACAGGATATATAACAATTATTAATTCTCTGAACATCCATTTTTAATGTAATCTTAAATGAACCCTAAGAATATTTATGCAAGTTAGATTGGAGTAAAGAGTTTTTGATTTATGAAAAGTTAGTTTGTAAGTAGAAATTTAGAATTCTGTATTCAATGGTATATGGTCAAATTTAACTCTACAAAGTATATTAAGCTGTCTACTTTCAAGACAGTTCTACCACCTTAATATTTTAAAAAGGAATGTTTATACACACAAAATCATACACGTGAAAATAATCTTAATTAATGATACATTTTGGGAGTCTTTGCATGTCTGACACGTACACTGAGACACTGTTGCAAGTCTGGAACATTCAAGAAACTAAAGATAAAGGCACTAAATTTTACATATAGAAAGAAACATTATAAAGTAGTATTAAGGTACTACATCATTTAGGAAGCTACAAAATGCTTCTTTCTTTACTAACTATTAAACAGGGGTGAGAAAGTAAGAAGAAAAAAAAGATCTTATCATCTCCAAGAAGCATTCAGAGATAGAAACATTGAGTTCAGTTTATATAATTTATAAAACTCACACACTTGGAACTGTAGTTTCATTAGTAGTGGGGCTGTTCAGGGCTGATGTTCATTGTTCGATAAATTTCTTTAAGTAGTAACAGAGCAGTATCTTCAGATTCCCTATTTTTAAAAAAGGCAAATTTACTTCAGAAAAAAATACTAGAAGAAGCAAATTATCTATGTACAATAAGATAAAAACATTACCAAGACTGCTTAATACTGAAATGTCAAAGAAAAGAAATGGTTATCTATTCTGGTTATATTTGTTAATAGACATAAGAAATTACTTTTCAAGATATTTTTCATTCCTTTTCTGTAGAAAAGTATGGAAATATATAAAAGTATGATTTAAAAAAATATATATATATGTAAAAAAATACTAACAAAGACCTTGAGATAAAGAAAACTTTATGCTGCCATCTAGTGGATAACAAAAAAAAATCTAAAAATACTCCATAAGACATTGGAAGTCTTTCTTTTTAGAAAGGGAAAAGGCAAACTAAAACTCAATGGCAATTTAAACACAGATCTAAAGACAGCTAGTAACTAAAGAATTACAATAAGAATTCTTACCAGTAACATAAGTGACTCTGAAGAGCGAAAAGATATTCATTAAAACTTTCTATTGGCTTTTCTTGTAGAACGTAGTCAATACGGCGACCTCCATTTAACATTCCAACCTTTCCTAAGAAGTCCTCATCCTTGGAAAAATCTGGACTTTCAACAATCTTTTCTGCTAAAATTTAAACCATTTCAACATAAAAGTCAATCACTCAATCAAAATCCTTTGATTTTAGCTGACTTTCTGGACTCAAAGAGAAATGATGCTTGACACGACACCTGCAGCAACCTGGGGAGCTACCAGGGGCTGACTTCTCATTCTTCCATAGGGCCAAGGGAACTTAGGACAGGTTACACAAAGAGAAGAGGAGAAACAGCCAACCAGCTGGCAGGAGTTGTGAAGAAAAGGGGTGAGGGAACATTGCAGAAAAGAAAGGAGATAGAATTAGAATCAGAGAAATCCAAAATTATCACGGAATAATGGACTGACATTGCATTATTATCTAAATCCCAATTAAACAAGTTAAAAGATGGCTGGAAGGAGACTTCTTTAAATACCTTTTAAAAATTCTTATCCTCATTTTTGACTATCTAGTTTAGACTTATACTCCTCTGCAATGCAGATTAAAAATTGTACGGTAGTAAGATACAGTGAAAAGAGAACTTGAATGCTGAAATTCCGTTTTGACAAATCAATTAAGCTATATAAGGGCTTTCTCCACCCAAAGATATCTTAATTTTTCAACAATAAAAACAGTAACTAAATTATTTCTAAATGCTACATTAAGTTAGAGAAAATGTTTTCATAAGGAAATGGCAAAAATTTACCTTCTACTACTTGCTTTTCTTCTTCTTCGATTTGACTAGCCACTTTCTCCAATTCTTCTTGTAACTGAGTAGAAGAAGTGTGAGCACGTGCAAACTCATTTAATATCTGCCAGGCACTTTTCAAAGAGCTTATAACACCTTGTTTCAAATCAGATCCCATCCGAGTGAGACTTTCTTTCAGCTCTAAACAAAATCCAAATGACACCAATCTAAGAGATTTATAATAAAAATCTCAAGCTATTGAAAGTCAGATTTTTAAAAAATGTGTTTATTGGTTTTATCTACTCATCTTTTTAAAGTAAATGCTTATTCAGGAATGGTTCTCTGGGAAGGTTAAGGGAAGGGACAGAGGGTGGTTTAAAAACTTATCAAATATATCTATATCAATAATTTTATTTTTAAATTAAGGACAAAAGTAAACACCTAAAGGAAAAAATTATTTCTCAAATGTCAATTAAACTTAATTTCTCATACAAATACACTGCACACCATTACCAACTGCAGGTTTGAGAATCCTTATTTTTTTGACCTATGAAATTTAAATGAATAAATCTGACCCAAAATTTTGATAAAATAAATAAAAATTTATTATAGACTATTTGCCATTATCTTCTACCTTGAAGTCACACTTCCAATCTCTCCACTACTATAATCAATAATATTGCTCAAGAGTAAAAATGTGGTTCTCTGCTTCTTTTTTTCCCCCCCAAACTGCTAGGCAGTGTATCGGACAGAAAAGAATAAATACCAACATTAAATCTTTTTATTGTAATTGCCTTTACCTAGGTGAAGTCTTTTTCTGCCTTTGTGATGTGGAATGAGAACTGGTTTTATATCCAAATCTGGAATTATCATAGGTTCTAATCTATATGCCACAGGATCAAGCTGTAAGAAGAATTACTGAAAATTAATTTATTTACTTTTAGTCACATATCTTAATCTTATATGAGAAAAGACACTATGCAACTTTACAAATAGATATGAATAGACTAGAGCCATCAATTAATTCTTCAATCATGTACTCAATATTCATGAAAACGTCCAAAGTAATTTTCCCAAAATAATTTGTGCAAACAATTTTTTTCCCAAAGAGACTAAAGACAAAATTAGACAACTACAGGAAAGTAGTTTTAGTACCACAAAACCATAAGCTACCTTACTTAAAAAAAACTAGATTACTGGACATAATGCTAAGACCCATGAGACTCTACATTTAAAACAGCACATTCTTCTTCTTTTCCCCAAATAAACGTAAATTAAATGTACTCACTGGATGGTAAATATTGAAGAATCCTTTGCAGGTAGGAAGCCTGTAATTCTCATCTATCCTATCCACTCCCCGTACAGTCAGAAAGACACCAATTGGTGATCCCAAAGCAAAGAAAATCTCTGGCTCAAAATCTAATGAGTTGTAAACCACAGAAACCTAATCAGAATTAAATGGGGGGGGAAGAAAATGAGTTTTTCATTGTCTCATAATTTCAAAATACACAATCTAATGAATTAACTATAATTAAACCATAGCCAAGCACTATTATTGTTCAACACATCATGTCTGCATGTGCAGTAGGGCTATAGTAGCAAGATACATGGCACCTATAATAATTGTTATGACCTATAATTACTGTCTTATTAAGAAAACTGTTGAATTAAAAGTCAACTCAAAACCAAACAAAACACTTGATTAAGTACTTCCTGGAAGCAAATAACTCTGCTTGGTCCTGACGGAGATGTGAAGTACATCCTCATAATGACTATGGTCTGGCAGGAGTAGAAGACAGCCATAACTCTACTCAAATCTATCCAGGATCATCCTAAGGTGGATACTCTCCTCAAAGATGCAGAGGATAACCTACACATACTTTTTCTTCTTCCAGGACTCTTGTTCATGTCCTAGGTTCAGATTCTAACTTGCCACTTGACTCCTGTGAGAACCAGAACAAGTCCTTTTCCCTCTTTGAGCCTGAGTTTTCTTAACTGTAAAATGAGGGGTTGGAATAAAGGATCCTGCAGCTCATAATTTTATGATTCTACTCCCTCCCATAAATCTATCACCAAGAGTCCACTCAATAGCTGGGAGGTTCTTTTGCTCTTCCTTGACATCAAAAGGTTATTAATGGAGTTCTAACTGTAATACTCCATCTAACAATACTTCATAATAACATAAATGCATTGGAAGGTTTAAAAGGCCTTCCATGGGGACGGAGGTGAGAATTCAATAGGAAGATACAAAAACCACTCCAGTCCTGGGACACAGCAAAAGCAAATTGGGGGGGAGGGGAAATTTATGTGACAGGGCAGTCATTATTCTACTTTCACAGGACACAGAACACATGGAGTATAAGAAAACAGGGGGGGGGGGGGGAGTTGGTACCAGCTCACAGAAGTGTTTAAATGCCAGCTGAAAGAGTTTTAGTTATCATAGAAGCACACTAAAAAATAAAAACAAAAAGCCTCCCTTTTCTTTAGAAATATTTTTTAAAATATTATTTCTCTGGTCTAAAAGACATTCCCAGATTTGTCCCACCTCTTTCCTTCCTCTCATCCCTCCATACAAACACCTTTCTCCCACACACATACACAGAATGGAGGAGAACAGGATGAGAACAAAAGTCTTTCTTAAGGAATTGATAAAGGATAGCAATCAAACCTAGCATAAAGAGTACCTAGTAAAATATCTAGATAAAAGAGTATCTAGTTAAAAATATTGCCTTCCTCAAGCCCTGGCAATAGAAGCAACCTGGCTACTGACCCAACTAAGTTGGTCTCCTCTTTCCCTATACCCTCCATTCATAAAGTGTTATGGGCTAGAACTCTGAACTTGAAACAAAGGATTCTTACAAAGTGCCAAGTCAGTGGAATTGATAAAGACAATGGTTATCTAGTTTAGCAGGGTTCAGTATGATTGATTTAATCTTACAACAAATAATGGTTTCCTAGTGATATAATGATTGGTTTATACTCAGTGTAAGAGCATAAGCTAGGAGCCTCAGCCAGGGTTCATTTGGAGAGATTCAGAGGGCAGAAAAGACAAGTGGGAGCTCAAGCTCTCAGAACCAAGGAGAGAGATAGGTCTCTATGAAAGCTAACCCGGCCCCAGGAAAGGAGACAAGATTTTAAAAGAGATAATAAAGGATTTGGACTTTTAACCCCTGGCTATTCATGTGGTGATTACTAAACTGAACCGAAAGCTGCCTCCAGAGCCCCTCAAAAAACAAAGAAAAGAACATTACAATAAAGTACTTGTATGTTGAAAATAGGACAGAGAACTTTGCAGCCTTAAAGGGAAATGGTCAAAAAAAAAAAAAAAAAAATCCAAATAGTGATTATTCTAGAATGTTAACCCTGAACTGCATTGTTACGTGTGATTTTCCTTGTTACTTCATATTATCTTGGGAAAAGACATGTACTAAAACATGAAAGGTTTTGTCACTGAACTTTTTTCTCCCTAAAACTGACTGGATTTTAGACTGTTAAAATAATAAAATTGTTTCCAAGACTTGTGACTAAAATATAACATTCAGTATTGTCATTTTTTGACATCAAGTAATTAAAAGAATCACTGAGGATAACTGAGGTAAATCATTTTATGACCAGATCTATGCATAAGATAAATTTTGCAGTGATTAAAAAAAGAATTGGTAGAAGTTAGAAAGTTAAAAAGACTTATTAAAAAGTTACTAAAATGGTCTAAGGAAATGGCAATGAGGATACTACTAGGATAGTGACAGTTGTTATGAGGAGGAATGGCAAATTTGAGAGATGAAAAAATGAGGATTTTGGCCTAAGTAACTATGCAAAATCTTTTCAGGTTTTATTTCAGGTTATATTGTGGGGGCAGACTTGGCAAGACATGAAGCTGAATGGATATTAGAGGAAAGACTAAAAACTCCAAAATTATAACCATGGAAATATGGGTGAATGATAGAAACTTTAAGAGACAAAGATGTAATTTTGAGATGAATGTCACTGATGAGCTCAGTTTGGACATATTAAATGGACAAATGAAAACAACAGTAGAGCACAGGAAAAAAGCCTAGGTCAACACTACAGAGTTAGGAATCATAACTGGACTATAAGTAGCAGTCACAGAAAAGAATGTGAGTGTGCCATAGGAAAATGATCAGATTGAAACTTAAAAATAAAAAGAATCCAATAGAAAGAGGCAGTCAAAAGAATCAAATTCCTCAGAAGTTCAAGAAGACAGAATATGGGGGAGCTGGGAAGGGGAAGAATTAGAAACAACTTTACAACCAGCAAGTCTGAAACTACTTTGACAGTACATAATGCTCATATACTGTTAAATGTTTTAAACAAGACCTTAGCCAGACTAAAAGAGGTTAAGGATAAGAAAGTGGAAGTACCCAGTGTAAAAAACTTTTATGTTTCATAACTAAAGGGAAGAGAAAGATGGAACTGAAGAGCCAAGAGAACTATTTTTAGGATTACAGAAAAAAACATTTGAAGACAGAAGGGAAGGGGACAACGGAAAGAGAAAAACTGGACTGTGCAAGAGAGAATAATTACTAGAGCACAGTCACTGAAGAAGCTAAAGTACATGGAATCAAGGATGTAAGCATAGGGATTAGTAATAGCTCTTTTGTCACAAAAGAAGGAAAGAGTGATGATGCTGAGTTTTTAAGGAATGAGAATATGACTAAAAAAGTGATAACATTGAAGAACTATATAACTGAACAAGCTCCCACTGACTCTACTAGTTACTCTAGTCTTTTCAGTAAAATGAGAGACAGTTATCTGCTCTTGGCATGCAAGACAGGCAAGGGAGGAAAGAGGAAAAGGCATGGAATCAATAAAGTAGAATAAAAAATTGCCAGAAGTCAGGAATATAAATGAAATTACAAACATAAATCTATATCAGCTGCAAACAGCTCAACTTTATGACTTTTTCCAGTGGCACACTCTAGCATACAAAGAGGAGTATAGCATCAGAAAATATTTCCAACGAATAAGAATTAGCAGATCAGGAATGATGAAAAATCTGAAGGAAAGGAGAGTTTAGTGGGTAGTCACTAAGAAAGCAGTAAGCTGATAGAACATGAGATCAAAAGCCAGTATGACAATAAAGACAAGTGAAGTCAGCTGGGAAAAGAATAGAAAAAAAGGCCCAAGTTGTAAGGCAGTGTAGTGTTACACAATGGTCAGAGACTAGGCTTCTGGGTCAGGCAGACCTAGGTTGTTCAAATCCTGCTTCCCCCAACCATTAGTCATTCTGGGTCCCAGGCAACTGGGTTGTAGAGCAGTTGTCTATGTGCATTGCTAAAAGTAAGTTCCTTCACCAGACATTCCCTCCACCAATGAAACTGCAGATTAAGACAAAAAATGTTTTTAAAAAAATAAATCTGTGCATAAAGATGTGATTTTTTTTAAAAAATAAGAGCAGGTTTAATGAGAAGTAAGGAAAGGTGGAAGAAAACTGTGGTTAGAAAGTTGGATTTCATATTTCTTTATCTTGAAATTGGCATAATTCTGAGAGCTACTAAAATCTAAACTGAAACTAGGATAGATACTGGGTAGTGAAAGTCAGGAAAAATCAGCCCAAGAAATTAGGGAATCAAATAGTTAAAAAAAGGTTATCCATCCGAATACTAAAGTACCTGAAGCCGATAGCAGATGAAAAGAGAGAAGACAATAAATCACGTGCTCAAATTAGAAGAATGACCAGTAGGTCAGTGAATGATACAACAAATTCAAAGCTAGAAATCAACAACAATAATAAAAAACATGGATAGCAATAAACAGATCATACTACATATCAGAAATTGCTTACATTTCTTAAATGACAAATCACATAAATACTTGATGCATTTAATATAATGATTTATCTTGTAAGTATTTTATCGATTAGCAAAAGTGACGATAACACCAGTATTTCACACTTCTTCAGAGGTTCATATTTCATCATTCAATTTGCTAAACACTATGTAATAAAGATTTAAAACCACTTCTTGCCATTTTTAATCCTCTAATTTGACAATTCCTACTGGTATCCAAACAGGAAATTCTAATAATACGAGCAGTATCAGAATTATGACTTATGGCCATCTGCAAGATGTAGTACGAAGGAATGCATCTAGTTTCAATGAGGGATGATATATTTGAAATATTCAGTCATAAAAAAAAAAAAAAAAAGAAATATTCAGTCATATTTTCCTGTCTCAGAAAGACAAGATTAATAACACTATAAGGGGTGTAAACTATTCTTCATATGTTAATTAGTCATTTGAGTAAATCTAAGTGAGAGGCAATATAGAAAACAATAAGTTAGATTTAGAGATCATGTTAAGTTCAGCCTACTTCAAAAATAAGAATGAGAGAGGCAATGTCTTATCTCAGATCAAATAACTAGTTATCAACAGCTCTGAGATTGGAATTTAGGTCTCTGGTTTCCATTTATTACTACAATTATTTATAATTATTTTTGTATGGCCATTTGAAATAAAATATTAAACTTGCCTGTCCTGTTCCAATGTCAAAAGAGTCATAATCTACATGCACAGATGACACAAAAGGACCAACTGGGAGTTTTCTCTTTGATGGATCACCCTCTGAAGACAGAGGACTTGTTTCTTTTGCTTTTTGAGAAGCTTCTTCTTGACCTCTTGTTAAGTTAGTCATTAAGGTTTTCTTGTCTGACGCTTCTTTTTTCTGCTCCTATAAAAGAATCAATCTCAGAATTTATGTTTAATAAAAACTTGAGTTGTGATGTCTAAAAGAATGTGAAATCATCATTTCACATTCTGCAATTCAAACTTAAAGGCACAGAATATGTCAAGATGCATTTTCCCTATGAAATCATATATGTAATAACAGTAACATTCACTAATGCAACACTTACATTCTAAACTATAAAACATTTGTATCATTTTTAAAGATACCTATATAAATTACATTTCTTCAGAACTACCAAAATATCCTGTTCAAAAAATGTTTGCCCTCCATATAGGATGAATAACAACAAAGAGATTCTGAATCTATAAGCAACACAAAGAATCAAAGTCAGGTGCTTCAACCTCAAGAGGACTGGGGAGTCATGCTACTAAAAAGCAGTCTGACAATCTTTTTTTTTTCCTCCCCTTGAGGTTGGGGTTAAGTGACTTGCCCAGGGTCACACAGCTAGGAGGTGTTAAGTGTCTCAGACCAGATTTGAACTGGAGTCTTCCTGAATTCAAGGCTGGTGCTCCATCCACTGCGCCACCTAGCTGCCTCTAGTCTGACAATCTTAAACACAGAGATCTTTATTCTGACATTCTAGAAACTCTGCAAAATTTAATTTTTTGTGCATTTAAGTTTTTAACTGCAAGACACCATTTATCAAAATTTTTGATAATCTATCTCCTCAATCAAAAATAATTTCTACTTGTTTATATTACATCCATTCATTTCAAGGAATACTGATTAAGTGCTTAATATGAACAAGGCACAATTCTCAGAACTTATCCTAACATTTTTTAAAATTCAATGTTTTATTTTTCCATGCCAATAGTTATATTTTTTTTCCCCATTCTCACTCTGTTCTTTTAGGAAATAATTAAAAAGTGAATTTAAAAATATGTCCATATTTATTTCTCAACTCAGAAAGTTCCCCCTGCTCTTTAAAATTATGTCTCAAATCCTTGAGATAGATATATAAAGAAAGAGGCCACAAAACCTTAATCTCATGATTACAAAAGAATTGGTTTATATTGGTTCAATTATTCAATCCCAATAAATCAAATTAGCAAATCATCTATCTTAGTATTGATTTGGTATACCTTGCTATCTATATAAAAAAGTAAAGACTGATAGATTCCATCAGTCTTAGGAAGTAAAATAATTGAATAGCCCCCAGCTCCTTTGAGAAACACTTTGAAATGAAATAATATAGTAATCCAAAGAACAACAAAGTGACAAGTAGGCTGTTCCTTAAAATTTCAAATATTTCAACATTATGTAGTTTTCTTTTCTTTTACTGAAAAGAATGAAATATGAAAAAAGAGAAAAAATCTTTTCTTTTTTCACAGAATTTTAGTTCAATGACATATCAAGAAATAAGAATTTATGACAACAATGATAAAGGAGGACTAATATCCTCAAACTTCAAACAACATTTTCCAAGTTTTATTTCTTTGAAATTCTACAATGAATATTATGAACAGAAGAATGCATTAATATCAGCCTACATAAGAATGGTAAACTTTACATCATTTCTCAGTTACTAAATTAGTTTTTACTGTCACCAACACATCTCTATTGAGCAACTAGCTTGCATAAGGAGCTCTATGCTAGGTTTGAGAGATATAAAGAAAGGCAAAAGAATGAATTTTCAATTGCTAAGGAGTTTAAAATCTAATAAAATAAGATTCAAAAGGCATGACTGTAAAGAAACATGCTAAATAAATAATGGATGGCATTTTGCGTTATGCAGACAGTTTTTTAAAATATGCAATGCCTTATCAGGACATTTTAAAAATCTGGAAGCTTATAAAAATTAATATTATTATATTAAGCTTACACTGTGTATATATATTAAAAAATATATAGTTAAATATGTTAAGTATGAAAAAAGTAGAAGAGATGATAAGCACTACAGTAAGGACTACAGCACCTGTACAACTACAACAATTAAAAATGATTTTTCCTCTATCTCCAAAGTAGTAAAAAAAATTCTGAGTTGCCTTTTTTCCCCCTTAAGACAACTAGAATATTTCAGTGAATTTATACAGATATCTGAAGACTCTTAAGAGAATGGTATATATCTCTTCTCTCTTTGATTCTTTTAAATCTAGTCTACTTTAAGTCTAAGGTTTTTTCATCCTTGTATGTTTAAAGTTTATAAATTTAGGTACCTGAATCAAATTTATCTGTTACTTTACCATTCTCAGAAATAAGCAGTTAACAAAAAAATATGAATTTACCAGTTTAGTTGCCTTGTCTTTTACAAAGTTGACTATTTTCTTCCTAGGACCAAGAGGTATTCCCATTTCTTTTAAGTCATCAACTGTACACATAAGCTTTAAAAAAAGAAAAACAAAAGAAAGATAACAAATACATAAAAATGAAAATTTTCAAAATCCTACATTAGCGAGTTAAGTTGCTGTAATATCAAAAACAGATAAATACTCATTCAACTAAAAACTCTAAATCTTTTTTTAAAATTACACACATTGGATGAGAATCTTGGATTTCATAATTTAAGATCTTATCTCATTCTTAAATTTTCTGTTTGGATAAGACTTTTTAAAAAAGATTAAAAATTATGATTAGTACCAGAGACTCCATGTCCATTTTTTCCTTTTCAAAAGTACTGATATATTCAGAAAGGCTAAGAGCTTCCAGGGTTTCCTGCAAAGTCAGGACTTCATTTTCAACATCAAAGTCACAAGATTCATCTACTGATGCCTTTGGATCTTCTAATGCCTAGAAAATAAATAAAAAATATTTTCAAAGTTTTCACAGATTCTCTCAATAGAAAAATCATTACATGGATGAGCACTAAAATTTCTTATTATATTTCTCAAAAGATGTATTTACTATATGAAAACATTTCTGAAATTTGATAGCAAGTTCTGAAGCAGACTTAGCAGCAGCCACAAATGTATATATTAACTAAACATTCTTGAGACATACCTGCTTTTCAAAGGGAGCTGTATGTTTCATGATTCCGTTAGCAGTAGTTAGAGGCACTGGTTTTGAAGTCAAGACTTTCTGATTAGAAAGTATATCAAATAATATCAAAGACCCTGAAGAATATGAAGAAAAGTATATTTTTCTATTTATAAAGTTATTAAGATATGACAATAATAACAGAAAATATTTAAATATTTCTTAAGATTAATCAAGGGCTTTTCTTAAATCCCACCCACTCGGGCCTTCCTTGGCTTCCATTCAGATTTTACAAATAAGAAAACTGAGGTCTAACTTGATTCAATATTTTATTCACTAAACCAGTAATTCTCAAACTTGTCCACAGAAGTAGAATACCAAAGGTTGTGTGTGTGTGTGGTTTTGTTTTGTTTTGTTTTTGCTGAGGCAATTGGGGTTAAGTGACTTGCCCAGGGTCACTAGAATCCCAAAGTTTAGACCTGGACTCAGAGATCTGAATCCAAATCCTGCCTCAGATATTTAACCTGAGCATGCCATTTAACTTCAATCTATCCCAGTTACATCAGCTGTAAAATGGAGATAAATAACAGCATCAGTCTCCCAGAGTTGTTGTTAAAATCAAAGGAAATAATATTTGTAAAGCACTCTGCAAACTTTAACATTATGTAGATGCTGGCTGGTACATAAATGCCAGGTGTTATAAATATCTCCAATACCACTAATTATATAGAATATTGAATAGAAATTTTAAAAAATAATGCATACCAAGACAAAAGAGGAAATAAAGTGGGAAAGCCATCATTTTAAGCTACAAAAGTTAAACTTTATCCTTCATAAAACTTTGCAGGATATGGAGGATCAATCTAGAATTAGGTCCAATGTATACATTGAAAACTTACCTAAGCTATGTCCAGCAACAGACACCCCTCCTTTAAAACCTGGGTTCCGACTGATAAAAAGTGCATGTAGGCGGTTTATTTCCATTCCCACTTTTTCCACAATAGTCTGACAGTAAGTAGGGCTATTGTAAAATAATATGTCTAGCAGAGTTTCATTGGTAAAATGTCGCAGACGACCAATACTTGGTAAAGTTATTTTTTTAATGTTCCTTCAGAAAACAAAAATATAAATACATTTAGTCATTAATAGCTAATTCTTCAATACACATTACTAAAAGCCTCTTATGCACATGATACTGTGCCAAGTGCTGGGGATACAAGCTTTAAAAAATGACTATCACTGACATGTTTCTAGACCAGTCCATAAAAGAACATTTTGATTCACAATATGCTTTGCAGAGACATTGGAGGGGGGGAATAGGGGAGGAGGAGGATGAAGGGTAAGAGAGGACGTGAAGGGAGAGAAAATTTCAAACAACAAAAATGTGCAAAGAAGAGAATTTCTGTACTCGCATATCTGGAAACTTTTCTCAGGTATTTTCAAGCTTATGTTTAGAGAGTATGAAAAAAAAATGGGCATATTTGAACAACTGATGTTAAATTGATATCAGGCCTCTAATAGAGTGAAAAGAGACCTTAGAGATTATCTCATCCAAAACTAGTTGGGATCTAGTCCAAGTTCATTTTGCAAGTAAAAAATAACTAAAATAAGTGAAGCAACTTGCCAAAGATTATAAGACTAATTAATAGTATAGTTTCTTAGCAGCACAATCAAAACTTAAATTTGGGTTATTATATTTCTTTCCATCAATACACATTTTCAAGTGCTTCCTACAATATAAATGTAACATATTATATTTTAACATTAGTAAAATAGAATACTAGATAAAATGGTTAGTGTTCAAAAGATCTTAGATAGTTTGTTCAATGTTCCCATTTTACAGATCATCAAACAAGCTCAAGGAGATACAACTTCCCATATTGGGTTACATAGCATGGGGGGAGGAGGGGAGGAGAGGAGTGTCAGTGCAATACTTTAATAATAAATCTGTACTTTTCTAATTTTGAACTTAAAATTATCTTAATCTAAATCTAGAAAATTAGCTAATACAAACCTGTCAACACCTGTAGCATCACCATGTAGGGAACTATGCCAATGAACTGGAAGAAATTCCACCCTGCTTACTTTATGGTCATCTAAAGATTTCTTAAAATGTGTCTGCAGCAATTTTAGAGAAACCATTCTGAAATCATCAACTTGAAAGAAGAAAAATGAAATATTTCAGTGACAAAAATTCAATAGTAGCTAGATGATCATAAATTAAACAATTGCTGTGTTTAAAATCTCAAAGGCATTTTCTGAAGAAAAAAAGCAGATCTATTACTCAATAACACTAAAAGGGGGGGCGGGGAGAAATTAATAATTCCCTCATTTTAGAAACCAAGTTATGTAAAAAGAAAACTTAAGTGGCTATGAAAACATGAATTTAAACAGTAACACAATGGTTTAAAAAATCCAAATTTAATGAAAAATTTTAGATCATTAATAAAACTACTTTCAATTAAAATTATTTTCAAATAAATATAGTGCTCATGAATCATGGTAGTCAAATGTAAAAGCACAAAAAAGATAATTTTTCTCCTTAACGATTCAAATCAACATTCCTTCTGCTGATGTACTATAATTAATAAAACTACTTTCAATTAAAATTATTTTCAAATAAATATAGTGCTCATGAATCATGGTAGTCAAATGTAAAAGCACAAAAAAGATAATTTTTCTCCTTAACGATTCAAATCAACATTCCTTCTGCTGATGTACTATAAACAATCACCTAATAATTTTTGTACAACTGAAAACTAAGTTTTACAAGCACCTTAATAGTTTGTAAATTCATTTAAAACTACTCTTTGAATAAAAAAAAATTATGATAAACATACCACACTCAATAATGCTTCTAAAACGTAAATCACAAACAGGACCAATGCCATGTACCATAAATACTAAATGGTCAACCTGAGGCATCTCACCTGTAGAAAAAGAAAGACATTAGGTATGCATTACCTAACTGATAGGTAGTATTATCTTGCTCAATGTCCTTACACTTTCATCAATAAAAACCCTATTGCCCCAACTCCTTAATATACACTTCAACACCCCTACAGTAAAAAAAAAAATAAAAATAAAAAAATAAAAAAAATAAATAAAAAAGTCACCTCTCCCCAGTATACAGCAGGAGGCCCAGGAGGAAAAGGAAGCAGACTACTGCCCTACCTGGAAATTCCCATAATCATCTAACTGTTAAGAACTCTCCAACTCTAGATTTGGTAATCACTTGGGCTCCTCATCTCTCCAGAGTCTTACATTCCATTGTGAGAAATACTGTTAAAAGATGAAACTTGGTCTGTGCCATTTCTTAAACACTCATCATCCCATATTCATTTTACTTAAAGAATTTTTTTTAATTATTCAAATATGCTTAACATGAATTACTGCTTAATTTTTTTCATATGACTTATATTTCATCTTCTTAGAAATTTTTGTGTAACTGAGAGCAACAGAACAAACATAAAATGTATGAAGTTGTCAAATTGAATTTCATACTTCCTATTACAACAAATGAAAGTAAAGTGCTCATAAACATTAATAATCCGGGATTGTTGGTCCCTATACAAAGGTGTAAAAAAACAAAAGCAGTCATTTATGAAATCACAGACAAAATCCAAAGGCACATTAAACAACAATGTGCTTATTCAGAATATATAGGAAGATACAAACTGAAATGTGAATAAATGTGTTGATTTGCTTAATGTTTAATGTCAAAATAATTTTTTTGAAATGAAAGGAGGCTTTTCCAGATCTATGTGCTTTATATAGTCCCCAACAGTAACCAGTTCAAAAGTAGTGTTAAGAGACTAAAAAAGTACACAAATCCTATGTAAATTAAAAACAATGAATTGTAAAAGTATCCTCCCTATTAAGGGCATATTTAAAAATTACAGGAAAGATAAAGATAGAAGTAATTGCTGATGAAAACAGAGAGTAACTATAATAAAGAATGTAGCATAAAAAGCTAAATGTAAAATATGACGAACTCAACAGATAAATTCAATTCACTTAATAATTAGTATTTAAGAAATTAGAAATTAAGGAACTAACAACATAAAACTAAAGAAAAAAAAGCAAAAATTTATAGTCTAACCAAACAAGAATGTAATTGGGAAAATGCATAGTTATTAGTAACAAATCACTGAAGTATAGACAGTAAGTACTGCAGCAGTCATATATGAAAAGTTAAATATAAATGAAAATATATATATGAAATTTATATTAAATTAAATATTAAAATTATATGTGAAAAGAAACCTAAAACAAAGCAAAACTCTGAGTAGATATACTGATCTAAGTCCTACAGAATGAACAATTAAACTAACTTTTATCCTTTCAGTAAAGATGCCCAAGAATGTTGTATATGCTGTTAAGCAGTTTTAGTTGGTTTGGTTTAGCTCTTTTGTATAAAGGTGGCTCATTTTTTGGAAAGGGAAGGAAGGGATACTGAAATAATTAAAGGAAAGAGAGAAAAGGGCTTAATAAAATAATTTTAATAATAGAAAATGTTATATACAACAAAGATAGTCTTTAAAAAGAATGTGAAAATGTATTAAAAAAATGGACTTGATATAAATAAGGAAAAGAAAACAAAAGACACCAGAAAAAAGTGCTAGGAAAAAATGACATAAAAGAAAAGATGAGGAAGACTTCCTCAAAGCAAGCTTCCATGACTCAGTCTTGTTTACATTTATTCTAAAGGAACTGTTTCTCTCAAGACTGTCTAAAGCAAACATGAATAAATGTGAAGTGAATACAGTTACTCATCAAAAAAGTCAGGTCACATTTACATCACAATTTTCAATTCATAGTACACTTTCCTCACAATACCTAAGTAGTGGTACCATTATTTCTACTTTACAGATGAGTAAACTGAGAATCAGAGAGATTAAATGACTTGTCCACCATTATATAAGTAGTGGAGCCAGGACTCAAATTTAGTTCTTACAACAAATTCTAGGGTTTTCTCTATTTTGAAGAAAGACTTGAATTATTTAATCATATCATTGGTCTTTTTGCTCTCTCCCTTAGAAGTTCACATACCATCAGGAATTTCATCATGATCATCAATACCACGTTTTACAACTCTAGGTCTTGTTTGTCCATCTTGTGTGGCTCCCCATTCATCTTGCATTGAGGAAGACTGAAACTGAACTATAACCTAAAATACATAAAAAGAATATTCTTTAAAAAAGAAAAAAAGAAATTTGTTGAAACAAAAAGTGAACAAATTCACTTCTACTGTGAGCAAAAATATACTTCTTTAAACATAAATGAATCAAACAAAACTTTTGCTATATCTAAATACCTATAAAAGGCAGACACTAGACCCTCTGACCCTAAGATTAGTATTATAAAATGTATCACTATAAATGTCCAGATTCAACAAGTCAGCTGATAGTATGAAAAAATATTATTTTATTATTTTGCTATTTTATTTTATTTTTATTTAATTATTTTTATCATTTTACTATTAACATATCTCAATTTATTTGAAAATTCAAATTACAAAATAAATCAGAGTATGTAGTTTCATAAAAAAAAGAATGACTGTAAATGTGAATGAACAATAAGGTTACAATTATATAATTACATTTGCATTTTGAGAAGTTATCTTACAGCAAATCATGCCTAAATTCATTTTGTTCTATCCTGCAAAATATCTTGCAGTTAGTAAAAGTTATGCAGAAAATCACAAATCAAAAGTTTAAACAGAACAACTTCACATTAAAAAAAAGAATTGTAAAAGGGTATACTTTTGTATATATTAAAACTTTGTAACATTATATAGAAATCAGGATACCTAACAACAAGAAGTACTCTGATTGTTAGTTCAGTTATTTCATTGTATGTTGACACAAATGGACATTTCAAATTAATCCAAACTCTGTTAGTTTCCATGACAACTATGGTGAAAAAATCTGAATACAATATAAGTATCATTATTTATTAATGTACACCCACTATTGAAGTTAACATCATGCAAGTAGTATTCTCAGAAAAATAATTTGAAACATGACTTAAATAGCTTTATTACCTTTGGATTATGAATAACAATTGTTTCTCCACTGGGAAACTCAAGTTTACGATGCCATTGATTGGTAGTTACAGCTTTTTTGTATTCTGCCTAGGATAATGGGAAAAATAGTTTTAAGTCCAAAATAATTAATATCATAAAATTATATGCCATGTTTAAAAAGCATTTATATGAAAAGGATATAGGAATATAACATTGGCAAAGATGAGAATAAATGTAAAGCAAGCCTAGTGATATTTCAGGATAAGAATATAAAAGTATTAGAATACTGACTCCCAATGGCTAAGATTCATTTGATAAATCCAAATAAATTAAGTCTTTTTTTTTCATATCAGGGTACAGAATCAGTGTCAAGCAAGATACAAAAAGAGGAGAGGATTCCTGCTCAAGCAATTCACAAATCACAAAGGGCTAATCTTTTAAGAAGATATGTGAAATAGAAACGTGCTTTATAAAAATTCAAGAATGTGAAGCAAATATTGAAGCTATTAATCAATATAAAGTTAGTCATCTCACCAACCAAATTACTACCTTCAGCAACTTCCTAGAAAGAAATAATTACCTAAGTAACAAGGGCTCACTCAGTTTGGAGGTTTATAGAGGCCAAATTACAAATGTAGAAATCAATTGTATTTTTTAGGTTCTGGGATTTAATGACTTAGCAATGATCAGCTGAAAAACTATAAAATTAATTGATAATATAAAATCAGATTTACAAATAAAATCAATATAAAAAAATTCAGGATTTTAAAAATGTTTTGATCTACTGCTTATTGAAGTTTCTTTTTTCCAGGAAAATTAACATGAGAATAGAATTTCTTAGTTCTCTAACATAGATAGGGAAAGAGGGAATAATAATAATTTACAATTTATATGGCTCCTGAAAACAATGAAATATTTTCACTTGCATTAAATAGCTTCACAATTTTCCACCTAAATAAATAGACTACTATTCTGCAACAACCTCACATCTAATAGTCAACCTGCTGATGGCTTTTCCACATTTGGACCAATATAGAATACAGTGAAGGAATTGGCTATCAGGTGATGAATTCTTCAATCAAGGCAAAATAAAAGTTGCATCTCAGATTTTTTTTATTTTTTCTAGTTATTTCAAAGCATGTTAATTGTTTTTCAGAAACAAATAATTCTGGAAGATTTTAATATATACTGGGCAGCAGACAATAGGTTTGTCTCTCTAATCTTCATTGTTATCAATTTTTTCTCTCCTCATAAAAAAATCTTTTCTATCTTGTCAAACCTGATATACTCTTATTTTTCTCACTCTTATGCCCATTCTCAATTTCTAATTTTTGGTATTTATCTGATGCCAGCATAGATCTGGTATCTAATAGTTTTCAGTGCTACAGTTTTCAGCATTCTGAAAGGAGGTACAATGAATTACGTTTAAGTTTAGCTTGAATATACTATGTCCTAAAAGGAAGTGATACTTACCCATTGATTTCAAGATATTAAAAGGATGATGCTTGACAACAGAATCTTTTTATAATGTTAGATTGATTCATATATCATGTCCATTAACTAGAAAAAACTAGTTGGAAAAAATATACATTTTTCTATTTGCATTTGGGAATGTCATGCATAAGCACTAAATTAAAACAGGTGATGCTTAGAGGCTGAGTCACTAAGAATATCAAGAAATGACAAATTTTTTTTTTTATGTGGGAAAGGAAAAGTCCATTTATGCAAATACTTTCAAGTGTTTTTAATAGAAATTAGTATTATCAAATTCTTTTTCTGCAACTATTGATATTATATGATTTTTTTGGTGTATATATGTGTTAAACCAACCATTTTGGAGATTTCAAATTATGCCCAAAGAGTTAATAAGCTGCTTATAGCCTCTAACTCACCAATACCAATATTGGTGTTTCCCAAGACAATTAAAGAAAATGGAAAAGAACCTACATATTCTTAAATATTAATAGCAGCTTTCTTGTACTGACAGTCACTCAAAGGATGGCAAATTGTGGCATAAATTCATGAGACAATACTACTCGGTTACAAGAAATGATGAGATCAATGATTTTAGAAAAGCATGGAGTTTAGAATTGCACATGTTTAATCTATAGAGGAGGGGTATATTGGAGAAGGTGGGGAGAAAAATTCAGAATACAAGGTTTTGCAAAGGTAAATGTTGAAAGCTATCTTTGCATGTATTTGGAAAAACAAAAAGGTATTAAGAAAAAAAACAAAACACACATGAATTAATGAAGAATAAAATGAGCAGAACCAAGAGAACACTGGTTAGTAGCAGTATCCTAAAGGTAGCTTTTGAAGTTTAAATCCAGAAAGTAATATTTTGTAAATGATGAGCCAGTTGATTTAGAAAAACATGTAAAAACTTGGAGATATGAAAAAAGATGCTATCTTCTTTAAGAGAAACAGATGATAGGTGGAAATAAACACAGTACATGTACATATGCATGTTTAGAGATATCTGTGTGTGTGTGTGTACAAATATATATATGCATAATTGCAGCCTTTCTTGGAGTAGGAGAAAGGAAAAAGGAAAATAAAAGAACACTACCACATACACAGCAAACAATGAGAGAATTCAACATAAAATAATAAACTTCCATTTTAAGAAAACCCAGATATTACAGATATTTTTCAAAGCTGCCCAACTTTCCTTTGCTTCCTCAAATATGTAAGATATGAGGCTTTTTCTTTTCAAATTCCTTCAGCAGGAAAGACAGTCTTGTGCAGTTTTGAAAACAATATGTAGTATTTATTATGTTTTCTTGAAATGGAAATTTGTTTCATATTGAATCCTCTCATGGTCTTCCATGTACATGGCAATGTTTTTTTCCCCTCATTTTGTATTTAAATGTAAATTTTTTATATTATTAAAAAAATTTTACACTGAAAAAAACAGTATGTTAATAAGTTTAAGCACATGTATATTGTGCCTATTTTTTTTAAACAAATGGCAAAATATTTTTTAAATTCTTACCTCTAGTTTTTCGCTGAATTCCTCTGTATAAGGAATATACCGACTATCTGTATCCCCCTTATAAAACCAAGTGCAACGTCTAACTTCAGTCTGTTCTTCTTCCCAATATACAGCTTTTCTCAATCTGTCATAGAGGTAAACATCATAACGTCCACCATCTGTGCTTAGAACAACATTCTCTGGATCAGGCTGAACTAAAATATAAAATTTAAACTTTATTTAGACATTAAATATGTTCTTCTTCCCAATCTATAAATAGATAACACAATGAACATATTACTCTCTTTCCAAATAAAATGCCAAAATTCATCCAGTTGAAAAATAGGCTTAAAATTAGTCTGTGCTACTTTAAATAATTCAAAAATATTTATGGGATTTTAAAAAATACAAGTGCCACAAAAAGGAAATCAAGGTGATGGAATAGAAAGAGACAGCAGGCCTCAAAAGGCAGAATGATCTGGGTTCAAGTTCCACTAGTGATTCACACTGGCTTTGTCTTACAGTCTGGCCAATTAAGCTTTCAGTGTTCTAGGCAATTCTCTTTAAATAACAAAAAAATAAAGTAGTGATCTGTTTGGGTGTAAATATTTTCCTCATTGGCAATTCCCAAAATCACCTAACTCAAAAATCCAGTTTTTAAAAAAGTCATATTAAGAATTATACTAAATAACAAACCAAGCTCATTAGATATATTAAATTTTTCAAAAGCATACATATCAAAACACAAAACTAACTCAAAAGAATGATCTAGAAAACTCTATGGGGGGCTAAAGGGGGGGGAAGAAGACTTCCTAGGTCAAAAGTAATTGTTTTATGCTGTTTGAATGTTTTTTTGTTTGTTTGTTTGTTTTTAATGTTCAATGTTTGTTGTTTTTTTTAATTTAAGGAAATTCTTCCTTAATAAAAATCAAATTCTGAAGCCAAATGCTTCTTTGCTATCCTAATTAGAGATAACAACAACAAAAATGAATAAATGGATTATATATAGACAAACAGTTCCTCTGATAAAATGAAAAGTTATTCAATTCAAACATATACTACTTGCTCAAAAAGAAAAAAACAGAGGAATGGGAAATACATCTGAGAGAACTAAGTAATTTGATATGTACACAAAATCACAAGAAAAGCAAGGAATAAGATCCTTCCACTCCCAGATCATATCTAAATTTCTATTTTTTAAAATCAGTTGCCTTTCCCTGCCCCAACCCCCCCCAAAAAAAGGAAAATTGTACTTACCTGAATTATAGACCTCTTCAAGATGTATAGAATCAAACATACTAAATGGCATCCATATTTGTTTGTGTTCTACTTCCTTGCAATAAAACCAATGTGGCTGAACAGCCTCATACGGATTTTGAAGGAAAAGAGGTGGTGCTTGAATCACAGGAGCTGCAGGTCTAGCCAGGAGCTGCTGCTGGCCTGGGGATGACAAGACTGTCTGTCCTGCTGGAGGGATCTGAAAAGATAAAGCCTCAGGTCTCCTCCATGTCTGAGAGGCACCATGGGCTCGAGAGCAGCAAGACCCATCTTAGATACTTACTAACTCATACTAACTGTGTGACCATAATCTCTCTGAGGCCATTTCCTCTTCTGTAAAAGTGGGATAATAGGGGGGCAGCTAGGTGGCGCAGTGGATAGAGTACCAGCCCTGAACTCAGGAGGACCTGAGTTCAAATCTAACCTCAACTGTGTTACCCTTGGCAAGTCATTTAACCCCAATTGCCTCAGCAAAAAAAAAAAAAAAAACAACCTAAACATAATTACAAAATTATACATCAATTTTGATAACTATGGTTTTAAAAATCAAAATTATAACTAACTATATTCCAAGATATTTGTTCCTAGATACTTCTCATTTTATAAAGTAATTCATACTTCATATTACATTAAAACTTTTTGATTTGCCAGTTAGTTTAATCAGTTACTTCTTTAGTGAATAAGCAGTTTAAAGTAATGAAAAGAATACATCTAATCATCTCACTTTAAAAAATTATTTTCTCCATAAAACATAAAGACTTCAACATTTCTTTAAAAGTGACTACCTTTCATATTCCTTTATTTTTTTTAAAAAGCAGATTATCTGAAATGCAGAATAAAACTAAAAAGAGTGATAATAGAAGGAATAATTGAATTAAAGAGAATATTTATACCGGTGGCATTGTTCCAGAAGGACTTTGATACATCTGAAGAGGTGGTCCAGATGTTGATGGATGGGGAGGATGATTTGGAGTTTGACATTGCTGCAACTGTGGTGGAGCAATATAAGGATTAGCTCTGCTGCTGGTAGGGTTATGACGATAAGGATTATATCCTTGTTGTGGTGTTCCATGGGGACTTGTAAAGTTTGTAGGTGGGAGACCACCATGTGAAGACTGGTAAGCATTGGTTGGAGGTGCAACACTACAAGCAGACTGTGTCTTTGAAATGTGTGGTGAGAAAGTATTTGGACCATCTGGAGATCCAACTGTAAGAGGAAGGGAAGTTGGAGGCTTAGACAATGTTGGTACTCCAACAGGTGCAGCTGCAGTTGTTAATGGTACCTGTCCGATATTCCCAAAAGGATCACTGTTGGTGGATACCTGAGAGAAATAATTAAATGTCTGTGGCAAAGTAGTATGACCAAAATTTTGACCAAGAAAACTGTCTTCCTCACCAACATCTGTAGAATCTTCTGAAATAAAAACAGAATAAAAAGAGGGTTGAGATTAAATTTACCACAAAGTTCGGAAAAAGAGAGTGCCATTCTCTAAAAGTAACACCAAAAATAAATTTTAATAATTTATCCACTAGCAAAAAAATCCTTTGCCAAGACCCAGTAAATGTCTAGAGCACCAGCCCTGAAGTTAGGAGGACCTCAGTTTTGCTGGGATCAGAGTAGGGAGGATCAGTGTAAAGTAGAATATGATGAGCCCACATAATTATGTTAAAAAGCACAAAAATCTTTGATCTTACAATCTTTACAATAAGTTAAGATTGAAGATATAGTCAGATTTAGGTTTTGGACATTATCTCATAGAGATTGGTGATCATGATGTTTCCCATGAGATCATTCACATTAGGCAGAGAGATGAAGGATGATTCAAAGCTTTTAAAATTTATTTGTATTTTAATTAGTAATAATTTACTGGTTAGTTTGGTATTTTAAAAATATCAGTTTGTGGTAACTCAATCGGTGAATTTTGGATTATTGAAGTAACTGTAATTATGTTTTTCTTCTACCCAAATGGGTATGACTACTTATGGTAATGACATGAAACTTTGGGAAATTTATATTTTTGTAAATATTCATTCATTCACTTAGATCATGAGATTTATTGGGCACAATAACTCCTTATTGCTTTGATTTCCTCTTCATTGGTGGTTAGTTCATCCTTTTCATTTTTGATACTGGTAATCTGGTTTTCTTCTTTTTCTAATCAAATTAACCAAAGATTTATCTTTTTTTTTTTTTTTTTTTTTTTTTGCACAGGCAATTGGGGTTAAGGTACTTGCCCAGGATCACATAGCTAGGAAATGTTAAGTATCTGAGATCAAATTTGAACTCAGGTCCTCCTGACTTCAGGGATAGTGTTCTATCCACTTCATCATCTAGCAGCCCCACCCCTCACCCCCCATTTAAAAAAAAAAAAAACTTTTAGTTTTATTTATTTAATAGTTTCCTTTCAGTTTTTATTAATCTCTCCTTTGATTTTCACCATATCTACTTTGGTATTTAATTGAGGATTTTTAATTTGTTCTTTTTCCCAACATTTTAGCTGCCTGCCCAGTTATTTGATATCTTCTACTTTATTCATGTTAACGCATCTTAGAGATATAAAATTGTTTTGTCTTGCATCCCATAAATTTTGTCATGTTTCTTTATTCTCTTGGATGAAATTATTGATTGTTTCTACAATTTGTTGTTTGTTCTACCTTTTTTTTTTTGGGGGGGGGGAGGCTGAGGCTATTGGGGTTAAGTGACTTGACCAGGATCACACAGTTAGGAAGTGTTAAGTATTTGAGATCAGATTTGAACAGATATCCAAATCACGTTACCACAAACTGATATTTTTAAAACACCAAACTAACCAGTAAATTATTACTAATTAAAATACAAATAAATTTTAAAAGCTTTGAATCATCCTTCATCTCTCTGCCTAATGTGAATGATCTCATGGGAAACATCATGATCACCAATCTCTATGAGATAATGTCCAAAACCTAAATCTGACTATATCGTCAATCTTAACTTATTGTAAAGATTGTAAGATCAAAGATTTTTGTGCTTTTTAACATAATTATGTGGGCTCATCATATTCTACTTTACACTGATCCTCCCTACTCTGATCCCAGCAAAAAAATCCTTTGCCAAGACCCAGTAAATGTCTGTATGGCTCTAAATACATTAAAAATACAGTTCTCATTGTCCTTCACTTTTTATTCATGTCACTTCACCCCTCAAAACAATAATTCACAATTGTTTCCTCTGTTTTTACAGAGTTTTCCTTGGTATTGCAGTTCTATACCATTAAAAAAAAAAAAATTTAATCAAGTTGAAAAATATCCTGCACAAAAATTGACAATATATTAGGACACAAAAACCTCACAATTAAATGCAAAAAAGCCAAACATTAAATGCATCCTTTTCAGATTATGATGAAATAAAATTATGTGTAATAAATGCCTTGGGAAAAAGACCAAAAATTAATTGGAAACTAAACAATCTAATCCTAAAAAATAGGTAGGTCGGGGCAGCTAGGTGGCACAATGGATAGAGCACCAGCCCTGAAGTTAGGAGGACCTCAGTTCAAATCTGGTCTCAAATACTTAACACTTCCTAACTGTGTGACCCTGGTCAAGTCACTTAACCCCAATAGCCTCAGCCTCCCCCCCCAAAAAAAAGGTAGAACAAACAACAAATTGTAGAAACAATCAATAATTTCATCCAAGAGAATAAAGAAACATGACAAAATTTATGGGATGCAAGACAAAACAATTTTATATCTCTAAGATGCGTTAACATGAATAAAATAGAAGATATCAAATAACTGGGCAGGCAGCTAAAATGTTGGGAAAAAGAACAAATTAAAAATCCTCAATTAAATACCAAAGTAGATATGGTGAAAATCAAAGGAGAGATTAATAAAATCTGAAAGGAAACTATTGAATAAATAAAACTAAAAGTTTGTTTTTTTTTTTAAATGGGGGGTGAGGGGTGGGGCTGCTAGATGATGAAGTGGATAGAACACTATCCCTGAAGTCAGGAGGACCTGAGTTCAAATTTGATCTCAGATACTTAACATTTCCTAGCTATGTGATCCTGGGCAAGTACCTTAACCCCAATTGCCTGTGCAAAAAAAAAAAAAAAAAAAAAAAAAAAAAGATAAATCTTTGGTTAATTTGATTAGAAAAAGAAGAAAACCAGATTACCAGTATCAAAAATGAAAAGGATGAACTAACCACCAATGAAGAGGAAATCAAAGCAATAAGGAGTTATTGTGCCCAATAAATCTCATGATCTAAGTGAATGAATGAATATTTACAAAAATATAAATTTCCCAGATTAAAATGAAAGAAAATTAATTACTTAAATTTAAAAACTTATGTTTTAGAAAAAGAAATTGAACAGGCCATCAATAAACTGCCTAAGAAAAAATTTGCAGGGCCAGATCCTGACTGAAGTGAGCAAAACCAGAACACAGTAACAGCAAGATTATGTGATGACCGATTATAATAGACTTAGCTCTTCTCAACAATGCTGTGATCCAAAACAATTCCAATAAACTTGGGATGGAAAATGCCATCCGCATCCAAAGAGGGAACTATGGAGAGTGAATTGTGACCATAGCATTTTCACTTTTTTTTTGTTTGCTTTATCTTTCTTATGGTTTTTCCCTTTTGCTCTGATTTTTCTTGCACAACATGACAAATATGGAGATATGTTTAAAAATATTGTACATGTAGAATCTATATCAGATTGCTTGCTATCTTGGGAAGAAGGGAGATAAAAGGAGATAGGAAGAAAAAATTGGAACACAATCTTACAAAAATTAAAGTTAAAAAGCTATCTTTAAATGTATTTAAACAAAATAAAATACTTTTAAGAAAAAAAGAGGGGCAGCTAAGTGGTGCAGTGGATAGAGCACCAGCCCTGAAGTCAGGAGGACCTGAGTTAAAATTTGACATCAGACACTTAACACTTCCTAACTGTGTGACCCTGGGCAAGTCACTTAACCCCAATTGCCTCAGGGAGAAAAAAAAAAAGAAAGAAAAATATCAACAAATATGAACATTTCCAAATACAAGGTCTGAACAGAAAGATTATATATAAAATTGTGGACCTCAATTACATTCATAATTCAGTTATATTATACATATCTTGTTTTAAATGTTAAATTTACAAAACCATCACTCTTGTCTTTGTCCCCTTCTCAACTCCCTTCTGCTGTGTGTAAATTTTTTCATTTACTAATTTGTCTCTCCAATGTCACACTACCTGACCAAATAAAAATTTTCATAAATAGAGATATGTAGTCCAAAAGAAATTCCCACACTGGCCATGACTTCTGTTTCTCAATATTTTTATTTTTAAAAAAGTGATTTTGAAAATACTTAAAATTTAAAATATTTTAAAACTTACAAAAATATATATTTCCCATTGCTTGTGTCTGATTTGTTTCGTCTTTGTTTTGTTTTGTTTTTACTTGGCCCTTACATTTCAGTTCATGAGTTTGCTTTTCTTTCTTTCTATTCTTATCACCCTAGTTTTCAATTTTGTCTCTATTGTTTCAATTCTCCCAGGTACTCCTACAATCCCAAGTGGCCAAGACAACTATTTTCCTAAGGCTGCACCTGGATTTGTGAGATGATCACTATACTTCATGAATTTTTTTCCCTAGGCATTTCTCAATCCAAGCTATTTCCTCATAATATTCTGAATTTTTGTTGATTTGCTCATTTTAACAACCTCAATATTTAGCAGGGAAAGCCTAATAAATTTGAATCATTCTCCACAAATGTCTAGGACCAAGTATGTTGGCCTAGACTAGGACCTTTCTTCAAGAAGCCCCGGACCTGCTGCAGTGCTGGATTCTGCCTATGTGCCCTCTTTTACTTTAAGGCTCCAAGATTTCTCCTGTACATGCTACTCGGGGTTGTTTCCTCTAACTACTGGGGTCAGAGAATATTCCCATGCTGATTTCCAGCCAAAGGCTTTGGAGACTACTTTAGTTGGATTTTGCAAAGGGCTTTTTCTCTATTGTGCTTAGACCAGGGCTAGATTCTTGCTTGACAATTCCCTGAATTATCTGGGGCACGGGCTTCAGGCTTGACTAAACAGAAACTCCCTAAGTCTACTCTCTTAGGATTGCGACGCCCATGGATATCATTTTATTCTCTTAATCCACTCATGTTCCTATCTTTTAATTAATGTTTCTTCCTAAACCTTGTTTCACATATAAAAGAAACACTGTTTCCTTGGTTAAAACTTTTCATTCACTAAATCTGTCAATATCAACTACAGATAACCATTAACAACACAAATAAATTCAGATATATTTTATGATTACATGTAAAATACTTATATACTCAATCCATTCTCTACAAAACATTATGATCCTAAATGACCAGGACAAGTAAATTCAACAAAAACATTCAACCCAATATTTACAGGCTTATATTATACACAAGGTGTTAGGAAGACAAACATGCAAACCCCCCTCTCCCTTTTAAGAGTCTAAGGAAGATTCCAAAGTAGAATGTGATAATGATAAAGAAGTTTAAAATATCCTAAGAAATCAGAAGGAAGAAAAATTACTCTCATACAGAGGGATCAAGAACAGCTTCATGGAGAAGTTTGAGTTTTGAAAGAAGAAAATGATTTCAGTAGGCAGAGATACAGAAGTAGTACACCCTTGTTATGAATAAAAAGCTGAGTTAGCTGAGGTCAGCAATACCAGATTAAAATGTTAATTGAGAAATAATTTCCAAAATAAATAAAAAGACAATAAAACAAAGATAACATTATATTTTAAAACTAAGTGGCCTATAGGATTCCTTCTGTCCTAAGTAGTGATCCCCATTTCTATAAGATAACTCTGTTGAAAGATACATGTACGATAACAAATTAAACAGAGCTGAAAGGTAGGTTGGAACTAGACTGCAAATAGTCTTAAATGGTAAGATGAGGAATTTGTTTTTTATCCTCTGAATCAAATAGAAAGTTTTTGAAAAAGGAAATGTTGTGGTCAAATCAAACACTGAAAAAAAAAAAAAAAAAGGAAATTATTCTTGCAGGTATGTAAAAGGTAAGAGATGAGATCAAAAAAGGGGCTATTAATAAAATAGTCCAGCTGAAGCTTACAATGTGAGTAAAGAAGTTATTGTGGATGAAAAGAACTTCACTATTTGTTGAATGTGGGGAATTAGGGAAAGAAGGAAATGATTTAATTCTGAATCTTGTCAATTGGTCAACTAACATTTACTAAGTGTCTACTATGTTACTGGGAATACAAACGTGGTGAAAAAGTGAGCTCTCAAGGAGCTCACCTAAGAATAGAAACAAGATGCAAACTCTGTACTAATAAATTATATAAAAGTTGATTTCATCAATAGGAAAAAGGAAATGTGAGAATGTGAGGAGAATCATCTTTTTGTGGAGAGAAATACATTCTCTTTAAGACAAGGTGAACTGGAAGTTGAAGTGTCAGTGGGACACTCAGGAAGAAATGTCAGAATGAAACAGAAATATGGGACTGGGAAATGGAGGGAAGATGGGGGTGGGAGGGTTATTAGGAAAAATAGGCGGATTGGCATTGGTCATGTAAGTAATAAGGGTCATCTGCACAGACGAGATTCCAAAAGAGAATGCGAGAGCATGAGAACTATCAAAGAAAGTTGAAAAGACACTATCCACATTTAAGAGAAGTGAGGACATCAGCAAGTCAGGGAACAGAACTAGGAAAGAGCCATGTTCAAGGGAAAAGGAGCAAAAAGACAAAAGGGTTCAGGAAGTCAACGATATCAAACAGCTAGGGAAAAGCCAAGAAGTCTGAGCGCCAAGAAAAGATTGCAGATTTTGGCAAGGGTGAGATTACAACCTTACAGAATGTAATTTAGTAAGGAGATAGGGACAGAAGTCAGATAGCAAGGAACTAAGCTGAGAGTGCGGAGTGAGGAGGAGGAGGAGGAGGAGGCAACCTTAACAGTAAGCAAAGTTAATTTACTTCTCAAAGGTGATATTAATTCAAATACCAAAATTTAAATTCTAGGTTAGCAGCTGCAAACCTTTGGAGGCAATCGAAATACAAGAGATACATTAGAGGCAAAGTGCATAAACACCTTCTCTAATAGGTAGGCCGGCATAAATATGGCCAGAGGACCTCCAAAAGGAGCGGCGTCCACGATCCAGCGGCCCTGCCACCTTGGCAAGGTAAACAGAAGCCAATTCACTCGCTTTTATTACCCAGTCTCCACCTCCTCGAAGCAGAAAACCTAACTCCTGGGCTGACCCAGTCCTGGACCCCGGGCTTCCCCTCTCCCCATGATTACCTCTCAACGACTCTCCGAGAATGGATAACTCCGTCCATCCTGCCGGGGAAACCAGAGGGGCGGAAAACGAGGGAGAAGGAAGGAGAGGGCGCGACCCTCAGAGCCCGGGCATCCTATGCCACCCTGGAGCCCACCCCTCTTGCAATCACGCTAAAGAGGAAGGTTTTCCAATTCCTTTAAGGCTCGCCATTTCTCTCGTTACTCCACTTTGGGGGCGCTACTCCCCTCACACGGTGGGTGCCCAGACGCCTCACTCTTCCACGAGAACTCTGCCAGCCTCCGGAGACGGCACCTCTAACAGCGCCCCTCGCCTGCTCCGAGGCTAGGCTCTCCAGAGCCCTCGGTGCCCATCACCCACGCCCCACCCCCGCTTCCTTCCCTCCTACCTCCAAGGAGAAGCAATGAGCCTGTGGAGGTGGGGGCCTGGCTGACCGGGATGAAGGGCACATTGAAATTGAAATCGGAAGTCGAAGAAAAAAGTAAGTTGGTGCCGGCGGAGGAACTGCTGCCTCCACTAGGCTTCTTCTCAGCCATGACTCCGGCCCGCCTCCCAGTTACACGTCTCAGGCCAGCCGGTGCCCCAACACCGACCGGAAACGGGTCAGACGAGGGGACCGGCTTCTTCCGCATTTGCGCGCTGAGCTTGGAAGAGATCAGCTGACCCACCCGGCCCCGCCTCTTCCGTGTTTCTCTTCGGCTCCCTTATAGCCCACCCCTAATCCTCCTTTCCCCCCTCCCAACCCCAGGAGTCAAAATGGACGCCGCGATTGGAAGAGAGTTGGGTCTTCGGTATTTGGGGGAAGATGAGTGACGAGCTTAGGGTGAATTCTGACCCCATTAACATTAGAAGCAACTTAAAAGTTCGTGAAGCAAAAAGAAAGGAAAACATTTCGTGGGATTCCAACGTTAAGGGGCGTTCCTGAAACTACTTCGAAGGCGTTCCCTTACTGCCAGACGTAATACTTCAGCCTCGCCCTTTTTACTAAGCCAAGACGTCGGAGAGTGATACTGCCGGAAGGTGGCGCTGCGGAACGCGAAGTTTCGTGTTCCTCCCTAGGCAAAGGGAGTTGAACAGTCAGAGCAGCACTTTTTATGGGAACCTAGAGCCCGAACGAGTCCAGGACCTATCACTTAGGCTTTAGCCACACACTTTGTGGGGCGTGGATGTCCTAGAAGAATAAGTGCAGCCACCTAATCACCAGGAACGGGGAGAATGCGGGAGCATATGAAGACTTGTATGCGCAGATGCATAGTGAAGAAAGCAGAAAGGAACGGGTATCCAACATTCCAGCATAGTCCTCAAGAGCAACCGGAGCTCCCTGTAATTGTGATGGCCAGGTTCTTCGAGGTCCAGGGGAAGAAAATGCACCAACATTCTTCTCCATTTTTTACAGATGAGGAAATCAAAGCACAATTTGATTCAGTGACTTGCCTAAGTGACAAACCTAACAAGTGTTGGGTGGGATGTGAACCCAGATCTTCATGACTACCAGGTCCAGGCCTTATCTTCTAGACTACTTCATGCAAATAGAAAATAAAAATAGAGAAAAATCACTACCTTGTTGCCAAGGATTTTGATTTCACCTTTACAAGATCTTTCCTAAGCATCCCCTTCTCCCCTCTGACACAGCTACCACTTATGATCTCATCATCAGTAGTCTGCCTGCCGCTGTTTTTGTCCACTACAATCCATTCTCCATTCAGCTGTCAAAGTGATTTTCCAAAAATGCAGGTCCAACTATGTCATTCTGCTACTTTCTCAACAATTATGATTCCCTCACCTCCAAGATCAAAATTCTGGTATTCAAAACTGTTCATAGCCCTCTGCTTTCATAGTCTTCCCTTATTTTTCTAGATAGTGCCTTGCAACTGAACATTAAAATTGTTAAAACTCCTTTGAAAGACAGTCTAAATTAATGAGTGATTTTTTTTGGGGGTGGTGAGATCCTCCAAATTCTCCAGTTTGGGGAGGATATTGTGCTGGTTGCATCCAGCCTCACAACACTGCAGAAATTCCTGCAACAGCAAAGAGAAGAGATGACATGAACAGACAGAATGTTGTACTAATATCATCTAGATCAATGGTTCTCAAACTTTATTCTCAGGACCCATTTACACTCTTAAAATTTGAGGTTCCCAAAAAACTTTGTTTATTTGGGCTATATATACATTCACCAAAATATAATTATAATTGGCAACATTTTGAAACATGTAATCATTAAAAATTATGATAAATATGCTCACATAATTTTTCCAAATTAGAATTAGAGAGCACTGTTTTACATATTTTTGCAAATCTCTTTAATGAGTAGCTAAATGGAAGACATCAGTATTCCCATATATGCTTCCACAGTCTGTTGTGACATGTTGTTTTGGTTGAAATATATGAAAAAATCCAGCAGCACATAGAAAGTAACTGGAAAAGGGAATAAGCAAATAACAAATTAGTATTATTTTAAACAGTTTTGATCTTGAGGACTTCCTGAAAGAATTTCTTGTCCTTAGAGACTGAAAGAGTCTCTAAGATTCTTGAGGACCACACGTTGGGAATGGCTGATTTAGATTTTCAAGAAAAAGTGAAGAAGTCAGCCAGAGTCACCTCTATGGGGACTTAATTTACTGGTACACTTCACCTATTATTGATTAGTCTACAAAAATCAGATATGGCAGAATTCAATAAATCGAAATTAAGAAAGGCAGAAATGAGAAAAATTCATTATCTTCTTGTTCTGTTTATTGAACAGAAGCAAGCAATTGTAATGAAAGCTGCCCTGTCAATATTTACTGTACATTTAATAAACTTTACCTTCTTAATTTAATTATTTTTGATCTTTAAGTTGCAAAGACTTTTGATGAAGCTTTAAGACTGTGATGTCCTTTTCAACACTAGAAGGAAAAAAAAATATTGATTCTGAAAGAAGGCATTGTTTTGTAGCTTTTTCATCTGTCTGGTTAGTTTTGGTACTAAGCACAAAAAAGAGCTTGCACTTTAATGAAAGAAGAGTCTGGGAAGGAATTCAGTCAATTTAGTTACAGGGAAAAATGTAAAGTTGTAACAAGGCCTAGGCAAGCTATAACATACAGTTAATTAGATTGTGGGTTTGTTGTTTTTTTTTTTTTGTCATGATTTTAATTTTAATATGCACAGTTTATAAAAAGTTCAAAAACCTGATATAAAAAAGAGGGAGAAAAAATGAGAAGAGCTCTAAAATATTGGATATACTCCTGTGGCAAACTTAGGCAAGGACAAGTCACACAACACAGATGTGATGAATGTTAGGATTTTTACTATTCAACTTGAAGTAGAGAAAATACTGCCAGACATTGTATTAGGTGCTTGGGGTACAAAGATAGAAATAAATTTCTGTGGTCAAGAAACTTGTATTAGGAAAAACATGAATAATTCTAGCATTTGGAATAAAAGGGAAAGAATGTTGAAATAGGATCAATGGAACTGAGTATGAATCCTGTCTTTGATTCACTTATTCTTGTACCTTTAGTGCTTTTGGCCTCAGTTTTTTCATCTATAAAAATAGGGGAGTTGGACTATATGGTCATATAGGAATATATAGATCATATCATAAGAATTGTTCCTTTCAGCTCCAAGTCTGCAGGATCTTACAAAGAAAGTACAAAATACATAGTGATATTCAGGGAGGGGCAGGAGAGGCCACTGTCAAAGTGGAAATGGAATAAGCCTTTTGTAGAAAGTGGCACTTGACCTGAAATCTTATTCTGATCATACAACAGAAACCCTGTTTTTTGTTTTTGTTTTTTTTAATAAAGCTTTTTATTTTCAAAACATATTCACGGATCATTTGATAACATTGACCCTTGCATAACTTTATGTTTCAGATTTTCTCCTTCCCCCTCCCCCTCCCCTAGATGGCAAGCAATTCAATATAAATTAAACATGTTAAAATATATGTTAAATCCAATATGTATGAACATATTTATACAATTCTCTTGCTGCACAAGAGAAATCAGAAAAGAAAGTAAATGAGTAAGAAAACAAAATGTGAGTGAACAACAAAAAAAAGAGTGAGAATGTCAAGTTGTGATCCAAATTCAGTTCCCCCAGTCCTTTCTCTGGGGGTAGATGGTTCTCTTCATCACAAGATCATTGGAAATGGCATCAATCATCTCATTGTTGGAAAGAGTCAGGTTCACCAGAATTAATCGTCTTATAATATTGATGTTGTCATGTACAATGATTTAATTCTGCTCATTTCACTTAGCATCAGTTCATGTAAGTCTGTCCAGGCCTCTCAAAAATCATCCTGCTGATCATTCCATAACATTCATATAACATAACTTATTCAGCCATTCTCCAACTGATGGGCATCCACTCAGTTTCCAACTTCTTCCCACTATGAAAAGGGCTGCCACAAACATTTTTGCACATGTAGGTCCTTTTCCCTCCTTTATGATCTTTTTGAAACCCTGAGTTTTTGAAGGCCAAGTCATCTTTGTCATAATCATCATAGTAATAGCTATCATTTATATAGTTTTAAAGAGTTTGCAAACTTCTTTTGACAAGGCAAGTCCCTTGATGTTGTCTGAACCCCAATCTAGCTAATTCCAGAAATATGATTGTGAGGTGATCCTCAGTTTGAGAAACAAAGTATGGATATGTGGAAAGGTTGGGGTACGACAGCACAATTAAGGAATCAAGCCTCCAGACTTTTAAGGTCACTTCCCACCTCTCCCTTTTGATTGATCAAAATTTCTAGAGGTCTAAATGATCTCTATTCAAAGCCATTCATTAATTCAACAAACATTTTGTTAAGCACCAGTTCAGTAGCGAATATAGTGTGTAGGAAGACCAAAATAGAGGGAGAGATAAAGACATCATTCTTTTATCTGGTCAAGTTGCCCAGGCTTTTATGACATTAATGTGTATTTCATATATTTAACATAAAAATACTGCATATTTAACAACACGTGGATGTTTATTATGTATTATTTGTAATCAACATATAGTGCGGCATTCATAGAATGAATATGTATAGAAATGTAGTTTGTGTACACATATGCATACATATGCGTGTATGCTTACGGGTGTCTGAACAAATGAGATCCATTCCACTCCAAAGCTAACCCTAGGCTCGGGAACCCTGTCTCCTTTCCGCCCCAGGTGCACTTGCTGGGGATTTAAAGTCACCCGCAGCTTCTGGACATCCCGCAGGCCCAGAGGAGACGTTGCGGGAGGCAGAAGTGAAAGCTCCTGCAACTGGCACTGCCCTCGGCTCTGCGCTGTCTCGGCTCGGAATCGCCTAGTGCCTCCGTTTCCTCATCTGTAGATCTGGACTGCCTAATCTTCCCTGCCCCTTCTTCCAATCCTGTCGTGTTAGAGCCGAAACCCCAGAATGACCAGGTTTTGGAGGGGCTGAAGGAAGGAAGGTCGCTTCTCGCGCGGAGCTAACTGGGAATTGGGCTTCGGCCCCGGCTCCCCCACAACGCCCCGCCTCTCAGGCTTGCCCTCCCTTTTTGCCCTTTCCTAAAATGGCGGCAGCGACGACGACGACGCCAGGTCCCGGAAGCTCCGCCCCGCCCCTCCTTTTAACGCCACTGAATTCACCACCGCCCCCTCCTCAGCTCGCGCTCGGGGGTCAGAGGCGACGCCGTCTGCGCGTCCGTTTCCCGCCATAGTGTAGAGGAAGGCGAGGGTCAGAGGGGCTAGCTGCGCTTCCGCCTCGTAGCCGCCGAAGTTGCTGCTGCCTGCAGCGAGGCGAGTCCGAGGCCGGGCAGTGACGCTCTGTGACCACTGCGGCTTGCCTGGCGTGGGTGTGGGCAAAAGAGGGAGCGGCCGGGGGTTGGGGGCTGGACCCCGAAGGAAGAGGAGCAGAGAGAAGGAGGAGGAATCCGCCGCTGCCGCCGCCCCCCGGGAGGGAGGAGAGCCGTGCGATTGTCTGCTCAACCCAGCTGCCGCGGCCTCGAGAACCCCGTTCGGGGTAGCCTGGTCCGCGCGACCCTCGGCAAGATGCCGTGCGGGGACGACTGGCTCAACCATCCACTCGGCATCGTGCAGGGCTTCTTCGGTGAGTGGGGGTGCGGGGAACCTGGGTCCTGGCGCGCGCCGCCGCCGCCGCCGGGGGGTCGCGTTATGGGGACCCATGGAGCCTTGGCTGTCTCGGGGAAGCCTCTCGTGCCCAGAGTGGGCAAGAAGAGTGCTCCCCGGCAAACCTACGGGCACCCCGAGAACGGCGGGCTGGGGCCGAGGCCGCGCGTGCGGGCGCCTAAGGAGGGACAGTGCTTTCGGGGCCCAACCTCTGCTCTCTCGGGACCAGGATGCGCGGGGGAAACTTTTTTGCCCACTATTTTCTCCGTCCTCGGGTACGGTTCTCAGTGGCACGCTTGCGCAGCCTGGGAACCTTGCCGGAACCGAACGGCGGGAATCCCGGGCAAGGCCGCCGCGCGTCCCGAGGCTCCCCGGCGCTCGTGCCGCGTCGAACGTCGTTGTTTGCCCGCGTGCCGTGAAGTGGAAGGGAGATCAATCTGGGCTTGTGAGCACCGGACTGCAAACTCGGAGACTTCAGGCTCCGGTGCGCTTTTACGGCTGGGGGCCAGTCGGGTCCGAGCTCTGTGACCCCAGGGAGGGGGAAGGGGGGTCTTTTAGGCAAAGAACTGGAGCGCTGGCCATTGCACAGAGGAGGAAACCGAGGCACAGCCTCAAAAGGGGCCCTGACTCCGGGCCTCATTTGTCAGTCTGGAGACGCTTACTGGCCGAATGACCCTGAGCCGGTCCTTTCCTCCCCAGCCCCTGGGGAGCGTCCTAGCATCGGTCTTCCGGGCTTCTTCCTAAACTGAGGCGGGATTGATATCGGTATAGCAGCACTTGCGAGCCAGCCGTTGTTGAGCTCATTTATCGGGCGATCCTAGTCCGGAGCAGAAGCAAGTAGGAAATAAGTTCTAGAAATTGTCAACTGACATACAGCCCGTGCACTTACGGGAGGTCTTGAGGGATGGGACTTGGCAGCGTTATTTGCCCATCACGGTAGGAGAAGTATCATTTCCACATCTCAAGCACTGGCCAGAGGGACACTTAACAATGAAGTCCCTATAGTAAGGACAGAAGCAGGAAATCTTGTTTAAAACTAACTTAAAATGTAGTATCTGAGACCCTTCAGGGAAGAACCTTGCCGTCTCCAACGGCATCATTCTAACAAAGAAGTGTAATAGTTGATATTCTTAATGATGAGCCCCAAGTAATTAAAGCAAAAGTTAACAGATCTATCTTTAGCATGCTGTGTTTAACTAGAGAAGAAAAGTGTGCTACATTTTAGGATTTCCACCAAAAATGATTATTTTTTTAAATGCCTTACTCATACAAAGCACAACATTCCCAAGATTCTGATCAATTGAAGTTTGTTACTGTATGCCAAGGATCTGGTCAAATCATGTTTCCTTTGTTACATCGAAATGTGCCCTTTCCCATAGCCCAGAAAGCAGACACTGTTTATATTTGGTATCCCGCATCGGCTTTATAACAGGGTTCAACAATGTTATTAAAATTCCATGAGTTATTTAGGTTATAATAGTTATTAATAATGTAGTGCCCATGTTACTTGGCCTTGTTATATTAACAAAAAACTCAATTCTTTTTTGGATATTTTGCATTTAGTACTATTGAAGGATGTCAATTTCACAATTTCTTGGGCTGCCATGATAAAATACTGTTTCAGGAATGGATGTTTATTATAATAAATAATGTGACATGAGAATAGTTGGGTATATTTCTAGTTAGTCTCTGGACAGGAGAAAATTACTTTTACTTCCTTATATAGAAATACTGATAAATACCTGAAAATAGAGTTACTGTCTTTTTACTCTTGAAATAATGACATAGCCACAGGGAGAAATATTGAATAGAAAATTGATAACAAATTTGGAAAATTTTTCTGGAGCTCAGACTGTGGTTATATCACTGTAGTAAACTATATCTGCAACTTAAAAAGTTAGATGCTGGAATTTTCCCATGGGTTGCAGACTTAATGTGTATCAGAGGATGTTCCTAAACCAAGTCTTTCCAATTCAAGACCTGTCTGTTGTTAATGTAATTGTATCTGCACATTGCTGAATCTAATCCAGAAGAACCTTGATTTGAGAACTCTTCCAGACACACATTGACTCTGACCCTAAACCAAATCATAACCCCTAGATTGCCCCAGGAACTCTCTTAAATAAATTGCAAAATAATAACTCATTTATTATTGATCTACATTGGTAGAGTGAATTTTTTTCCTCACTAAATGCCCTTCACTTCTATGACATCATAGGTCTGCCTCTCTACCCCCATTTTCAATTATTGAATTTGTGGCTTAAGTAGAGATTTGGGTTTATATTTGCCAGATGAAGTGCTTAATCTCTTATTTAAAATAATTTCTTTAGACTTTAAAAAAAGTTATAATTGTCAGTATTGTATAATATAGATTGAGGAGGGTATCTAAAGTTAGGAAACCCCTTCCACTCATACCAGGTTACAGTTCTTCCAGTTGTCAGCACAGTTGAGTGAATTATTGCCTGTGTCCACATTTCTTTTGAGCCTCTCTGAAACTATCCAGATTTATCCTCAGGTGACAGTCACAAAATCTGCCATGGTTTGAATTTCCTCACAAAATTCTTCAAGAACCCAGGGTCACTGCCAGGAACTAAATGATCTGTTTTTTATTTCCATTGTGAGATAGAAAATAAATGTTGTAATCGACCTTCTTTGATAAAGCCATATCTTTAGAGAGCTCTAAAAAATTACTTAAATTTTCCTGTATGCAGTTCTGAAATAAACTGGGATGGTGTCATTCCTCTCCTGAGAAATATTCTACTACCCATGGGCTAAAAGATTGTCCAAACCTCTAGCCACCTACCACACAGTGCCCTCCAAAAATTTGGTCTTGGCCTGATTTTCTAATGCTCTCTCATTTTCTGTAACTCCATATCCTTTCTGTCTTTTGAGACAGCTTATTTCCTTCATGTAGCTCCCCTGTTGCTCTTTTCTAGCAAACATTTAATTTGTCTGTGTGCAGGCCCCTGTTAGACACTGAGCAAAAGGAAAGCAACATCCTGCCCTAAAGGAATTTTCAAGTGTCTGCTGCTGATATACTCTTGTTTGCATGCTCCCTTTACACCTAATAAGACACATACTGTTTGTAGTGGTAATTTAAAAGCTCAGAGTGTGCTCTCTTTTGGTACTTTTTCATTTGTTCACCTAACCTTCTTGCAGTATGTAGCAAGCTCCTGAGATAGAGAGTTCCTCCCTCTGAGATTGGGGACAGTGCTGTGCATTTTATTGAAAAGTGTGAGCTTTAGGGGGGAAAAAAAAAGGTAAAATGCCCTGCATAATGGTTTCATGTGTGAGAAAAGACTGATTCTTTGAGCTAGTTGCTCAAAGTTGCTTAAGGGGCTTGTGCTCTGTTCTAACCACTGGAGTACTTGTAAAAGGGAATTGTCTTTGTCCTTTTGGAACTTACTTTCTAAAGGGGAGTGGTAGCATAACAGATACTAAGTTAATGCCTTCCTCACCCTTTCCAGGAGCAATGGTTGTGTTTTTATATTTATATTTTATTTTTTAATTAATAAGCTTTTACTTTCCTTCTTACTATCCCTACCAAAAAAAGCAAAGAAAAACAAAGCCTTTGAAACACGTATGTAACATAAATATATAATTAAGCAAAACAAATTCCCATATTAATCATGTCCAAAAAAATCTGTATCTTGAAACTGTCACCTCTGTATCAGGAAGTGAGTAGCTAGAATTCATCATCAGTCTTCTGGAATCACAATTGGTCAAGCAGTGGTAGTAGTATACATCTGGTTGCTTTAGTGATGGGCAGTGGGCAGAGGCAGAGGGCTGGGCTGGTTATATGCCGTAAAGGTACATGGGTCAGCACAGCCCTGGAGAGCTGAAGGTATGATTGAATACTGCATATAAAATATTTCTGATGCTATCTCCTACTGTGCCATTCTCTCTATATCAAAAATGCTTAGATAACCAACATTGTTTTTACCTTCTCCATCAGCTATTAAATAATAATTTAAGAGGGTGCTATAGCTTGTTAGAACAGTAAGGTGCATTAAAATCCACTATTCTGATTCTTTCATTTTACAGATAAAACAAGGCTAGTATGAAAGCCTAAAGTCCTACATCTAGTAAGTGGCAGACCTGGGACTTTGATCTTAAGGTCTGTAAACTTCCAAATACAATGTTCTTATACCACTCACCTATGGCATTTTATAATTTACATAATACTTCACATTAGTTCTATGAGGTAGAATAGGCATTAACCAATTTTGTAGATGATGGAACTGAAGTTGAAAAGTTAACTATAATTGGCCTATTGTGTTCACAGGTAGTAAGTAAATAAATAATTGTTGAATCTGCATCTGTGTCTGGCTTTAACTTTTGTTTTGTGAAATTCTGCTGTCTGGTTCAGGATATGTTTGATTCGGTGGAGTCCAAATAGTATAGGATTAATTATTTAGAGCTAGAATGAACTTCAGATATTCTAGGCCAAACCACACGTGCAGTAGATGAGGAAACTGGGGTTAAGGGACTTGCCTAAAATCTTAGGCACTTACACAGTGACAGAAATTGAACCCTGACTACAAATCAAAGGCTCTTTCTAGTGTGCTATGCTATATCCCATGCTTCTTGTTCCAAGTTCAATACTTTTACTTTTCAATTTTATTACTTCTTTCTATGTCAAAATACCCCAACTCACCAAAAAACAAAAGCCTTTAATCTTTTAAAATTTAGCTAGGTTCCAGTTCTGTTATTGAGATGCTGAGTCACTGCTTTAGTTTGTTCATCTTACAAGATGAAACAGTTTCTTATTTTCAACTCTAAAATTTCATAGTGGGTTAAAATATCCCAGAGTTAAAAGATAAAATGGAGGTGAGTTGCTAAAAGTGCTACCTTGTTTCCATCTTTTATTTGAGGACACTTTTCATTTTAATCAAAGCTTTCAGCAGAGATTAAATATTTTTGTTATCTCTAGGTCCTAGAGAGTAGAAATGTAATAATCATTCTCATGTTTACATAAAAATGCCATCATCTGTTGTTATGGATCATGGTCATGTAGAAATTATTCATTTAAAAATATTCTTTGTAACTGTCAACAAATCATTGTTATTCTGCATCCATTTAGGTTTTGGTTTAAGGCCTGATCCTTAAGAAAGAAATCCAGACAGTAAATTCCAAAATAGCTTGGGGGAGGATTCAGAGGTGAAAAAGAAAAGACAAAAGTGCTTTTAAGAGCATCCTTAGGCAAGGGTATATATCCTATGTGACTGGGAGAAGGAATGACAATCTTTGTGGTACAGTTTCTCCTCTCTTTTGTGATGCCCCCACAGCCCGGAGGCTGTGTTATCTTGGGCAGTTCACTTAACCTTACTTTCTTCTGTAAAGTGTGTGATATTTACATGGTTTCAGAGAATTGTTATGAGGAAAACACAGTAATCATACATGTGAGCTATCTGAAATTATATTTTAAGCTGCTATTTAATAACAAATTTACCAATTATTTCAAAGTTTACAGAGCTGACAACTCACTGCCCTCCTTGGTAAATGGTTGGAATGAAGTTTTTGTTGTTCTTTTAAAAAAAAATAATTGTTTCCTTTATATTCTGCATTTTATCCCTCACCTGAGCAATGACTGTTTGACAAGTATATAAATGACTAGCTTTGCCTCTTAGCAACGTAACGGCATAAATCAACTAAATAAAGTCCCAAGTTATTGTACTATTGTTTTAAAAAGGTGAATTTTCTCCTTTCAGCCCAAAATGGATTAAATTCTGACTGGGAGAAGAAAGTAACTGGATATTTTAAAGAAAAGCTAAAAGAAAACAATGCTACTAAATGGGTAAGATTAACGATTTTTTGTTTGTTTCTAATTTCTTTGAATTTAATCTTAGTTTGGAGCCAAGTTAATGTCACTAGCTTGTGTTTTTTCAATAACTAGTAGGTTAAGATACTATTGTGATGGCTTTGAGGTGCTATATATCAGCGCCTGTAGATGGCAGTAGTTGACAAGCTGTCATTTAATGTTTAGAAAAATGCTACATTGCTATTGTAACAGGTAACATAGTACCTTGATTTGATTGAAATTTATATCTATATTATTTGTAAAGTATAGCACTACAGAGCAGATATTATTTCTCTTGAAGAGAGCACATATTTATATATGAACCTTTTAAAAAATGGCTTTTATTTTCAAAATATATGCAAAAATAGTTTTCAACATTTATCCTTGCAAAATCTTAGATTTCAGATTTTTCTCCCTTCCCTATCTATTCTCCCTTTCCTAGACAGTAAGTGATCAGATATATGTTAAATATGTGCAATTCTTGTAAACTGAACTTTTAAGGAAATATGAAAATATTTTGATGATTTCATTGTATTAATTATTGGGATAATTCAATTGACAGCTGAGACTTGGAAGGGATCCTTTTGCCATGTGAAATTTTGGCTGATAATGGTATCCATAATAATTGACATATAACTGTTTTGTTTTACCTCATAAAATGTAAGGTCCTTGAGATCAGACTATTTCATTTTGTGTTTGTATTCCCAATAGATATTCACAGTACATAGAATGAAACATATTAGGCACAAGATAAATATTTGTTAAATCTGGAGATGTGTCTGGTTTTACTTTTGTTTTAAACTTTATTTATTTTTTTTCCCATTAAGGTACCATCATTGAATGATGTTCCTCTTCATTATCTGAAACCCAATAGTTTTGTGAAATTTCGCTGCATGGTTCAGGATATGTTTGATCCTGAGTTTTACATGGGAGTCTATGAAACTGTTGATCCAAATACAAAAGCACGGGTATGTATTGCTACTTTAAAGTTTAGTCACAGAATAATTAAGCAGCAATCATTTTTATACTAAGTATGAAGCATTTTAAATTATGCCTTGTTCAGCTTTGGCATCATAACTATTTTATGGTTAATTGAAATTAGATTGCCCATCTATAAGGAAAACCTGTAGAGGAGGCCAGGTGAGTTGGTGGACAATAGCAGGCTTTTGAGTCAGGAAAATCTGAATTCAAATTTGCCCTTAGGCACTTTCTAGCTGCATGATCTGGGGCTGGTCACCTAACTTCTATTTGCCTAAATTCACTGGAGAACAAAATGGCAAATCCCTCCAGTATCTTTGGCAAGAAAACCCATGAACAGCATAGATGTACTTTGGTCCATGGGTCATGAAGAGTTGTTTGTGATAGAACAAGAAAAACTAGAGGCAGGAATGGACTGTATACTGCTTATTTTCTCTGCCAAACCAGGTTTGATTGGTATGAGTTGGCATGGGAAGTTGGGTTGTATATTTTTATAAGGATTTTCAAAGACTTTCTTAGGAATAACCTTGGAAAGATCCCAACTCAAACTTTAAAAAGACAGAAACTTAAATATCTGCTAGATGAATTCTACTAATTTAACTAAAATACATTTTATTGATGTCTTGGAAATACCAGTAATTTTCCAGTGTGCCTTCCTATTCCTACCCCTCCTCCATTGAATCTTGTGACAAAAAAATCTACCACCTCTGAGAAACATATCCTTCTGTGATTTCAGACTTATTGGACTCTTAATTGATAAATAATTGATAAAATTAAAATATTATAGCAATAATATGGAGAAAAATTTGTTTTTATATCAGATATTTGGAGATATTGGTCACCAAGGTTATGATTTTAAGCTTTGATTTGGCCCCAAAGTTAATACTACATTCCTACAGGTAATGATGCTTTAGGTAATGGGTTGTACAGTTTACTAAGTAGATTTTTAGTAACTAGCTGTTGTATTTGATGGTTTTTGGTAAAGAAGCATCTGAAGAAGACTTCACAGAGTCCCTGACTATATAAACTTAAAGAATTTCAGAGCTGCTTACAATTTGATGTGTTAAATTTTGTCATTCTATTATAGCATTCTGATTCTTGAGTTGTAAAAATCTATAATTTGTTTTGATTGAATGTTGAATCAATTTGTTGTTGTTGTTCACAGGTTTTACATTTTGGAAAATACAGAGACATAGCAGAATGTGGGGTATGTGTTGCAGCTTAAAATATTTTTTAAAAAACAAGACTTTTAAATCAGAACTTATTACTTCTCTTTTTATTGGTAACTTTTGTTTTTATATCACATAAATTTCCAAATATAATTGTCCTGTTTTTCTCAGTGATCTGTCCCCTGTAATAAAAAATGCAGAAAGATGGGTGAAAGTCATCTCTGCCAAACTAACACTACCCACATAGTCATTACTTCTGTATATTTTCTCATCTCTTCTCAAGGTTCAAGCTTGGTTATAATGCACAGCTTTCAGTTTTGTTTTGTTGTTCTTTCCATTTACATTATTGCAGTCATTGTTTTTATTTTCCTGGTTCTGTTTACTTCACTCTATATCAATTTCTTTAAGTTTTCCTGTTTCTTTGAATTCTTTATATTTGTCATTTCTTATAACTCAGTAATATTTACCTATATTCTTGTACCATAATTTGTTTAGCCATTCTCCAATTAATGGATTCCCTAGTTTGTTCTTTGCTACCCCCAAAAAATGTGTTGCTATAAATATTTTGTATTGTACAAGAACTTTCTGGTTTTGATCCCCTTAGAAGATTATGTGCTGGAGTTTATTACTCTTCTTGAGCTTGATACTGAATTTTTTTTTTTACTTTGCACAAATGAAAAAAAAAGTTTTTCTTTTGTTTCACATATCTGAGAAAAATAGTAGATATTATCTCCTTAAGTTGTCATTTGTATTATAATTTTGCGTGGCATGTCTTTTTTTTTTTTTAATTTTACATACAGGGAGTTTATAATAAATATTTTAATTAGTGTTTTTCCACATACTTGAGAAATTTTGGTTTTAATTTGCATATTTAACCATTGGCTACTTTAAAAATAGAAATTTATTCCTTGCTAATATACTTACATATACTTGCATTTTACAAACTTGCACACCTCAGTAATCATTTTATTCTCCATATTTTCCTCCTCGAGGAAAATATGTGATTCTTTTAATAGAATGAATTAGCCTCCTTGGTAATAGAAAAATTGTAGGATGGGGGTGGGAAAAGGAGAAAGTTTTACTTTCTAACCAATAGAGAGTAGAAGACATAGAACACTGAATGTAGTGATGGTTGAAAGGGAAAACCATGTGAAATAAGCTTATTTTCTAAAAAGCCCCAAATCACATGGGAGTTGTTAATGACCTGTGTGTGTGTGTGTGTGTGTGTGTGTGTGTGTGTATACTTATTTCGTGGAATTCAGAATCTAAGTGTAAGTGTGTGTCTGTACACACACACACACACACACACACACACACACACTTATTTCGTGTATTCTATATATATCTAGATTCTGAATTCCGTGAAATTTTTTTTTCTGATAATGCATATTTAGGCAAAAGACATACACAGGACTAAATGAAAATGTTAAAGTGCATTATTTTTAGAATTGTTACTGAAGAAGTTTGGAATTTCTGGTATAAGAGAGTGAGATCACATGCCTATTAAATACATAGTAAATTATTGAGAAAATATAACTTCCGAAGTCTATGATCTTTTTCCTTTTAGAACTTTTTAAAAATCTTGGGATTGATAGTATTTTACATATTGATCCATTAACCTGTGTTGATAACATTTGTGAGGAAAAGTTCCATCTGTTAACATTTTAACATAATGTTGAATGGTGTACTACCTTTTATATGATGGTGCATCATTATATCTGATCCAACTGATGTATTATCTCTTTGAGGTAAATTATTAATGTGACTTTGAAAGAGTTTTTTCTGGAAAAGAGAACATATTAGCTAAATATTTGAAAAATTTATCTTTAATCAAAGAGGGGGTTAAATTAGTGTTGTTCCAGAGAATACAAATAAAATTGAAGAGTAGTAGAAGTCAAGTTTTACATCACTAAATGAAAGAACTTCTTTGGATAATTTTTTTTTCCTATTACTTACATTTCTTAACCTTTTTACCTCTCAGAGTTATCTTTTATAATAGAGCATTTTTAAAGGGGGAATGGGAAAGCTTAGCAAAACATGTTAATATGTTGAAAATGTCTCATATTTTGTACATTGTTTGACATCTGCATTCCCCCTCCTTGCTTCAAAGAATGTGGAGAGAAATGCCTTATCTCTTATTTGGGGTCAAGTTTGGTTTTAATTCTGCAGCATTGTTTCGATTCTTATGTTGTTTTTTCCATTTATGTTTTGGAGGTCATTGGGCATATTGTTTACTTTGTTCTGCTTACTCAAGGAAGAACTTAACAGTCAGAGATGTTTAAAAATGGAATAGGGTATCTTGTGATTTGGTGAGCTCACTAGACATTCAAAATATTCAAGTGGAGATGGAGGAGATCCATGTATTGGATAGTTAAGTTACTTCTAAAAATTCATTTTATGGGGATTTTTGTGGATCTCACTAAAAAGTCTCTATTTGTCTTTCCCAGGAAGTACAGGTATATCCAATGGAACTATGCCCCTAATGGTAATACGTTGTACAATAATATCAGGAAGACCTATAATAATATTATATATAGTATATTAACAATATTATTATATATAATATAATATTATGATATTAATATATAATAATATTATAATAATAACATTATATATAATAATAATATAATAAATAATATCAGGAAGACCTATAGTTAATATACAAAATATTAATAAAGAGAAATTGTAAATATTTAACTTACTATTGTAAGAAGAATTGGTTATTGGTTTATTGATTTTTATGGTCTTGGGCAAGGTATATCATAGGGGAATGGGGAAATGTTCGGATTACAATATAATTTACAATGTTTCCCTATCTTTATTTTTCTTGACCAATTATCTGTTATTCTTAATGGAATGCTTATTATAACTATATTTCATTTCCATGGAAAGTACGCATCATTCTGTAGATTATTGTTAAAATGTAGTTGTTGAGTTTTCTAAAAATAAATTTTTAATGATATCACTTATTTTTAATATCTTCATTTCCCAATGTTTCCTTTTGTCATCCCCTTTCCAGGTTGAACTTTCTTTTTTAAGTCATAATTTTAATATGTTCATTATTTCATCTCTTTTATGTTGCTTTTTATTACAGCCTCAACAAGAAGTTGATTTGAACTCTGCCCAGACCACTACTTTGGAACGACAGACATTCTATTGTGTCCCAGTGCCAGGAGAATCGGCATGGGTAAAAGAAATATCCTTTTTCTGTTCTTGGGTAATCTAGGCTTCAACTTGGTGCTTCACTGAACCTCTGTGAGGCTGTTTCTCATCTATAAATGGAGGAAAGGAGCATATAGGGGGAGAATGTTATATTTTTCGTTGTTGTGGGAGGGTGTTTTATTTTATTTTATTGGCTTGTTCTATCCATGAGCATATCTCCAGATATTTAGATCTCTCTGTCTGTGTGTGTCTTTCTGTCTTTCTCTTTTTTGCACTTCATGATATTTAATTTTTTTTTCCCAATTACATGGAAAGGTAGTTTTTAGCATTCATTTTGGTAAGATTTTGCATCCCAAAATTTTTTTTCCCTCCCTTCCAAGGCAGCAAGCAATCTGAAATAGGTTTTTTACACGTACAGTTATGTTAAAATATTTCTACATTAGTAATGTTGTCAAAGAGGAACAGAACAAAAGGAAACCATGAAAAAGAAAGAAAAACCCTAAAAATACATGAAAATAGTATGCCTCAATCTGCATTCATATTTCATAGTTCTTTCCCTAAATGTGGATAGCATTTTTTTTCATCATGAGTCTTTTGGATCATTGTATTGCTGTGAAGAGCTGGGTCTATCATATAGTGTTGCTGTTACTGTACAGTAACTTGTATATACTTATCCTGGTTCTGTTCACTTCACTCGGCATTAATTCAGTATTTAGTATTTATTAAGTCTTTACAAGTTTTTCTGAAATCCACCTGTTCATCATTTCTCATAGCATAACAGTATTCTATTACATTCATGTACCACAACTTGTTCAGCCATTCTGTTGGTTGGCATCTCCTCAATTTCTATTCTTTGCTACACAAAAAGAACTGCTATTATAAACATTTTTGCACATGTGAGTCCTTTTCCCCTTTTAATGTCTCGTTAGATTACAGACCTAGTAGTGCTATTGCTAGATCAAAGGGTTAAGTGGATTTCATTCCATTTACCAGTCACAAATAAATAGATTTTGGAACTTAGTTTATTTCTGTAAGGTGTTTTTTTTCCCTATATTTTCACATGTCATAATTTTTTTAATGTTTATTTCTCAATCTTTTTTTTCCCCTTTTTAGTATTTTTATTTTTCCCAGCTACATGTATAACACTTTGTTTTTAAAACTTATTTGTCTTAACTTTTAAGAAAAACTAAACATAAAACTATTTAAGACTTTTCTCTGATGTAAACAAATTTTCATGTTTTTACTTTGACTAATATATACACATAGATCACTAGATCTTAAAGGTCTAATCTTTTAAAACATTGAGAACAAGGAGAGAATGGTTTTCAACTATTGCGAAGATGTAATGTGATTTCATATGCAAATCAGGGTTCCAGGATGATCTACAATGTAATACTTGGGTAAAGAACCCTGGATCATTCATTAGGGCCAGATCTTATTTCTGATACTAGCTATAGGATCACTTAGCTTCTCTGAGTAGCAACAATAATTGCCAGGGTTATTGGGTTAAAAACCTTGAAAGAGAACATCAATGAGCAATAAAATGCAAGCTCTGTCATTTATTAATAAGTCATTTTACTTATATGGGTTAACTGTAAAATTAAAATATGCTAAATGAACTTCAAGGTCTCTTTCTACTCTAAAATTTTAATCTGTACTATTTTTTTGTCATTATTGTCACTATTTTGGGGGAAGGAAAATTACACATAGGGTCCCAGAAAATGTAACTAGTATCAAATGCATGGAAATGATGACTTGATTTTGGGTTTAATGTAAGAAAACATTTCCTAACAGTTGGTACAGTCCAAATTTGAAAAGTGCTGCCAAAGGATATAGCAGACTCCTCGTTCACTAGAGTTGCAGTAGAGCTGGATAATCACTTGTTTAAGAACATTGTGAGAGGTTCCTATTCAGGTATGGGTGAACTAGGTGAGGTCTCTTCCAACTCTGAGATCCTATGATTTTCCCTCACTCCCAAACCAGGATCCCAGGACTTTGGGAGTCTACAGTACCTTAGGAAACTATATTACCCTGCTACTGTCCCTTTGGGATTCTCAGGCCTGGCACCCATCTAAACACTAAATCTTCCCATGTGGCTTGTTTCTCCTTATTAAACTGGAACTTGTTGAGAATAAGAACCATCTTGCTTTCTTATTTTTAACCAAAGAACTTGAAATAGTTTTTTGATACATAGTAAGTACTTAGTAAATTGTTTTTTAGTCATTTATTAGAAAAAAAGTTGCTTTTCCATATTCTTCAGCTTTATAGTTATTATGCTTAATTTCAAGAAGAAAGCAAATTTATTTTAGTAATTGTAAGATAGGTAAAGAGAAATCTCACTAATGAATTAAAGATCGTTGTATTGAAATCATGGTAACAGCTTCCTGGTGGTCTACAAAATTTTAGGAATGGTGAGTCATGCTATAACTTCTGAAAATTCTAATATGTGAAATTAAAGAATATGTCATCATTTCATCATTAATAATAAATACTAAAGTGTTCTGAAAGAAATTTGTGAAAGCAATAATGTAATAGAATGGGTCTTCTTATTAATCTATTAAACTAATAAACAAGCTGGTAATCTTTAAGGAGCTGTTAAAAAAAAGCAGTACTTTAGATTTTAAATTCTATGTGGTGGCTTCCTTAATTTTTCATTTACGCATATGTTAGTGCAAGTCAAGCTCGAGTTAGTCCCTCAACTTCCTATACTCCAAGTCGTCACAAGAGAAGTTACGAAGATGATGAAGATATGGACCTTCATCCATCTAAACAGAAAGATCAACATACAGGTTTAAGACATACAGGTAATATAATAGTATTCGCTAATAAATTTAAAACGGGACTAACTTCAAGAGTATCAATCACTGGATAGGATGTTTCACACCAGTAATTCCCTGCCACCAGTGAACTGAGGCTGCCGAAGTGCTTGAGCTTGGAAATTCTGAGCTGCACTAAGCTAAAACTGATCACTTTTCTGCACTAATTCTGGCCTCAAGGAGCAGGGGGGCAGAGCTGCCAGGGAAACCAGCCCCAGGCAGAAACTGAGCTTGTCAAAGCTTTGTAACATTTCATCCATTGGATCTCATTTGAGGTAAAAATACTTACAGCCTGAGCAAAATTGGGAGATTCATTTATGCCTCTTCTTTTCAGCCTCCCACCACCTAAAATATATTTATCAAGCTTATGGAAATTATTGTATCAGAACTATTAATAGGTGTAAACAAAACATATTTTATCTCTTAATAACAAGAGATTACCTGATAGGATTATTTATAATAATTCTTAAACTGAAAAATCCATTTTACCTGGCCTATAGGTACATAATTGAATTTGAAAGTTCCTGAGTGGTTAGACTGAAAATAAAATGTCTTTCCTTGGCTCATATGGTCTTCACTTTCAGCTTATCTTCTTTAGCACTTTTAGAGTACTTAAAAGTATTTTCTTGTTGAAAACAGGCTTGCTTGTTATGTAGTCTTTGTGGGATAAAGCCATTTATTTTTCAGTCTTAAATCACTCAAGAAAAAGTATGTATTTCAGTTATTAGCTTCATTTCCTCCCCAAATTTGAAGAAATATACAATATATATTCATGGTCATATTTACTATGCAAGCAACATAATGTAAGGCAAAAGAAATACATGAGTAATTTTTTTTTATATATAACATTATCCCTTGTATTCATTTTTCCAAATTTTCCCCTCTCTCCTCTACTCCCTCCCCTCCAGGCAATCCTATATATATTAAATGTGTTACAGTATAACCTAGATACAATATATGTATAAATCCAATTTTCTTGTTGCACTTTAAGAATTGGATTCCGAAGGTATAAGTAACCTGGGTAGAAGGACAGTAGTGCTAACAGTTGTAATTTTTTTCCTTAAAAATTTTTTTTATCATGTTACTAGTTTGTACCAAACTAATAAATTTGCATGTTGTAAGAACTTGAAATTTTAAAAAACTTTTGACTCTTAAAAAACATGAATCATCATTGGTTTATTTTTTGAAGGCAAAATGGGTACTTTTCATCTCTTTATTTTATATGCACAATACCTTTGTCCCTGTTTCTTCTCCCATTTTCTTAGGAAAATTATTTTCATAAGAGGTAGCAGAAAAAGGAAGTGAAATTATTTTATTAGTTCATTAATACCTTTAACAGTAGGAAAGGAACAAAGAATAAAAGTTAATTCAAAGAAGGGGTTTAGAATATCAGTGAAATTCATTTGATCTAATATTATTTATCATTTTTGATAAAATTAGATCAATTTTGTCTTAATACATAACAGTCATTTGGCAGTACAGCTTTAACATTTTTTGTAGTATACATGTCAGTAGTCATTCAGCTGGGATAATGTGAAGGTTTTAATGTAAGAGGTCATTTCTTGAGTAGTTGTCTGGATAGCACTAATATATGTCACAAGGTAATTTAGGGACACAATTCTGCAAAATTGGTTTCCTAAAAGGTAGACTTAAAAGTTTTACATTTGTTTATAGAAATAAACCTTTCTATTTGGAAGATAATTTATGCTTTGCAAAGTGCCTGGTAAATAGTAAATGAATTGTTATTATTATTTTTATTTTTTAGCATTTTATTTTTTGAACTACATGTAAAGATAGTTTTCAACTTTCATTTTTCTAGAATTGTGTTCTAAATTTTTGTCTCTCTTCTCCCTCCCTAAGATAGCAAGTAATCTGATATAAATTAAATATGTACAATCCTAATAAGTGTTTATTAATTGATAATTTCTTGCCAGTGTCTAGAAAGTAAAAGACTATTTTGTTATTAGAGAATAAAATAACTTCAAGGAAATACTTTTAAAACAAATAAATTGTTTTGCTTTTAGATGTATTTTATTTCTTTACTGTAAAACATTCTTTGTTCATCGTAGCTCTTCTTTCTTAGCGCTTGTTTCATAAAATATTTGTTACCCATTTTCTTGTTATTTGTACAGTTAGGAGAAAAATTTAAATTTATCCTATTCTGCAAATTAATCTTTTATTGTCTTCCTCATACGTTTTGCAAAAGGCTTTATTAGCTTGTTAATATTATTCCCTGAAAAATTAACCACTTAAGTTTTGTCCAGTGAGAAGCATCATTAGCCTGATAAGGAATCAGACTGATAAGATTGTTGAGGTTTGTTTTTCTCCTAGGGGTGTTAGAAAGTACAGTTATTTCTTTTGATTTTAGGGAAGGTTGGTGATCTTCATGGGTATGGAGAGCCAAAACGGTTAGAAACTGAGGCTTCTGCTGGGCAACACTTGAACTCCCCAAACTACACCCCTCCTCTTGATCTCAATTTTCCACTGCCAGGAGAGAAAGGCCCTGCATGCCTTGTAAAGGTAATTAGACTGTTCATGAACATTTAACTTGGTGAAATAGACAGTATGAGTATTGATGATGATTGAGAATAGATAAAATGTACCGAATGCCAAACACATAAGAGGATGCTGGACTGAAACAGTTATATATTCTTTCTTCATTTATCTGCTTCCATTCTTCCACAAAATGACTTGCTGAGAAAAGAGATCCAACAGTGACTGATCTCATTAGAGAGATGCATTACCTTGTCTGTATTGGCTTTTTTCAAAATACTGCAGGGTGGTGTTTTTTTTTTGTTTGTTTTTGTTTTGTTTTGTTTTTTGTTTTTTGTTTTATTCTGAAAATTAGTGATCAAATTTGTAGCTTGATATTAGATAAAGGGAGTATTTAAAGGATCCATGATTCTATTAGTATGGGTATTGCAAACTAGTAATACAGATTATAATTCTTCTATTTGTTAGTTGGTGTAAGTTGGTTGTGCCTGAAAAGAAAAAATGTTCCTTTGTGATCATGACTGAACTAGTTATTAACTTGTTCAAATTCATCTAGTTTAGTGTTCAGACAAGATATGTGCTGTCTGTTGCCATCCTGTACCTAAAACCTTTCCACTTTGAAAGGACTTGTCAGTGCTTGACTTTCCACTAGTCCAGCCATCAAGCATTCAGGGTTATCTTCAAGCCAGTAGGACACTTTAAAATAATACCTTGGAAAAACAGGCTCTGAAGAAGACATCTAAAATTGTCATTCTTTTTTCTTGTCTATGTGTGGTTGGTTGGTTTTGAAGTGGCATATATTTTGTTAAAAAACAGAATAGCCTTCTGTGGGGAAGATCTGTATAGTGAATCAGCTGGAAGAAAAAATCTATTGGACATGTCAGCAGTTTATTGGGTTTTTTTGGTTTGTGTTTTTTTTTTTTTTTTTTTTTCCCTTAGCTTTCCCATTAGCAGGGCAACGCGGGAATGGGGAAGGGATAAGTCATTACAAAAAATCTCTAGGATCCTTTCCATCACTTAGTAGTTCATGATTTGGAAGTAATCTTTACACACTATTACAGAGTACTTGATATTGGAGTTTTCTAAGGATGAGGTAGTGTGGAATATTGGAAACATTTACAAAATCTTGAAGTCTAGGAGACCGGGGTTTGAATTCTAACTTAAGTGATTATTAGCTGCGTGCCGACAATGACCAATAATCCTTGTACTACCTACCTCACAGGGGTGTTGTGAGGATAGTGCTTTGTTGTAAACCTTATTAAAGCACTATAGAAATGAGTCATTTTTTTTTTTTTGAGGCTGCCTGTTATTGGGATGAAGATAAATTTAGAGATACATGTTGTTTACATAATTTACTTTGAAACTGATTATTTCACACTAATTTTTTTTTTTTGTCAGGTTTATGAAAACTGGGATTGTTTCAAAGTGAATGATATTCTTGAGGTATATGGCATTTTGTCTGTGGATCCAGTGCTGAGCATATTGAATAATGAAGAAAGGTAATCATTTTTTTTCTTTATAGTTTGGAGGAAAGGACATTTTAAAAAAAGCATTCTGGTTTTAAATGACTGGTTTACAACCTGACATCAGCAGAAAGTACTTGAATTGTTTTCAAACATGTTCACTATGTTTTTTTAAGTGGAAGAACAAGACTTCTTTTTTTTTTTTCTACTTCATATTGGATAAAAGTCTTTAAATAAAGAATAGCAAAATTAAAATGATCATTTCAGGCCAAATCATTTTATTAGAGTTGTTAGAACATAATGACATAATTTTAATTTTTCTTTACTTGGCCACATACTCTTTAAGGAGGATTATGTAGAATTGCAAAATTACTAGAACAGTTAATGTATTAAAAGAGGCAAAATGATAATTTACATGCTAAATTGTTGAGTTGAACACTTCTTTTTGAGCCTCTGTCAAGTCTATTTGATTACTTCATAAATAATTCAGAAAAAGCATTGACATTTTGTGTAGCACTAATAAATTTTGTCATGAAATAATTTTACCTTAACTCCATATTACTTATGTGAATACATACAAAAGGAAAACATTGTCTTTTCAAAATATCAGCTCCCATTTGCCAAAATCGCAAGTCAATTTAGAAATTTTTTTAAAGATTTGGCCAATTTTACAGTTAAAAGCTGCATATTATAATTCATATTGAGAAATAAGTGAAGAGCACCTGTAGGATGAATCCATGAGAATATTATGTATTGGCTTTGAGATCTATTTTTATTTTGTAAGTGCTTTTTACACAATTTAAGTTTTATTTTAATATCCTAGGGAGTCATCATTACTGGATCCCATGGAATCTATGGATACCCTAGAAGAACAAAGAGTACATAGCCCCCCTGCTTCATTAGTTCCAAGAATTCATGTGATTTTAGCCCAAAAATTGCAGCACATCAATCCACTCTTGCCTGCTTTTCTTAAGGAAGAGGAGAACAAAAGCTGTAAGTTTAAAAAAAAAAATTAGTGATTCCTTAATAAAGCTTGTTACATAATGTTTTGTAGCTCCTATTAATAGGTTAATTATAATGTAGGGAATTTTTTTTTTTTTTTTTTAGATTTTATTAATTTAATTCCTTTTTGTTTTGTTTTTATCTCCTTCATTTCCAAGTATATCCTCCCCTATTATCCAGAAAGACATCATTTGTAAAAGAATTCTTACTAAAAAGTAAGAGGGGGAAAAACATAAGTTCAATATAAATCAACAAGCCATCCTATAAGCCTGGCAATATATATAATTGGGGAGAAATTATTAAGATGTATGATTGCATGTATCCTAATATGATGTAAAAGAGAATGTCATATAATCATCAAAAATGTAATTCTTTAGAAGAAAAATATAGTGCCATAGTAGGCCATTGTCAGTCATCTCAGTTTCTTTGTTGTCTTTTTTCAACTTTTACAATATTCTTCACAGATAAAGTGAGGGAGCAGCTGTATGTGTCTTTTTTATTAAGTGAAAATTACATTATAAAATTCAGAGGACCAAAAAGCAAGGGTTGTGTTCTGCTATTAAAATCTTTGATTGTATTTTTTTACTTTGTAATCATCATCTTTTCTTTTTGATGCGTTAGAAGAAAGTAAGAGAAGGTGCTAAAATTTTTGTTTGTATTTTCTCTTAGTTATTTCAGGATTCATGTCAGAATTATCTCCTGTGAGAGCAGAACTACTTGGGTTCCTAACCCATGCTCTTCTGGGAGATAGCTTGGCTGCTGAATACCTAATATTGCATCTCATCTCCACTGTGTAAGTTGAAATTCTGATGGAGTAGAAAATTTAAGGAGGAACTTAAGACAAGGAACATATTGTAAATTAGAATTGGAGAGAGGAATAAGTGCTTTTTAAATCAAACCTGTCATTTCTTTAATATAGATTCATCACTGCAACTTAAAATCTTAGTAAAGTTGCCTTGGATACTGATAGGCTTAGTATATTGCCCAAGGAAACACAACTAGTAGGTTTTAGGAAAAAGATTTACATGCAGGACTTCCTGACTATTCTATCATTTTGCCTCACAATTTTTGTTATATCATCTTTTAAATTTTCAAGCTCAAAATTGAATACAGAATCTGACTAGAGTTGAGTAAAATGAGAGAATTAGCTATTTCTTCATACTATTTACACATTCCAAAATGTGACCTGTTAGTTAAAAGCAAGATTGTGTGATAATCAACTATTATAGGTTTAGCTCTTCTTAGCAATGCAGTGGTCCAAGACAATTCTAAAAGACTTTAGATGGAATATGCCATTCCCATTCAGGGAAAGAATTATGGAGATTAAATGCAGATTGAAGTATACTATATTTCCTTTTTTGTTTTTTCTTTCTCGTGCATATATATATCCTATATCAGATCACTTGCTGTTTTTGGGGGGTGGGGGAGGGAAGAAAAACTTGGAAATCAAAATCTTACAAAAGTGAATGTTGAAAACTATCTTAACATGTAATCAGAAAAAAAAATATATTAAGTGAAAAAAAATGACCTGTTATTTCAAGAATAGGATTGTCATAAAAATGGCCTTTAAAAAAAAAAAATCTCCTAAATGAAAATCTTGTTAATAATGTTTTTGATAATTTTTGATTTTGCTTTTTCAGATACACAAGGAGAGATGTTCTTCCTCTAGGAAAATTCACAGTTAACTTGAGTGGTTGCCCTCGAAATAGTACCTTCACAGAACACATATATCAAATTATTCAACATCTTGTTCCAGCAGTAAGATAATTTTAAATATACTTCACATACTTGTTTTGTTTGACTTTAGAAAATTCTTGCTTTGTTTTGTTTTATACAATACTAGTATTTAATATTCAGTGATTGCCAGTCATAATTTCATCCAAAGTTAGAATGAGTATTTCTTGTTTCTTGGGTATTTTATATCTCTTAAATCTTTCTATTCTATTTTCTGGGTCTTGAGGGACACCCTTCTGGTAATGAACGTCATACCTAACTATAGCCACTTTGCAGATTAGCAGACTCATACTGGGATAGTCCTGTAAGCTTTTCCAGCCTAATATAACCATTGCTGGCACACAGCCTTTAAGAATCCATGACCACTTCCATGTCAACCAAAAATATACGGGAATAGGACTTTTGCATTCTAAATATCATCTATCTTCTAAACACATCATTTGTTGCTATTTATATAGCATATATTTGTTTCTTTTTTTTTTTTTTTTTAATTTTTACATTGTCTAAATTTTTCCTTGTGCCACTGTTTTTCCTTATTATTCTCCTAAAAATTTTTCATGATTATATTTTTTCTTTATATTAGCCCTGTTAGATGGAACAGGTATTACTATCACCACTTGTAGAACAAAAGTTAAGCAATGGAGCTTATTTGGGCCACCGTCAAGAGTAGAACCTTCATTCAGATTTCTGTTCTTTTTTTTTTCTGTCAGTTATCATTTTTAAATTAATTTTTAATCCTTAATAAAGCCTCCCTAGAAATACTGAGCCTTTTTTAGCAGAAGATAGCAGTCAAAGATTTAAAAAGCTTTTTGGGGTTGACTGGTGGAGTGTGGCATATGAGAACATTATTATGGTACCAGGCGATAGGAAAACACATAAGGAGTCCATGAAACTTGGGGAAAGAAATAAAGAATCAAAACCTGGTTAGTGAAGATCTCATACCTACAGCTGATGAGGAAATAGTAGCACACGGCTGGATGGAAAGTGCTTCAGCCAAACCACCTAACTGTTCTTAAATATGAAAGTCCTAGTTGGAATCTTGGAGGTTTTACCATTTCGTTTTTGAGAAAGACAATATATTTTCAGATTCTTTGAAATTAAAGGTTTAAATCAAAGTGATCTTTTGGCTCTGATTAGTGAAATAATTTTTTTTTTTCTCTTACATCTAAGATAAGAGAGTGTAATTTATGGTTAATCGTTCATTTGTCAAGCAATTTTTTTTAATTTTTTTAATTCGCTGGTAAATTAAAAACTATCCTTCAAGTTAATTTTTATAGTTCAATTCAAATAAGGTAGTGTATGTATTGTTCAGGCCTTGTTATACAATAGCCAAGAAAACAGTTTCACAATGACAGATTACTACTGTTAATTAAACTCATCCTAGGATCATTGTATCCAACTGTCCATAAGAAACAACAGGTTGTTGTGAACAGAACTAGATCATTGTACATGGAAACAACAACATTGTGCAATGATCAGCTTAGATTGACTTAGCTCTTCTCAGCAATGCAATAATCCTGATTAGATTACCTAGAAGACAGATTTTTTTTTCCTTTTCTTATTAAACTTTTCTTTTTTCAAAGTCTTTCCGTCTACAGATGACAATAGAGAATATGAATCTCTTGAAATTAATTCCTCACAAAGATTACACAGCTAATCGCTTAGTCAGTGGAATCTTGCAACTGTCAAATAATACTTCCCTTGTAATAGATGAGACTCAACTTGAGCAAGGACAGCTTGACACCCCAGGTAAGTACATGTATATTGTCCCTGCATTGTTGATATAAGATTATAGCTAGTTTTTGTCATTCTTTTTTGAAACTCCTAAGTTAAAAATAAAATTCATCCTAGTAACCTATATATATATGACTATATAAAGTAAAAAACTTTATATGTGACTATATAAAGTAAAAAACATGTTTTTTAGGTGCTAATTTTTTTGTTGTTGGTAATTACTAGAAAAGTAAGTTGTTAGGAGAGTATGTATCCTAAAAGCAGCTCATACTAGAATATTGATGAGTTAATAAGTGTGATCCCCATGGTTTTCAAATGAAAAAACCTTGTAAGAACAATTTTGTGCATTTCTTATTGAGTTTTCAGTGCGAAGATATCAGTTTCTCTGATCTTCACCAGTGTGGTTCCTTCCTCTAGTCCCTCTATACCTGTTCATCCTATATTCTGCTCACATCCATGTTTCTCACATACATCTCTGGAGAGTGGGCAGGGTTTCTATCCATCTTATGGAGGGCCTTCCTTGGGACCTCTTGACATTGCACAGATTACCAATATAGTACATTAAAATTTCTTTGATAATAGGCTGCATCCTATTCTCACTATACCATATATTTTTCTCAGTTATCTGCTTCCCTTCTAATTTTAGCTATGTTGGTGTTGTTTGTGTAATCAATATTGTCTATTTTATCTTATGCGATCCTCTCTTCTCCATAGTTGTAAAAAGGTACATCCTTTTTTGTTCCTCTTGATTTTTTATGTCACCCTTTATATAGTCTTATCTGTTTGGAGCTTATCTTAGTATGTGATACAAAATGTTGCTCTAATTCTGCTTTCTGTCAGTACTTTCCAGTTTTCTCAGTTGTTTTTGTAGAAAACTGAGTTCTGATCTTAATTTTATTAAATACTAGGCTACTAAACATTTTGCAGAATTTTGTTATATATTTGATCTGTTTTTTAATCAGTCATTTACATGATTTCTAGTTTGAAGTATAATTTGAAAATGGTATTGTTAGGCCTTCTTACTTACCACTTTTTTTTTTTTTTTTTTTTTTTAATTTCCCTTGTGAATCTTGACCTTTTGTTCCTCCAGATGAATTTTTTTTTTTTTTTTCCTAGCTCTCAAGTGATATTTTGGTCATTTCAAATGAGACTAAATTTAGGTAGAATTGTCATTTCTCTTATATTGGGGTGGGGTACCCATAAATAATTCATATTTCTCCATTTACTTAATTCTTTATTTCCATAAAGAATTACAACATGTAGTATATTTATATAGTTATAGAGACTCCAAAATATTTTATACATTCTATAGTTATTTTAAATGAAATTCCTTTTTTTTTCCTTCTGGGTTTCATTGATAATGTACAGAAATGCTGCTGCTTGTCTATTTTATAGTTGCAGATTTGCTTTAGTTAGTTCAATTAATTTTAATTGACTTTCTACTTTTCTCTACTTAAATCACATCTGCAAAAATCCTTCTATAAATTTCTTTTCCTTGCTATAGTCAACATTTCTAGCACTATATTACATAATAGTGGGAGATAATGGATACTGCTGCATTCTTTTTTATTGGAAAGGCCTCTAAATTGGGGTTTTGGTGGTGGTTGTTTTTTAATGGCATATCCCCATTCCTCTTGCTTGTTGTCTAAGTTCATGATGTCTATCAATAAGTAATAATTGATATTTTTTCTTTCATTAAACAGTACTGTAAAACTCTCTCATCTAATTTATATCAAGAAACTAATTTGCTTACGTGATTAAAATAAAATAACCCTCCAAATTCTTCTCTTTTACTAGGAGTCCATAATGTAACAGCACTGGGCAACCTAATAACTTGGCAGAAAGTAGATTATGACTTTAATTACCACCAGATGGAATTCCCCTGCAATATTAATGTACTTATTACTTCAGAAGGCAGATCACTGCTACCGGTATGTTGAGGGATTTTTGAATGGAGGGAAATTGTACTGAAAGGTGTGTGAATAAAAGTATACATTTTCTTATGCTTTTTTGATGCCCATTTTCTTTCCCAAATATACTTAAAATAATCATTGCTGATTATTCAGGCAGTAGAATCATTTCAAATATATAAATAACTAACATACAACATACATTTTAAATTTGTACAGAAAAGGTTTCATAACAAGAAATTTAAAACTGTCTAATTGTGTAAATTGTTACCAATCATAAGGAAAAGATAGCTGTTTTTAGGCAGAGCCAAAAAATTATAGGGTTGGTGGTGATTGTTTTTTTAAAGAGTGGTTACAGCAGCTCCTCTCCTGTTTCACATGATTGTTTTTCTCAATTGATAGTCTAATTAAAACATTTATCTTAATTGCTACTTTTAGGAGTTTGGGTCAAATTTTGCCTCCTATTATTCCTGAACAAGTAAAATTACTATTAGATATCTTCAATAACAATTATATTTTTGGTCTTAAAGTTGTCATGAAAGTGCCAATTTTCATGGAGACTTTTCTTGAACTCGTATCAAATCAAAGATTTGAATAAACTAAGAAAGTTGGAATTAGAAAATGTTAGGTCAATCTCATGAGATTTTCAAGGCAAAAAAAAAAATTGTATTTAAGTATACAACTATGATCATTGAAATAATTGTGGATTCTTTTGTTCAAGGAAAAGAACTAGTTTAGGAGACCTAAGCCATTTCAAGTTATTTCTAGGAATGCTTAAATTCTTTTTAAAAAAAAAAAATGTTGTTTGAATGTCATAATGTTGATTCTGCTCTGGAATTACCTTTTCTGCCGAATTTCCAGTGCTTCTACTGTATTTGTTCCAAGATAGCAGAGGTCTCTGTGGTTTCTGGGCCAGGAAGCGCTTCCTTAATCTACTTTGTCTTCTAGCTGGGCAGAGACAAACATGATAACCAATGGCAACCTTAGTTTAGAATACAAATGTACTTGTTAAAGAATTACGGAGGAGAATATGTGGTATGAGCAAAGCACAAAATCTTTATTTACATAGAATGTGTGAAAATTAAGCTGGCTCATGGGAGCCATGAAATTGGGAAGACAATAGATAGTCATAAAACGGAATGGAAGTTCTACTGATCATCTATTCTCATTGATAGGGGTAGGACTGTTAAGTTTGAACTCAACTTAGACATCACTGAATCCAACTTCCCTCATTTTATTGATAAGGAAAAGAAGCGCAGCCAGATTCAAGCTCAGATTCTCTCATTCCATATCTAGTACCCTTTCCACTGTCTACACTACACAGTATTCAGAGGGAGAAAATCTGTGTTGGATAGCCTCTCTATAGCCTTTAAACCTGTAGTTACCTGTGGCAGGAAAGGCACTAAAATTCTGGATAGTTAGCTTTTAAACTTATTTTGTAGATTTATAGTTCTAAGCAAAGATGGGAGGTGTTTTTTTTGTTTTGTTTTGTTTTGTTTTTTTGTTTGTTTTTTTTGCTTTGCTCCTACATTTCTTTTAATTTATGAAATAAAACAAGCATTTCCATAACAGGATAATTTTTAAAAATATTATTACACATGAAAACACAAAACTATTATATATAATTTGCTATTCCTTTTAAATATGCATAAAGTTCTTATGTAAATTTCTTTTTTTCACTTTTTTTCCTTAGTTCCCCCCTTCCTCAGGCTACCATTAGACACAAATAGGTACATACACATATACACACATGTACATATTGTGAAAATGGAATAGTTAATCACTTTGCTAATTACCTTAATTTATTCAAGTTCAAAGATGGGAGTTTTCAATGCAGTTTAAGAGAGGCATTAGAATAGCACTTGCCCCCTGTGCTGTAGGATAAAGAACAGGAAAGGTTTCTCTCTCTCCCTCTCTTTCTGACTGCGTGCATCAAGGGGATAGGAGAGAGGCAAAGAAGGAAAAATTCTGTGAAGCAAAGATTATTTGGGATATAATTGATAACGAAATTGTCAGATTGGGATATGCAAGAAATAAGACAGGTACAAATTAAACAGGATAATAATGTCTTAGGTTGTATATAATAGACAGCATGGCCTCTCTGAAGCAGTGTAGGCAAGAAGTAACATCTTTTTTGATTAACAGAAGCAGTTTGATTTAATAACACACTCATGAATAGATTTTTTCCCTGTCTTAAAGATAACATTGCAAATATTAAAGCTTTATATCAAATGTAAGCTCTTATATCAAGGGTTGTGTTTCATATAATCATGGCTGATTTTAAGTTATTAAAGATTAAGATCATGACGTGTCTTTTATGGTGAATCCCAAAAAAAGGCATCTGACTGGGGTGGGGGGGGAGGAATTGTCCTTGGGGACGGGAGAGGGGAGAACTATTCTTCCCATAAAATATCCTCCCATGCATATGTTAAGATTATATACAATTCTTTGCTGGTGAAACTGCAGAGGGTAACTCACTTCAGTGATCTTTTGAGTATTAATGACAATAGGACACAAAGTGAATATGTGAATGTGTGCTTGTCCTTTGTGCTGATCATGCTGTGGAACACATTAGGTCTTCTCACGGCCACTAGGTGTCAGACTAACACGCACCTGAAGAGTAGAATGTTCCCAGATTTTCCCATATAGTTGGTTAATCCAAGTGTAAAATGTTTTATCTTACACATTTACACATATCTAACAACAGAATTGGAATTTAGGGTTGTTTGTATTTGGAAAATCATGCAGCATTTTCAGTAATCCCAAGCTGTTTTACACTGACTGCAAAAGAACATTTCTTTAAGTAGTAATATTGTCTTTTATGTCTTATTGGCTCAGAATTTTCAAGCCCCTTCAATGGAAAACCCATTTGAGAATTTTTTTTTTAAAACCCAACCACCTTGTTCCTACTAAATTTTTATTTTAGTCTAATTTTTGTAACTTTTTCTATAATTATGATGCAACTGTATTCAATCTTGAAAATTTGTCAATTTCATTAATGACAAGACATTTATCTGACAAAAATTACTATTCATGTTGTAACCAGAAACATTCAGATCTTTTTGATAGTTTGTTTAGAAACTTGGAAATAATCATATTTTGTTTTTCTTAATAGTCAGATTGCCAGGTCCACTTGCAGCCACAAATAATTCCACCAAATATGGAAGAATATATGAGCAGTCTTCTCACAGCAGTACTCCCTTCTGTCTTGAATAAATTCCGCATTTATCTGACTGTTTTGCGATTGCTGGATTATAGCATATCTGATGAGATAACCAAGGTATGTTTGTGGCAGAGTGAGTTTTTTTGTGCTTTAGTGGGGGGGGGTAGGTTTTGTTTTTTGTTACCTTATGGGTACAGTAGCAATACAAAATTGGGAGAATGAAGTAGGAAAATGAAAATGGTTTTGTAAACATCAGAAATGTCAGATTAGGAAACAATTAAATACAAGAATGATTTTTGTGGCTTCAGGCAAGTCACTTTAGCTCAGTGTGCCATGGCTTCCTTGTTATATGAGACATTGATATTTCCTGCAGGCAGTTGAAGATGACTTTGTGGAAATGCGCAAGAATGACCCACAGAGCATAACAGCTGATGACCTCCATCGATTACTGGTTGTAGCCAGGTAAACCTCTCTCTTTCTTTGGCAAATTAGGAGGAATGTCCTCTTTGATCTTTAAAATATTTTTTTTTTTTTTGTTATGGGGATCACAGTGGATGAAGATAATGTCTAGGTGAGCCATGTAAAAAAAAGCACATGCTTTATATATCTAAAGTCCATAAAGTTAGTGAGCCATAACAAGTATCCTCTTGCCAAAATACAGAGCCCAAAATTAAAGTGAATCAAAATCTAATCTTTAAAAAAGAGCTTTTATGGGTATATGTGGCTTACCCAGCTTAACTACCGTTTCTAGTTTGTGGAATGCTAATATGTGTTAAAGATATTTCAGTTCTAGTCCCAGCTTTTCCCTACTCTGTGTGTAAGCCATATCCCTTCATTAGATTACATCTATAAAAAGAAATGTCTGTAGTCCATGAACTTTATAGTCCTTTGTTTAGATTCTGCAAGGTGCATTTGGTCTATATTTCACATCCTCATTGGGTTTTGCATTTTACATAGGTTCTTGTCTCTAAGTGCTGGTCAGACAACACTGTCAAGAGAGAGGTGGCTAAGAGCAAAGCAGCTGGAATCTTTACGAAAAACCAGGCTTCAACAACAGAAATGTGTTAATGGAAATGAACTTTAAAAAATTTTTTCTTTTACTTTAGTTTAACAGATTATGAAAAGGTAACATGCAAAGTGCAACAAGATTATTGTAAAATTGAAATATCATTTATACCATATTGTTTTGTAGATTATTTGTATCAAAACAAATGACTTTTCCTTGAAATCCAAATCATGCCTGAAAACAACTGAAGTTTATATGGTATTCAGTAAGGCCTTCTTTTAAACTTACTGATTTTATGAAGCTTTTGAAGTTTTTTTGTAATTAAACTGGTAACTGTGCAAATTATTTGATATTAAAGATTTAATATTGATAATACTGCTGATTATAACTCCATTGTCACTTTGCTTTCAGGGACTTTTGAGGGAGGTAGCACTAATAGTCCTAAGTGAAAGAGAATTCTGGTTGCTGGAGATACAATAGGATGCAGACCCAGCACCTTTCAATCTAATAAAGGGTAAAAACATGGGGATTATGTAAAGGAAAGTTCTTGGCTATGCTTGGAAAAACCTAAAGTTTAAAAGGTGGAGGAGAGGAAAGAAAGATTGGCTGTTGGGTGAGAGAATGTCAGGGTAGGATTGATAGGAGTTAGACCTCGAAGCCATTCCAACCAAGGGGGACAAAGAGCCCAAGGCAAGAATGAGAATAGAAGTGCACATGGTATATTTTAGCCAAATCCTGTGAGCTTGAGTTTAACAAGCAGTGAGTAGTTCTCTACCCACTCTCCCTATGTCACTTCTTGCCTGTACTACCTAGTTGTTCTGCATTTACTTTCCTTTCTAATTTCATGAAAGACAGAACAGGCCATTTCTTGGCTTGAGAAGCTCAGATAGAGCTCTCTTGTTTTCTATGATAAAATATACAAAGTCCTTTGGTGGCCATTAGAGCCTTTCAGAGCAAAGCCCAGTTCCAAAACTCTGGCTTTTATCACATTTTTTATATTCCACTTTCCAATTCAGCTGGTTTCCAGATACAATCTTTCCACAAGCATCTTGCATGTACCCCTTCTAATCTCCACTCCATTTGCTACCTTCATTCAAACTTTAGCTTGTGCTGTCTCCTGTCTCTCCCACTCTGCTGTTCCAGGTGCCAATGCCCTTCCATACAAGAAATTATATTTGGCTGTCACTAGAAATAATCTTGAGAAGGGGTCACATTACTCTAATTCATACTGCATATTTCCCTTGGGCTGGAACTAATTGCCATATTTTACAAAATTGTAATTCTGAAGTTAATTCAAATGCTTGTGACACCCTCATAGAAGATTTATTTGGAATAATCAAACCTAACCATACATGATCTGATTTGCATTTAATTGTGTTTGTATTACTGAAGCACAATAGAATGTAAGCTGGGAACTTTAAACTTTTTGTTGTATCCTCAGCACCTAACATGATTCATAGCTCATATTGAAGGGATAGTAGAAGTATGAAAAGGCTAGGAAGGCAGAGGGTAGACTGCAGGATTTGAACATAGAGTTAAATTTATGCACTATTACACAAAGAATAAGCTATTGAAAGTTGTAAGTAGGGACAAGTGTACGTGAGAAGTAGGGAACCTTCTTTTGAAAAGCTCCTGGAGAAGTGGTAGAAAAGCTGAACCGGAGAAGGGAGAGAGTAGAGGGGCAGATCAGGTGGGAGACTGGGGATGGTTATCCAGGCTGTGATACAAGTTGGGATACAGATAAGACGAGGGGCATGAAGGAAAAAGAAAGGATAAGAATAAGATTTAATAAGTGTCAAGAGGATGGGGCAAGTTAACAGCTATGCGTGTGGAGGATGTAGAGAGGAGGGCACAACTCCTCAATAGAAAGGAACGTTAGCAAACAGTTTTTTGAGCTCCAGTGAAAATAGTGTCAGAAGTATGGGCAGCATTGATAGGAGGTGCTGAGCCAAGGACAGAAGCGCCAGGAGAAAAAAAGTTAAGGGGGTAGAGTGAAGGATTTGGTCATGGACAAGGAGCACAGGAAAGGAATTTCTGTGAGTCATGAGGAAGTCACTGATGACATGGGAGAGAGATTTCAGTAAAAGTAGCTTGAATGTTGAAAGAAAACGAGTATCAAGTGAGAATACACTTTCCCTCCCCTCCCCCCAAAACATTACAAATCTTTAAGGTATATAGATGGACAAAAATGAAGTAGGGTGCTTCATTTCCCTTCTTGTTCCAAGAAAGCAGCAAAATTGTTCTAGGAAGTTAATTTTGGGGATTCATCTTCAAATGCACAATAGGCATTTGAATTTTGGTTGAATTTATTTTGATTAAAAAAAAACAAAACTAAATTACTCTCCTACTTCTGAACTCAAGAAATTTGTCAAATCTCAAAGTTATGTTGGCCTTGAAACATGCTATAATTTTTACCTCTGGTCAGTTACCCTCCAGACAGGACTGAGAAAACATTCTTCAGGTATTTAATTTATTCAGTCAGCCAGTTCTGGTCATTAGATTTCACACTAAAATAATGTTATGAAATAGTCACAGGGCGTTTCACTTAGGAGTTTAATTTATACTTAGGCTACTATGGCTTATTGACTGATTGATAGAGATGCAATCTCAAGGCTTACCTACAGACAACAGAAACGTCAACCTTATTTTAAAAAAAAGGAAAAAAAGCATTGGTTCAAATATGAGTTTCACAAGAAAGAGTTAGCATCATTTGTTCTTAAAGATCTGAATTTTGAAAATTTAAAAGAATGTTATAAAATATTTAATATAAAGATCACATTGAAAGGAATAATGTTAATGAGAAAGGGCAAAAAGTTGAAATAATAGAGCATTTTTGTTTTCTATTAAATGCACAAGCTGTCTGAAACAGAGTCTAAACCCATATATATGTATATCTTATATCTGAAACATCAGGAAGCTAATTAGGAATTAAATTTTTTATTAAAATATTTCTCATATACATCCCTTTGCATTAAAATACAATAGTATTTTATTTTAAATATACAGTGACAAGATTTTATTGACACAAAAAACACCACGTCACTAATAAAATGAATAAATAACAAAAGTTAAAATGCTTATCAAAGTTTCAACAGACATAATCTGTTCAGCTGATAATCACTTCAACACGAAAGGAAGGCTCTTGAGCCACTATACTACAATTATGACACATGTCTGAGATACCATGTGCAGTCTGCTCACAGGACATATACTAAAGCACAGGCACACAATGGTTTTATATAGTGGGGGGAATGGCTTGAAGCCATAATTTTAACAGTTTTGAAGCTTGCTACCTTTTCTCTATGGTATCTTACATGAAAATGTCATGGAAAAGTCCCTATTGTGAATTGCTAGAAACAAAATCCATTTATATTTCTACAAAGAAGTTCTTAATACTCAATAAACAGTGCACACATGTAAAGTAGTTTTTCACTTCATTCCTGAAAACACTTTAGAAGGATCTTAAGGTATCCACGTAGTGAATGGTCAGTCACACAATCTGAATATATTCAGATTTATTTTAACAACTGGGTTTTTAGTGCTGCTAGACTCTGCATATGCAAATGTGTAGGCAGTAATGTATTATGAATACTTCAAGTGGATAATCAGCTGAAAGGGTACCCTAGGTTCCTGACTACAGTATCCCAAAATTAGCTCCTTATAGGGAGATGGATGAAAATCACAGAAGCAATCATTTATCTTTTTGCATCTCTCACTCACTCTCAACTCGGTCTTAAAACAACTACTTTTAAAACTCCTATACCTAACCAATTTATCAATTACCCTACAGAAATGTTAAGACAGAAATGAGACTACAGGCTCATCAACACGACTAAAACAAGGATTAAAATACACAAAACCCCTAAATAAACAATGTACCTTATAGATAAAATATTTTATGTTTAGCTGTGAATTACCAATTAGGTAAATGTATCCAGATCCATCCTTTCAGTGGAAGCAATTTACAGATAGTACCCAAATTATGGATTCTGGAATTTAAGTAAATAGCTTGTTTGTTAGTGCCAGTGTATGACTACCTGCTGAAATCAAAATATTCTACTGTGAATATCATCTCAGGGCTCTTTGTAATTTTGAATCCTGCTCAGAATGTCTCAAAACCATTCTCCAAATATACATAATTTGCAGTTTTGATCCCCATACTCAGGCAGTACGTGTTATAATGAGGTTCTGGTATGAAATAATTTTTCTCCAGGATTATATTCAAGCCATTGAAGAACTATTTCTGATTGACTAAATCTGAATTATTCTAGTCTGACACTGGGTAAATATGTCTTTAAGTTCATTTTGTGCTACCTCATTAACTACCTCATGTTCTGCTGGGCTCTTCTGGACTTTAGCAACCGCAAAGTTTATCCCCTGGGTCAATCCAGCTTGGGTAATATTAGCAACCTGAACCATGGAGCTTCGGATCTTTGCAAAAGGTGAGACTGCTCTACTCCCGTTACTTTCTGCAGGGGAAGGTGTTGGGTTAGCTCCTGCTTCAAGTTCAAGAACACTAGATCCAGAACCTGGGGTCTTTTGAGCTATAGCAAAATGAGGTGTTTCGACTGACAAAAATTGTGGTCCTGTGTCAGAAGGGACATCCAGCTTAGAGGGTCGAGAAGGTATCTCTTTCATTACTTCTGATTTGATTTCTTTCGTCTTCCACTCATCCATGGTGGACTGAGAGTCTTCCTCAGCAGCCTGTTGAGAAGCAGCCTCGGTCTCTAACTGCTGGGTCACTTTACTTTGAGCATCTTGTACAAACCTATGGCAGTAAGCATCCATGGGCTTCACAAAGTCTATTAATACACTGTCAGCAGAGGGACTTTTCTTTATTGGAGAAGACAGTCCTTTTCCTAGGCTACTTCCATGTGGCACAATTTCAGAAGGAACATGAATGGTAATGTCAGTGCTGCTTATAGACTGAGATCGACTGCCTAATCTTGGAGCCGAAGCAATAATGCCACAACTAGGAAGAACATAGTCCACTGGCCCCACATTTTCTAAAGAATTAGCTAGTTGCCGGTCTTCTTCACACTTTGAATTTGTAAGATACTCATCAGAGTGGAATGAATCATCTGAAGATATTTCCTCATCAGATTGTATCTGACCTTTATTATCCATCACACCTTTATTTTCCATCGTTTCAAGACTACTGTCTGATTTCCAAAGATTCACTGTTAAGTTTGGTTTTAAAAAGTTGACTTTCACTTCAGGTTTTGTGAAGCTTCCTAGCTTGCGTAGGTTGCCAATACTAACATTGGATTTGGTCTGTTTCACTTTTTGATTAAGAGATGAAAATTTGCTCATCAAAAAATTCTTTCCTTGAGCCAATGATCCTTGATTTTGAGCTCTAATGCCAATGATGTCCTCATGAGGCTTGCTACTCTTCCTATAAATCGGATGAGAAAAATAGTTAAGAATTATAATTTCAAAGACTTCTAAAAAGCTACTTACAATGCCCATATTCATAAAGTGAAGCAATTCTAATTAGTAGAAAGAAGATTGGAATTGAAGCTCAAAGCCCTAGGGTCAAGTTATTTTTATTTATATCTGATCTTGGGTTTATTGGTCTATAAACTTTCATAAGGTTTCAAGGAGGAACAAACGAAATGGACAATGAAAAAGTGAACTATGCTCAGCAGCAGCATCACATTAATATAATCAACTACAGAGATTTTTACAAGAGTATTATTTAATCACAACACAAACCAAGTATTATGAGAAAAGAGAAAAAAGTATCAAACTTAGCAAAGATTGTTACATTATTACAATACTAGAGATCAATAGAATTATAAGCATCAACTAGGATTCATAAGATGCCTATTTATGTATTTCAGTACTTATATTTGATGCCAAAAAGCTAAAATTAGATGATCTAAATCTAATCCTTTGAAATAGATTACTGTCTTTAGAAAAACTGGTGAAAAATATTCAATTTTTAAATGCTATTTTGCATAATTTGCAAATTGCATCTTCTATTCCATATTCTGAAAAAACCCTAGTATTTTGCAGAATGTTAATTTGGGTTCCAAGACAATATTTAACTGTTAAAATTTGTTTTGAAATTTCCCTGAATTTTTTTGAGTTCAAAGTACCTTATACCTCTGAAGTTTGTCCCTTAAACTAGCTGGCCTTGCCCTGCTTGAAGGCAAAATATTTCTTTTTATTATTTTAGAAGTCTAAGAAATATCCTTCCTTCCCTTCTTCTCACTCTGTCTCTCTATACCCCCATACATATCTATATATACATACACATGCATATACACACATAACATATACACATACTTGCCCCTTTTTTTTCCTTGACACTCTAAAAGCCAGGAGTAGGCAATAAATTCACTCACCTCTCAAGTTTTTTCTCTATGATGGGTACATCTAAACCCATGGCTTGCTTGGTGATCTGTAGCATCTCTGCAATGCATTGAAGAGTATCTGAAACCCAGTTTACATCCTGTGAGCCTTCAAAATATACATTTTTAAAAGAGCCAATCTAATCTAAAATGAAATTTGATGCAATCTAGTCTACTTTTTTTTTAAATGGGAAAAAAAAATTTATCCCCATCAAAAAAATCCCCAAAAGTCTTAATACAGCTTTAATAACTTAAATCTTTTTCCTCCAACTTTAATGCTAAGTGGTTAACACGTGCAGAAAACACTATATGCTATATCCCTAAAAGAATAATAAGTTCTGACATTTGTATAAAATAGGGGATGTAAAAATGTGTCTGCAGCTATATAATTTACTGCAAGGTCACACTGAGACTTTCCATCACTGAGAATTACATCAATATAATCTACGTTCTACATCCTCTGTTGCTTTTTAAAAATTGCATCCCATCTCAGGATAAATCATCTACTGAGGCTCATCTATCTCCACTCAGAATGAAGACACAATTTCTCTTATTATCTTTACCTTTTCCATCCTCTTCTGAGTTACGCACCACTGCTCGAAGGGTATGAAAATAGCCAGTTGCTTCTTTATACTTATAGTGTAACCTCATGCAGGAAAACTTTGGTTTCCCAAAAAGAGTGGGCTCAGGACCTAGAAACCCAAATGAATATCATATAGTTTAAATGACCTTTAAGACAATCCAAACACCATTTAATATATTTTCTATCAACAACTATGCATTTAGAATACTTTTCTGTCAATCTTATTTAATCAATAAACACCTACTATGTGCTAAATTCTGGGGAAGAAGAAATTCCCTGCTCTCAAAAAGCTGATGATCTAATGGGAAAGATGAGAAGCAAAAACTCTATGATGGGTAAATAGGAAATAAAAGACCTAAAATTTTAAGAGGGATTGGGAAAGTCTTCCTATAGAAAGGACTTTTAGTTGGAACTTAAAGGAAGCCAGGGAAGCATTTGGTCCAGGAGGCAAGAGGGAAATGGGAGGGACACCTGGTGATCCACCCTTTAGGAAGCCTCCTTAGTCAGGGCTGAGGTAAGAGGGGCCTGCAGCAGAAGGAGCAGAACAGAGAAGAAAAGGGGCACATTCAGAAGGTGGACAAGCCCCAGGTAGGTCCTGGCCAGAGATGAGCTGTGGGAGTGGTGTGGTAAGAGTTGCCAAGGACAACCCTGGGCAGGCACAGTTCTCCGGCGATGCGGAAAGCAGGGGCGCAAAGGGTTGTCTGGGGCAAGTTCACAAGTCTACTTTTGGACAGGCTGAGTTAAGATGTCTACTGAATATTCAGTGTGAGATATCTTAAAGCCAATTGGAGATGTGAGACAGGAAGTTAGCTAAAGTTAAGGCAGGATAAGTGGGTATGAGAATTACCAGAACCCAAATGGTAATTAAATCCATAGTAGAGCTAATGAGATCACCAATAAGGCAGGACAGAAGAAGGCCCAGAACAAAACTCACGCCTCTGGGCGTGAGGAATGATCAGATTGTTAGGAAGACAACCAGGAGAAAAGAACCCCAAAAATCCAGAAAAGAAAGAATATCAAAGAGAAGATAATCAAGAACATTAAAGGCTGGAGAGAGACAGACAGATGAGGGGTTGGGGAGAGGATAATGGGTGAAGAGTAGGGCTTGTGAAGGAAAGACAGAGGGAGAGGAGGAAAGTCAATATGGTATGGTCAGTGAGAGGGATTTTGGAATTCTTGAACCAGATTGTGAAGTTTTTAACTCAAAACTTCACATCTCAATCATGACTTTTTTAAAAAGAAATCTGTCTTGTCTGTTTGGCTCACAGGGCCAAAATACTGAGAGCTATTCACCGAGAAGTTAGAAAAATTCCCCAAAATTCAAGAAACTTTCTGGTTCTAAAACAATCATATTAGTTGCTTAAACCAAAATGCCCTTTAAAGAAACAGATTAATATGTAAACAATCTAAATATTTAAATTTTACCTATTTCTATTTTCTCCAAGTTTTCCAGGCTCAGTCTTTGATACTGATTTACTTTATCAACCTCCTCATCATAACTAGATAGAGAAAGAAGTAGAATAAAGATTTAACAAGACAACTTGCAGCATGAGTACATAAAATAATCAAGAACTTTTAAGCTGTTAGAAATAACAATCTTATAAAAATGACATTTGATTGAAGAAATCATCTAATTTTTTAAATCAGAGCTTTTTTAATCAATGTGCAACTTACTAGGCCACGTAGTATGCAGAGTTAGAAAGCAGTAGCAGCACATCCACATCTTTATGAGTAGCATCAATAAGGCTAAAAAATATGGCAGGGATTAGGGAAAAATTATTTTCACAACAACCCATATTTCAAACCATCAACTACAATTTTGCATAAAGACAAATAGAACTGGTTAAAATCTATAGATAAAATATATAGTTTATCCACAAATAATGAGGACTTAACACTATTCTGATTATTGTTAACTAACTCTTTTCTCATTAAAAAAACAAAAACAAAAAAAACCCTGGAATTTTGGAAGGAAACAGCTGTTAAACTTAGCAGGTTGTAGAAAAAAGTATAAAACAGAGCAAAAATAAAGAGGCTGAGAAACACTATTAACTTATTGTTATGTGGTCCCCTCTCGAGCTTATTTTAGAGAACTAGTAAATTAAGGGAATAGAAAACTCAATCTCCATTAAGATAATAAATTGAGGGGCAGGTAGGTGAAAGTCCTAAAGTCAGAAGGACCTGAGTTCAAATATGGCCTCAGACATTTAACACTTTCTGGCTGTGTGACCCTGGGCAAATCACTTAACCCCAATTGTCATGGAAAAAAAAAATTGAAATTTCAGTATAATAAAGTAATAAGATTCAGCATTATTTCTTGACTATCAATTGTCAAAGTGAAAAAACATCAACCAATAGTATTCTTATGGGGGCACAAAAGAAATAGTACATGTAGAACATGTATATTCTTGGTTAAAACTTTTCCATGACAGTTTTATTTGTATTCTCTCTCATCAGCCACTGGGACTCCTACATTGACACCACTATATGAAACACAGGAGAAACTAAGGGCAAGCTCATACAGTCCATGTTAACTATATAAAAATCCCTTGCTTTTACACTTGTCACTGTCCAAATAACAAAATCTCCCTAAATAATGAAGGGAAGGAATAACCGGTCCTAATGATATTGCACTTTTGGTTTTATTTACAGAGATTTTATGATGATATAAACATTTACATGGAAAGAGTCTCAGGCTATCTAACAGATTTTTATGATGAAAAAGTTAGAACATTGGAATACCAGTGATTTTTTTTTTAAAGAAAGAAAAAAACAATAAATCATTTAATCTAGTTTTTAAGATATTTTTGAAACACCAAAATTGGTTACATATAGAAGGTTTTACAGAACTTGTGAAGAAGGTTTCTAAGTGTTTTTAAAGCATTTTTGGAGACTAGTGGCCTGGATCTCTCTACTATGTAATTTCATCTCAAAATTAATCCACTTTCTGTTTCTTGAAACAACTGTCACTAGCAATATTATACTTCTCAGTCATGATGAGGAGTGTTTGGGATATCCATAAATGAATGCAGCCAGAGGGGGAAAGTTCCTGAGTTTAATGGACAAGAGTTGAAGAAAAGAAGTTAAAAGCAAGATGTTTACATATAGATTGTTTCAAGGATGCATGATTTAGATGCTCCCTCAACTGACAGAATACAAGATCAGTTTATAGTCCATCATCATACCTATACTCAAAACCATTCCAACTTGATGGAATTTTCAAGGGCTAATTATGCTCTGGCAGCATAACCTTAAGCCACCTCCTCACCATAATGAGCTACCAGGACTTGAGTAGAGAACACATATGATAGCAGCATACTGCAGTTTAGAAAAGCCTTTCACATCATTCTATGGTAGAATTTACTAAGGTAGAAATTGAGCAGTGAAAAAAAAGAGGGTGAACGAATACCAAAACATTAAAACAATTTAGAGTCGGCACAGTTATCTGAGTAAAGGAAGATTGAAGGAGGGCACCACTAGCATACATGGAACATCTTTAAAGGCCATATGCAATTACCTAAAATGATGTGATACCCAAGTGTTTGTAAATTGCCATGCATCATGCAAAGAAGTCCAAATCTTTTATTATCTAAGTAAACACTGCCAATACTATCTGGCAACTGTTAATTAAAACATTAGCATCAGAAGGTCAAGAAAGAGTACTGATTCAAACTGACCTTGGATCACAATCAATAAGGGCCCATCCCCCATGGAATTTTTCATCATCAGGCAACAGTAATTTCATATAGCTCTGTAAAAGTTGGCTAATCAGTTCCTGGTGGCTTCTCTGATTTTCCTTATCCAAAGCCTCATGTTCTTTCTCCTTTGTAAATATGGAATAGAGATCTTCAGTCACAGGAATGCCTTGCATCAAATCTAAGATAGAAGGTGAGGAAATTGGAGAAAGTAGAAAAAATGCCAATAAAAGTCATTATCTTAATTTATACTTTGGAAAGAGAATGGAAAACAGGATTAGTTTAAATATATTTTTTTAAGAAAATAAGAAGGTCTATAATTCCTAAACATTTATCATATAAGAAAAAATACAAAGAATGAAGATTGAAGGTATGCATACTGATTAAAAAAAAACAAACTATAATGAATTCTGACTTTAAAAAGGTTAAAGGTTATGGGTAAACTAAAAAATGTAGATAGACGATATAATGAATAAAGTGCTAGGCCTGAAGTCAGGAAGAGCCAAGTTCAAATCCAAGCTCTGACACTTACAGACCAAGGGACTCTGAGCAAAGTCATTTAAGCCTATTTGTCCCAATCTCCTTATCTAATAAGCTGGAAAAAGAAATGGCAAACCACTCCAAGATCTCTGCCAAGAAAACTCCATATTGGATCATGATGAGTTGGACACAACTAAAATAAGTGAACAAAAACAACAATGTAGGGAAAATAAATTTTCAACCAATGAAACACAACAGCATTAATTAATCTAGAAAGACAAAATGATAAAGATTAGAAATTCTTTTGTACAATAGAAGTCTAAGTATGCTAAGATATATTTTTCTTAACTATAAAAATGATTAATAATCTTAAAAATAGAAAAGAAGGCATGTGTCATCGAAAAGGAAGCTCACAAGATATCAAGGCTTTTAACATTGAACAGCTACTGACATCTCTAAATGGGATAAAAAGACTTTCACTTTCTACTTTCAAGGACTGAGAAAAAAGTTTCGTAAATAAAAAAGCACTACAGAGATAGGAACTAGTATGCAACATTCCCTCAAAGTCATCTGCAAGGTGGTATTTTTGTGAGGGGGAAAAAAAATCAAACCGTGCTTACAGCAAGAGATCAACTCTTGTCCATGGCAAGGATCCCATAGTGACCAAAAATTTTTTTTCCAGAGAAGGAAGTTTCCTACTTTTATCCAAACAACTAACATTGTAAGTGCCTACTATGTGTCAGGCACTGTGTGAGGTGTTAAAAATACATAAAGAAACCCAACAGTCCCTGTGCCCTCAAAAGAATTAAATATTCTTTGTGATTCAATGTTTCAGTCACGTCTGACTCTTCACAGTCCCATTTGGGGTTTTCTTGGAAAAGGAATTGCAGTAGTTTGCCATTTCCTTCTGACATTCATTCTACAGATGAAGAAATTGAGGCAAACAAGGTGAAGTGACTTGCCCAGGATCATACAGCTACTAAGTGTCTGAGGCTGCATTTGAACTCAGGTTCTCCCAACTCCAGGGCTGGCATTCTCTCCAATGCCTAACCTAGCTGCCCCAAAACCTTCTTCCATGCTCAAAATAAATACTGGATACTCACACTAAACATAAAGTGATCAGAAGAAATATCTAAGGAAAACCTGGAAAGGCTTCTTGAAGGCACTATCATTTAAAAATAGCCTTGAAGGGACCAATGCATCTTAAGAGGCAAAGGTATGAAAGGAAAGAATTCTTTGCTTTCTGCTGTGCCTGTAGCACAGAATACCCAGGGGAAAAGGAATGTCAAGTTAACTTAAGTGAGAGAACAGTTTGAATTTTATCTCAGAAGCCATCTGGGAGCCACCAGAGTTTCTTGGGTTGTCAGACTATCAATTTGGTAAATAGGTGGAGAATGAATTGGAAAACGAAGAGACAAAACAAGAGACCACCAAAGGAAGTTGTGGCAGTAAGTCAGGTAAGAGGGGATGAAGATCTGAACCATGGGTAGCTGTCTGAGTAAAGAAGAAAAAGATGGGAAAAAAATGCTAAAGAGATTCCATTAACAAAACATGGTAAGCAATTAGATAGGAGGAGGTAAAAGTGAAGAGTTGGAGATCAATGATGGTAGTGCTTTTGAGAGAAAGAGGAAAATTGGGGAAGGGAAGGAATAATGAGATCTAAAAGCTGACTAGGAAATTTTGAGGCCATAAAATTTTAATTCTATGAGGCAGTGGCTTTAAACACTTCATTCTGTTTGCTCCAACTTCACTGGCTCTGTTGCACTGGAAACACAGAGACAAATACTTATAGAGAAAGATGGCTTATTTTATTAGTAGCAGTCTAAGCAACTGACATCAACAATCATTTTTTTTAAGTCATCTCGTCTGGAAAGGTAGACAATACAAAATATATTACAAAGCAGAAACTTTATTCAAGATTGACAGCCTTTTTTCCCAAAAAATGTTTACTCAAAAAAGAAATTACTAGACTAGCTATCAAAATTTAAAGAAGAGAAAAAGGATCTTACCTATGACTGCTTGTCTGTAAGCATCCTTAAAGCGATTCAGGTAATACCTATTAGCAGAATTAACTCCATCTTTCATGACTCCTGCCAATTTCCTTTCACCAGTCCTAGTGAAGTCACCCTGTGAGAGAAAAGATTGTTCTGGTATCAGGTTTAAGAAAATAGCAACACAAGTCTAAAACCCAGGATGCTGAAAAAGACTTCTAAGATGCCCCTCCAAAAGTCAGCCAAGATTCTGTTACAGAAGAATTTCGGGTGAATTGGATTGAATTCCCACTATCCCTTAAAGAACTGAAGGAATGTCTGGTTATAAAGCTTGCCTGCTCAGCCATCCTTGGCAGTTCTAATCCACAACTGTTACAAGTTGCCTTGTAAGTAACTTGGGATGGAGAGAAGGTTACAATAACTTGCTTCTGCCTTTCCTTCCTGCTAAGATAAGGAGTCCCCTTTCAGGAAAGAATGGTACCCAAATGTCAAGACCTATTTGTTATTAATGAATTCCAAAGTGTGATCCTCAATAAAACATGTGGACTGAAATGAAGAGGCAGCTTTTTCTTTACTAATGGAATAGGACTCCCCTTAAAAACTGATCTTCAAATATAGCAGAACTTGGACTATAGAAAATAAAAGCAGTTGTTCATCCTTGAAGGAGGAACATGACTCGACCAGACACAGTAACCAAAATTTTAAGATCCGGCCTTCTGTGATCTCTCCTGACTTTGCCCTCTATTTCCTTACAGTCAAGAAAGAGTTTGAAGTTTTGAGGCTTTGCTCTCTGGTCTGCCTCCCTTCCTAGTTTTATATACCAGGAGAAAAAGCATTTTTTTCTTTTGTTTTCCTGATGGACCAAAGAAAACTTCATTTTTCCATCATTCTGACTAAAAGGCCTGTCTTGTAGTTTGCTAGATGAGAATCAACTAGTAATCCACTGATATCCCTTCTGTAATATTCTTGTTTAAAACTCCATCACTTTAAAAAATATATTTGTATGCTAAGAATTTCCACTAATTTGCGTACTTGATTAAGTGTTAACTTAGACTGGGATTTTCTATTAACTACTGAGCTAATTATTTCTACTATATTCTATATACATGAGAGTTTCTTTATTTTTGTGTTCCAAATTCTCTCCCTCCTGTTGAGAAGACAAACTTGTAAGATCATAATGCATCTCTTTCTCAAGAAAAATTGTGCAGTTTTTGTGCAGTTAAGCTTAAAAGCACTGCTTATAGAACTACTTCATCTCAATAAAATTTAAAGACATTCAAAAATGGTTATCTTATTCCACACACACACACACACAAATAGATGAGCAGCAACACATATTGCTCAAATTATGGCACTCAGGTGAACAGGATCTATAAGCACATATAGTATTCCTCAATATTTTAAATAAGTATTAAAGTCAAATTACTTCAAAGGTATAAATACTACAAACTTACAAAAACATTTGAAAGGTTATTAAATTTTTAAAATATTGGTATTTCTTATTAAAATTCAGCATTGACTATGCCTTGTGTTATATATTATCCTAGTAATTTTTAAAACTTTTCATCAGTTGCTGCCCTTAAAATCATTGCAAATGGAAGATGAATGGATGTCCATCATTTGGAGAATGGTTGGGTAAATTATGGTATATGAATGTTATGGAATATTATTGCTCTGTAAGAAATGACCAACAGGAGGAATACAGAGAGGCTTGGAGAGATTTACATCAACTGATGCTGAGTGAAATGAGCAGAACCAGAAGATCGTTATATACTTCAACAATGATACTACATGAGGATATATTATGATGGAAGTGGATATCTTCAACATAGAGAAGAGCTAATCCAATTCCAATTGACCAATGATGGACAGAATCAGCTACATCCAGAAAAGGAACACTGGGAAATGAGTGTAAACTGTGAGCATTGTTTTTGGGTTTTTTTGGGGTGTTTTTGGTTTTGGTTTTTGTTTTGTTTCTCTTCCCAGATTATTTTTACCTTGTGAATACAACAACAACAACAACAAAATTCAGTTCTGCACATATATATTGTACTTAAGATATACTATAAGATATTTAATATGTATGGGAATGCCCGCCATCCAGGGGAGGGGGTGGAAGGAAGGAGGGGAAAAACTCGGAACAGAAGGGAGTACAAGGGATAATGTTGTAAAAAAAAAAAAAAAAATTACCTATGCATATGTACTGCCAAAGAAAATGTTATAATTATAAAAATTAATTTAAAAAATGCTTAATTTAAAAAAATCATTGCAAAAATGAGGCTTTGAAGCATATAACAGTTTTGGTGTGACCTCTTAAGAAAAAGTGTCATATAGATCAGAGGGACAGAGTCAAGATGTCAGCGAGAGAGAGTAAAGAGTAAAGCCCAGATTCTAAGTCTCCTCCAAAAGACCTAGAAAATACCACAGAACGAATTCTAGTTGGGAACTCGAAAAAAGGCATGTGAATACTTTCTTCCAGCCCAAGGTGGCTAAGGGAAACACTTTTTGTAGATACTGGGGACAAGGTATGCCCACCACAGAGCATGAGGTACAGGTCATTTAAGTACCAGGGTCTCAAAGATAGTGATCCTAGAGGATTGTGGAACTAGCACTGGCTGAAGGACTGAGCACCATCTGGCCATTGTTACCCAGCAAGAGTAGAGAACCCTATTGTGTACCCAAAGGGAACAAGCTGAAGCAAAACTTAGCTGTACAGCTCTGATCCTAAGAGCATTGCAGGGGCTCAGTTCTAGTCTCTAGTTCAGTGTAGATGCCTGTAGAGGGTCACAGACAGTGGGGAAACTCTGGGTAAGGTATAAGACCCTTCAGCCCAGAGGGAACCTGCTGACAATGTCTTAGATTAACTAGGAAAAAAATGCTTCCACAAGTAGATATTTGTGTACCCCTAGCCTCATTCAACCAAATCATAGGGTAGGTCATTGTTGACAAAAGGAAGTAAAAGAGCAAATGGCTCAGGTCACGTGATTCTATGGGTTCAGCTCCCCATCTCCCCTAAGGGCTCTCAGCCTTCCTGAGAAGTCAGGGGGTGGTGACAACATGTGTTGAGACTGGCAAACTACATAGCAAGTTGTTTATATGGTCCCACATGCTTGTTTTTGTTACATTATAAAAAGGGGAAAGTCCTTGAAATAAACGGACTCCATTTTCCCACCATCCTCAGGAGTCCTGCCTCATCCCTTCTCCCCTAGGAAGGTCCATCTTAATCACCCTGGCTCTAGAAAGCACGGTATGCTTTGTCACCTCAACTTGGGGGCTCTAGAAAGCAGGACACAACAGATGCCTGAACAGAAATAACCAGAATAAGTGTCCCAAGTCAAAGGGGAAACCAGCAATTTAATAATTCTGAATCTACAGAGCTTCTCAGCAAGCTATTAATAGCTGAGTGTGACAGTAGTTCATGAAATCATCAAAAAAGAACAAGCCAGTAGATCCAAGTTCAAGAACCATCAGACAAAGGAAAAAATACTGGAAGCTGCTAGAAAAAAGCAATTCAGATATAGAGGAGCCACAATAAGGATAACCCAGGATCTAGCAGCATCCACATTAAAAGAATGAAGGGCCTGGAACATGATATTCCGAAAGGCTAAGGAACTTGATATGCAGCCAAGAAAAACTTACCCAGCAAGAATGAGCATAGTTTTCCAGGGAAGAAGATGGACATTTAACGAAATAAATGAATTCCATCTATTCTTGATGAAAAAACTAGACCTACATAAAATGTTTGATCTTCAAATACAGAACTCAAGAGATTTCTAAAAAAGTAAAAAGAAATCTTGGGAACTATACTTCTGCCATAAAAATATGTAAAGAACATATGTATAATTTGTTCTAGAAACTTGAGGTGGAAAGGAAATTATATCATAAAAAAGTGTAAAGTGGTGGTACTACATCTCATGAAGAGGCAAAGGTAACCTATTATATCTGAGAGAAAGAAAGGAGGGAGATGAACATAGTGTGTATAAACAGACATATTCGATTTATGATGAAACTTCTTCCACTTCATTGAAAAGTGAGAGGGAAGGAGTAAGCTAAGGGGAAGGGAATACAGAAATTGTGAGGAAAAGGGGTAAAATAGGGGGAGGAACTTTAAGGTGGGGATGGGATACTAAAAAGGGAGGGCTGTGAAAAACAAGTGGTGTTCACAAGTTTAATACTGGGTAGGGGGGTAAGAGGGAAGGAAAGGAGAAAAGCATAAGCCGGGGTTAACAGAATGGCAAGCAATATAGAATTAGTCATTCTAACCATAAATGTGAATGGGGCAAACTGCCTCATAAAGAGGAAGCAGTTAGACTGGATTAAAAGCCAGAATCTTACTATATGTTGTTTACAGGAAACACACCTGAAACAGGGTGATACATTCAAACTAAAAGTAAAAGGGTGGAGCAGAATCTACAATGCTTCAGGTGAAGCCAAAAAAGCAAGGGTAGAGATCCTCATCTCAGATCAAGCAAAAACAAAAATTGATCTAATTAAAAGAGATAAGGAAGGGCATTATATCCTGCTAAAGGGTAGCATAGATAATGAAGCAGTATCAATATTAAACATATATGCACCAAGTGGTGCAGCATCTAAAATCTTAAAAGAGAAATTAAGAGAGCTGCAAAAAGAAATAGACAGCAAAACTATAATAGTGGGAGATCTCAACCTTGCACTCTCAGAATTAGATAAATCAAACCACAAAATAAATAAGAAAGAAGTCAAAGAAGTAAATAGAATACTAGAAAAGTTTGATATGATAGATCTTTGGCGAAAGCTAAATGGAGACAGAAAGGAGTATACTTTCTTCTCAGCAGTTCATGGAACCTATACAAAAAACCTCAAAATCAAAATGCAGTAAGGCAGAAATAGTAAATGCATGCTTTTCAGACCACAATGCAATTAAAATTACATTTAATAAAAAGCCAGGGGAAAATAGACCAAAAAATAATTGGAAACTAAATAATCTTATACTAAAGAATGATTGGGTAAAACAGCAAATCATAGACATAATTAATAACTTCACCCAAGAAAATGACAATAATGAGACATCATACCAAAATGTGTGGGATACAGTCAAAGCAGTAATAAGGGAAAGTTTTATATCTCTAGAGGCCTACTTGCATAAAATAGAGAAAGAGAGGGTCAACGAATTGGGCTTACAACTAAAACTGCTAGAAAAGGAACAAATTAAAAACCCCCAGACAAACACAAAACTTGAAATTCTAAAAATAAAAGGTGAGATTAATAAAATTGAAAGTAAAAAAACTATTGAATTAATTAATAAAACTAAGAGTTGGTTCTATGAAAAAAACAAACTCTTAGTAAACCTGATTAAAATAAGGAAAGAGAAAAAGCAAATTGTTAGTCTTGAAAATGAAAAGGGAGAACTCACCACTAATGAAGAGGAAATTAGAACAATAGTTAGGAGCTACTTTGCTTAACTTTATGCCAATAAATTCGATAACTTAAATGAAATGGAAGAATACCTTCAAAAATATAGCTTGGCCAGATTAACAGAGGAAGAAGTAAGTAGTCTAAATAGTCCCATTTTAGAAAAAGAAACAGAACAAGCTATTAACCAACTCCCTAAGAAAAAATCCCCAGGACCAGATGGATTTACATGTGAATGTTACCAGACATTTAAAGAACAACTAACTTCAATGCTATATAAACTATTTAAAAAAATAGGGATTGAAGGAGTCCTACCAAATTCCTTTTATGACACAGACATGGTACTGATACCTAAACTAGGCAGAGTGAAAACTGAGAAAGAAAACTATAGACCAATCTCCTTAATGAATATTGATGCTAAAATCTTAAATAAGATATTAGCAAATAGACTTCAGAAAATCATCCCCAGGATAATACACTATGACCAAGTGGGATTTATACCAGGAATGCAGGGCTGGTTTAATATTAGGAAAACTATTAGTATAATTGACCATATTAATAATCAAATTAATAAAAACCATATGATCATCTCAATAGATGCAGAAAAAGCATTTGATAAAATCCAACATCCATTCCTACTAAAAACGCTTGAGAGTACAGGAATAAATGGACTATTCCTTAAAATAATAAGGAGCATATATTTAAAACCTTCAGTAAACATCATATGTAATGGCGATAAACTGGAACCTTTCCCTGTAAGATCAGGAGTGAAACAAGGTTGCCCACTATCAAAATTACTATTCAATATAGTACTAGAAACGCTAGCCTCGGCAATAAGAGCCGAGAAAGAGATACAAGGAAATGAGGAAATCAAATTATCACTCTTTGCAGATGACATGATGGTATACTTAGAGAACCCCAAAGACTCTGCTAAAAAGCTATTAGAAATAATTCAGAACTTTAGCAAAGTTGCAGGATACAAAATAAATCCACATAAATCCTCAGCATTTTTATACATTACCAACAAAATCCAAGAGCAAGAGATACAAAGAAAAATTCCTTTCAAAATAACGGTTGATAGTATAAAATATTTGGGAATATATCTACCAAAGGAGAGTCAGGAATTATATGAGCAAAATTACAAAACACTTGCCACAAAAATAAAGTCAGATTCAAATAATTGGAAAGACATTGAGTGCTCTTGGATAGGCTGAGCGAATATAATTAAGATGACAGTACTCCCTAAACTAATCTATTTATTTAGTGCAATACCAATCAGACTCCCAAGAAACTATTTTAATGACCTAGAAAAAATAACAGAATTCATATGGAACAACAAAAGGTCGAGAATTTCAAGGGAAGTAATGAAAAAAAAATTAAATGAAGATGGTCTAACTGTACCTGATCTAGAACTATATTATAAAGCAACAGTCACCAAAACCATTTGGTATTGGCTAAGAAATAGACTAGTTGATCAGTGGAATAGGTTAGGTTCACAGGGCAAGATAGTGAATAAAAATAGCAATCTAGTGTTTGACAAACTCAAAGATCCCAACTTTTGGGATAAGAATTCATTATTTGACAAAAACTGCTGGGAAAACTGGAATTTAGTATGCCAGAAACTAGGCATGGACCCACATTTAACACCACATACTAAGATAAGATCAAAATGGGTCCAAGATTTAGGCATAAAGAACGAGATCATAAATAAATTAGAGGAACATAGGATAGTTTACCTCTCAGATTTGTGGAGGAGGAAGGAATTTGTTTCCAAGGAGAACTAGAGATCATTATTGATCACAAAATAGAAAATTTTGATTACATCAAATTAAAAAGCTTTTGTACTAACAAAACTAATGCAAACAAGAGTAGAAGGGAAGTAACAAATTGGGAAAACATTTTTACAATTAAAGGTTCTGATAAAGGCCTCATTTCCAAAATATATAGAGAACTGACCCTAATTTATAAGAAATCAAGCCATTCTCCAATTGATAAATGGTCAAAGGATATGAACAGACAATTTTCAGATGACAAAATTAAAACTATTTCCACTCATATGAAAGAGTGTTCCAAATCACTATTGATCAGAGAAATGCAAATTAAGACAACTCTGAGATACCACTACACACCTGTCAGGTTGGCTAAGATGACAGGAACAAATAACGATGAATGTTGGAGGGGCTATGGGAAAACTGGGACACTGATGCATTGTTGGTGGAGTTGTGAAAGAATCCAACCATTCTGGAGAGCAATCTGGAATTATGCCCAAAAAGTTATCAAACTGTGCATACCCTTTGACCCAGCAGTGCTACTAGTGGGCTTAGATCCCAAGGAAATACTAAAGAAGGGAAAGGGACCTGTATGTGCCAAAATGTTTGTGGCAGCCCTTTTCATAGTGGCTAGAAACTGGAAAATGAATGGATGTCCATCAATTGGAGAATGGTTGGGCAAATTATGGTATATGAATGTTAAGGAATATTATTGTTCTGTAAGAAATGACCAACAGGAGGAATACAGAGAGGCTTGGAGAGACTTACATCAACTGATGCTAAGTGAACCGAGCAGAACTAGGGGATCATTATACACTTCAACAATGATACTGTATGAGGATGTATTTTGATAGAAGTGGATATCTTCAACATAGAGAAGAGCTAATCCAATTCCAATTGATCAATGATGGACAGAATCAGCTATATCCAGAAAAGGAACACTAGGATATGAGTGTAAACTGTGAGTATTTTTTTTGCTTTTCTTCCCAGATTATTTTTATTTTCCAAATACAATTCTTCCTTTGCAAAAACAACAACAACATTCGGTTCTGCACATATATATTGTACCTAGGATATACTATAAAATATTTAATATGTATGGGAATGCCTGCCACCCAGGGGAGGAGGTGGAGAGGAGGGAAAAAAATTTGGAACAGAAGGGAGTACAAGGTATAATGTTGTAAAAAAAAAAAAAAAAAAGAAAAAGAAAAAGAAAAAGAAAAAAAATTACTCATGCATATGTACTGTCAAAAAAATGTTATAATTATAAAATTTAAAAACAAAACAAAAACAAAACTTGAACTGGCCAAATGGAAACGATCCCATGAGATAAACAGATTGAACACTTAAGAATAACTAAACTATTTTTAAAAGTCTTGAACAACAACAAAAGAGTCTAAACATATTATTTCAAGAAATCATTTTTTTTTAATACCCTCAGAACCAGAAGGTAAAGTAAAAATGGAAAGAATATAGTCACAACCTCCCTAAAGAAACTCTAAAATAAAAACTCCCAGGAAAATTATCAACAAAATTCAGAGCTCTAAGGTCAAGGGAAAAAGTGCTGCAGTCAGCCAGAAAAAAAGAATTCAAGTACCTCAGTCAGCACTGCAGCCACAATAATAAAGAAGTGGAGAGTTTGGCTTGATATTCTAAAAAGCAAAGAATTTAGGAAAATAACCAAGAATAACTTAACCAGAAAATCTGATTATACTCAGGAAGTAAATGTATCTTTAATGAAATAGAAGTCTTCCAAGCTATATGAAGGTTATGGAATATTATTGCTCTGTAAGAAATGACCAGCAGGAGGAATACAGAGAAGCTTGGAGAGACTTACATCAACTGATGCTGAGTGAAATGAACAGAACCAGAAGATCACTGTACACTTCAACAACAATACTGTATGAGGATGTATTCTGATGGAAGTGGAAATCTTCAACATAAAGAAGAGCCAACTCACTTCCAGTTGATCAATGATGGACAGAGGTAGCTACACCCAGAGAAGAAACACTGGGAAGTGAATGTAAATTGTTAGCACTAATATCTGTCTGCCCAGGTTACATGTACCTTCGGAATCTAAAGTTTATTGTGCAACAAGAAAATGGTATTTACACACATGTATTGTATCTAGGTTATATTGTAACACATGTAAAATGTATGGGATTGCCTGTCATCGGGGGGAGGGAGTAGAGGGAAGGGGAGGATAATTTGGAAAAATGAATACAAGGGATAATATTATTAAAAAATATATTAAAAAAAAAAAAGTCTTCCAAGCATTCCCATAAAAAGATCAAAGTTGATAGAAAACATGACATGCAAACAAAGCAGTCAACAGAAGCATAAAAAAGTAAACACGAACATGCTATCCAAAGGACTAAACAAGGTTAAACATTTACATTTTTTTTAATGGAGAGGTGATATATGTAGCCTCTCAGAACTCTATCATCATTAGAAAGTGATTCTGTTATTGGTGATGATCTCAAAAAAAAAAAAAAAAAAAAAAAAAAGAGAGAGAGAGAGAGGGAAGGAACATACTGTAAAGAGGGGGAAAAAAAAGAATGAGGAAAATTATCCTATAAAAATTAGGAATTCAAGGAAATATAAGTAGGAAAAATGAGGAATGGGAAAAATATATGAGCCTCATTATAATATGCATTGGTCACAGAAGAGAAGGATACACACACGTGCACACACACACACACACACACACACACACACACACACGCGCGCGCGCACACACAGTCAAATAGATATAAAAGTATAACTTACCAAAGAGATAAATAAAGTCATTAGGGGAAAAGGATGAGGTGGAGTGGGATAGAGGAATTGAAGAGAGGATACATTAAGTGAAGCATTAACAAACTCTTAAAGAGAATGCAGAGAAAAAAAAAAGAAGGAAAAACATAAGATAAAAGGATAGAGTTACATAGTTCTGTGTAACTGTGAATGTAATTAGAATATATTCATCCATAAAAATGAAAAAAGATAAAAAATGGATTAGAAACTAGAATCTAACAATATGTTGTTGTTTACTAGAAATGAAAAGATACCAAAAAAAGGGCTTGGAGAATAATCTATTATGCTTCACCATAATAAAAGGTCTTTAAAGCAGTAAGTAGATCCTCCCTAAATGATGTATGGGAAGGAAGCATAATGATCTATCACAGAGGGAAAAAATAGAAAAGCTGACATATAATTTTTGTAGGTAGAGAATAACCACATTAATAAGAACATACCACTAAATATCAAAGCACAGCTTCATAAAAATTCTTTCCAAATACTAATTTTACTTGAAGTAAAAAGAAGTGCCAAAGGTGCTTAGGACCAATAATTTCATCAACTGAAGAGCTATGCCTTAGAAGCTAATAGAGTTAGAAGCACAAAGAGTTCAAGGAACTCAAGTTCAGGGAAAATCAGATAGGATGTGAATCCAGATATTCACAACTCTAAATTCAGTTCTACTATAACGCATTACCTATTGTGACTATGATACAATTTAATTAAAAGAACCTGGAAAGGCTGCTAAAAACAGAGGTCCTATTTTTGCTGAAAATTTTATAAGCTCCCTAGAGAATCAACTTAAAAAACTATTAGAAGTAATCCACAACTTTTGCAAAGTTGCAGGATACAAAATAAATCCACATAAATCATCAGCATTCTTATACATCACTAACAAAATCCAACAACAAGAGATAACAAAGAAAAACTCCATTTAAAATAACTGTTGATAGGATAGAATATTTGGGAATCTTTCCTGACCCTCCCTTGAGGGTCAGGAACTATATGAGCAAAAGTATAAAACACTTTCCACACTAATAAAATTAGACCTAAGCAACTGGAAAAATGTCAAGTGCTATTGGATAAATAGGTTGTGTGAATATAATAAAGATGACAATACTCCCTAAACTAATCTATTTATTTAGTACTATACCAATCAAACTCCCAAGAAACTATTTTACTGACCTAGAAAAAATAATAAAATTCATCTGGAAGAACAAAAGGTTAAGAATTTTAAGGGGTTTAATGAAAAGAAAAGCAAATGAAGGTGGCCTAGCTGTACCAGATCTAAAACTATAATACAAAGCAGTGGTCCTCAAACTTTTTAAATAGGGGGCCAGTTCACTGTCCCTCAGACTGCTGGAGGGCCGGACTATAGTAAAAACAAAAACTCACACTCTCCGTCCCTCAGCCCATTTGCCATAACCCAGCGGGCAGCATAAACGTCCTCAGTGGGCCGCATCTGGCCCATGGGCCATAGTTTGAGAACCCCTGATATAAAGCAGCAGTCATCAAAACCATTTGGTATTGGCTAAGAAATAAAGAAGTTGATGGGTGGAATAGGTTAGGTTCACAAAACAAAATAGTCAATAACTATAACAATCTAGTGTTTGGCAAACCCAAAGATCCTAGGCTTTTGGGCTTAGAACTCACTATTTGACAAAAACTGCTGGGTAAACTGAAAATTTTATGTGCAACTTATGTTGAACAAATAACCTTTCTGAAGTATACCTGTTTATCTGTCAAATGAAAGGGTTGAATATGAGGATCTCTAAAGGCCCCTTTCAGTTGTAAGTCTGAATGATCCTATGAACCTATTCTAGGTCCACCGAACTAGGACTGACATACTGCTACCAACAAGAACTAGAAGATAGCTTCTTCAGAAATCTGAATTTAAATCCCCACAGTTAACACCTTTCCCTATGCTTTAAAATAAGAAAATGTGAAAGGATTCTAAATTTTACCTCTTTTAATTATTATAATTTTTTAAAAATTTCACTAAAAAATGAAATGTTTGATGACTGAGGAGCCCTTCAAGCTCTAGGTGTGTATAAATAATAACATGGGTGTAAAGTGATACCTAAGTTTTCACAATTTATGATTTCACAATGAGATAAGTAATTAAGTCTATCACAGAGTAGTTGGAGATTTCCAAAGACCCTATCACATAGAGAAAAAAAAAAAAAAAAAAAAAACTTAACAAGTTTGATATTTTCAAAAGTTACTTCTAAACAAAACCCTGATAGGTATTGGATGATTGATGACCAAATGTATGCCCCATTTTAAAAATTTACCTTCAAAGCTGCTGTTCCAGCATACTGTCTGCTTATGGAATCACCATTATTTGCCCACATTATCTGGTAGATTCGATTGCATTTCATTGGCAATGGTTGTTCAGGAGGCATCACACCTAATTTCTTTAGCTAAATTTAAAAATACAGTAATTATTAGTTGCAAAGCTCCCACAGGATGGCACACATAAAATACAAAGTGCAAACAAAAATAAGTACTTTTAAAGAAAAGAGTTAGCATTGTCTTTTTAATATCATAAGAAAAGTAACATTTGGAATGTCAAAGATATATAAACAAAATACATGGAATGGCTTCATGTAATTTTTTGGCATAAAGGTCCACATAATAATATTTCACTTCATCAAATGTAAACAGCAGAAACAACAAAATATCAATGTAAAACAAAAAATAAACTGACTACATAACACTTTTATAGTTGGCAAGTTTTAAAATGTCAAAATTTGCATCTTTGAAATTAATACTTATAAAGATGTCACTTTTCTTATATTAACTGATATTAAGCGAAATGAACAGAACCAGGAGAACATTGCACACAGTAACAGCAAGGTTATGTGATTATCAACTATGACAGACTTAGCTCTTCTTAGCCATATAGTGATCCAAGACAACTCCAATGGATTTGGGATGGAAAATACCATCTATATCCAGAGAAAGAACTGTGCAGACTGAATATAGATCAAAGCATACTAGTTTCACTTTTTTGTTGTTTTTTCTTTTTCATACTTTCCCCACTTTTGTTCTGATTTTTCTTCCACAACTGACTAACATGGAAATATTTTTAAAATGAGAATACATGTATAATCTATATCAGATTGCTTGCTTTCTTAGGGAGAGGGAAGGGAAGAAGGGGGAAAAATTTGGAACTCAAAATCTTTCAAAAATTAAGACATGTAACTAGACAAAATATTAAGTGAAAAAAAGTCACTTTTACTCAGTTTAAATGGATCTTTCTCCATCGCAGTTTTAATAATTTTTTTCTTCTTATACATAATAATTTAATTTATTTAATGCACTGATTTCATAAACAATCTTTGGACTCAGCTAATTAAAAGCCCCTGCCTTTAAAAATTAGGAAAACTAAAAGTTAAAAGACTTAAATTCCTAGTCAAACTTCAGTAACCAAGTCAGTATTTGAACTAGTCTTTCTTCTGACTTCAAGACTAAATTGCAATACAATTATTATATAATTATAATGCAATACAATTGATTAGGAAAAAAAAAAATCAACATCAAATTTAAACATACCTGCTGTTCCATGACCACTCTTGCAATAGCAGCTTGTACTACATTTGTACGATCCAAGCAGTCCATGCAGTTAACTCGAAAAATTCCTTCCTGTTTACATATTACCCCTGCTTGATCAACCCTTCAAAAATCCAGAGGAGGCTATTTTAGTAATAGTGTAACTTTCTGCAAATCTGTCACTTGGTAGCATATTATTTTGTTGTTCTTGATCAAACTGATTAAATTTTAGGTTAAAGTTTTGAGTCACAAATACCCAAAATACAAGTTCTAATATGCATACTTAAACTGTTATAAGCAATCAATTTAAGAGTATATGATACCCAAGCGAAGCCTACAATGAATTGTATCGAGATCTGACATAACTGACTAAAGAAACTTGACTACCAATTAGGTTTAACTCTAATTGCTTCAAGTTATAATTATAAGTTTGAATAGGAATTCAGTGGTTATCTCATTTCTATCTACTGACTTCAAGTATATTCATTTACATTATCTCAAGTCTATAGCAAACTAATTTGAACATAAAAATGTTCAAAAAATTTAATGTCTTTTTCTGAACAACTGCCCTGTAATCAACATGCCTTCAGAACATACACTCTAAATCTTCCATGACATGTTAATTTTCTCTTAATGCTCTGTCATTATCCACTTATTTCACTATTATTTATTAAGCAACTATATCTATAAGCCATTGTCCTAGGCATTCTCATGAAATAGCTTGTCAATAGCCAATGACTATCATTGACCATCATCCTTTTCATTAAAAATTTAAGTCAGTGTCTTCAATATCTTTGTTTTGCTTCTCCATTTGATAAAAATAAAAAAATATGGATTAAGAAGGAATACTCTTTTAAGTCAATTTATCTTCATTAAATAATGTGGACAGACTTAAGACACTCAAAAAAGCAATAAGATTTAAACCATTTTAAAAAATTTATCTATTTTATGACTTTTCTCCTCAAAGCAAAATAACTAAATTTCTAGGAAAATAAAATAAAAAGATGAGAGTTGGGAGATCAAATAAATAACCCCGCAGAAGTTACACTTAGTGTTTATAGGCAGAAAAAGGCATAAATATTAGAATCTTGTAAAAAAAAAAAAAAAAAGTTAGCTTTGTTAAATAATACCTACCAACACCACTTCATGTCTAGAATAATGTCATGGATGGCATCCGTTAAGGTCTGAACATTCTCAAATTTCATTCCTCGGCTAAAACACATTGGAAAATGGTATTTTTAAATCTCTTTGATAACTTTTTAACATGAAATGTGTAAAATACAATGCAAAAGTAACGGAAATAAATTATATAAACATTTGAAGTCAGTTTATGTGGTTCAATGAAGTATAGTCTTTAAAAGACTATGAAGAACAATATTAAAACAGAAAAATTGGGTAATTTATCCTTTTCTGATTAGCCCAAAATCAACCTATTAACAGTATAAATTACTTTAGCCAGAGCCAGAGGTTCAGAATACAACCTCTATACATGCAATAGTACAAAACTGAAGTTGAATTTACAATTATAAGTATCCTGTTTTCCATAGTTTTTTTTCAAAGTAAATTTTGTTCTGGGTTAGAAGAAAAGAAAATTTCCTAAGTGTGTAAAGAATAGGACAGAAGGAAAATTCTAGAATTGAAGTAGCTAAGGGAAAGTACACACAAAACACACCACACACACTCCCTCTCCAAACCATTTGAAGGCTATATATATATATATATATATATATATATATATATATATATATACACACACACACACACAGAGACAGAGAGACAGAGAGAGAAACCGACCAAAAAAATCAAAATTATGTTTATGTGGAAATCAAATTTTAAAAAAATCTGTCCTAAAACTAAGAAGAAATAATTTCCATTAAACAGAAGTACTTCAGAGTTCAAGAGTGTTAGAACTGAGAATGACCTTGGAAATTCCTTAATCCAATTATTTACAAATAAGATAATTGCTAGTTAGTGAAACTAGCTTTTATCACATAGCCTCTTACATTCCAATGGATCAAAGAACATTTCAAGGATGTTCTTACCAATGTTCATGAAAGTCAAATGAAACATAAGTGAGATTTGGGTTGTTGAAAAGCAACACCTGCTTGAGGTAAGCATCTCCAATAATCTTTTCTCTTCCTGCTTGATCTACCAAATTAATGATAACCTGTTAAGGAAAGTAAAAGGGGAAAGGAAGGCAAGGCAAAAGTAAGATTTCACTAAATCTTTGAAACTTACAATTATCCATGCTGAATCTTTTTTTTTTTTTTCAAGGAACATACTGCAAGAATGGTTTCCTCAGTCATAAATTAAGAAATTAACTCATGCTACTAACAACTTGTTTCCTATGAAATTACAAAAATCCAGATTCATAAGAATTTGTCACTGGATCACTTACAATGTTTAAATAGTCTGGTTGCTGGATCTATAATCTTCAAAATATATTAAGAATGTGTTTTCAGTTTCAATGTTCTTTTACTATTTATGTATATATAAAATACATACACATATGAGATAACGGCATCTTTCAGTGTAAAAGCCGTTTTTTTGTATAATGAATATTTTTCCTAAAAAATTACATATACCCTGAGAAAACCCTATAAAATAAAATATTTCTAAACATAAAAAAATGTGATAACTAGATTTCAAAGCCTACCTGTTTTTTGTAAATTTTCAACTGTTCTTCAAAATGTGCTGAGAAATATGCAACTGTTTCCTTTTCACCTACAAAAAAGAAAAATACAAAATTTTTTTCTTACCATGTATATATAAAACAGAAAGGCACTGAGAGCATGTGTGCATATATGTGTGTGTGTGTGTGTGTGTGTGTGTGTGGTGTGTGTGTGTACATACATACACATATTTCCATCTTTAACCATCTACTTTGGGCTATCAGTAAACAAATATTTAACACTTATGTCACTGTGCAAGGATCTAGGCAGACAAACTCAAGCAAAAAGAAAGACACTTCTGATTTCAAGAAGTTTATATATCTTCTATTAGGGGAAGACAATACCTACAAGAGAACTGAAAGGTGTATGTCACATGGAGTTGGCAGGTACTACATGCACGGGTACAGTAGCCAAGTTCAAAGAGTAAGAAGCAGAGCTGAGAGAGGAATGAAGAGGACAGTCTGGCTCTTTTCCCAAAATGGAGGCTCTGGAAGGAATTCATCAGTGAGAAAAGGGACTACGAAGTAGAGGGAGATTCTACATGAGAAAGCCATAAGCACTAAGGAAACTTAGAAGGTAAGACGTCAAAGGTGAAAAAATTTAGAGTCAAAAGATAGTCCACAGACTTATATCAAGCACCTATTATATGACAGATACTGTGATAAGTACTGAATATACAAACAGAAGCAAAAAATAAGCCTCAGCCTTAAGGAACTCACAATCTATTGAGGGAGTCAAGCAAACACAAGCTGTTTATGAGATAAATAGGAACTAATTAACAAAGGACAGCATCAGCATGAAGAGCAGTGGGTAAAGACTTCCTGTAGAAAATGAAATTTTGGATGGAACTTAAAAGAAATCCACGGAAAACTAAAAGGTAGTGATGAGAAGGAAAAGCATTCCAGGCACTAGCCAGAAAAAATGCTGGGAGCTAAGAAATGAATGTCTTACTTGTGGAACAGCAAGGAAATCAGTGTTAATAGACAGAAAAATATATGGGAAAGTTAAAGATATAAGAAGACTGGAAAGGTAGGGAGGAGTGTACTGGGTTACGAAAGATTGTTAAACCCTAAACAGAGGATTTTGTATTTGATCTACAGGATCAAATGTGTGGGGAAAAAAAAAAAAGTACTAATATTTGTTTAGTAGGAGAGTGACATGGCCAGACCTGTGCTTTAGGAAAATTATGTTGGCAGCTGAATGAAGAAAAAATTAGAGTGGAGATTGGGGGCATACAGACCCACCAGTAGGCTACTGCAACAGCCCAGGCAAGAGGTAATGAGAACCTGAGCCAGAATTATGGGCAGTGGGAGAGGAGAGAAGGGGCTATATGAAAGATGCTGGCAGCAAACTGTATATGAGGAGTGAAAATTGGAGAGGAACAGAATAACACCCAGATTATGAGCTTGGGGATTAGAAGGATGGATGTTCTTGACAGTAATAGGGAAGTTGAAAGGAATAAGTTTAGGGGATAAAGGTAATGTGCTCAATTTTACACATGTTGAGTTTAAGGTGTCTACTGGACACCCAGTTTGAAAAGTCAGAAAAGTTATCTGGAGATAGGAGACAAGAGGTCAATAGAGAGGTTAGGACTAGAAAAGTAGCTCCAAGACCCGTCAGCATAGAGATGTTCAATAAATCCATAGGAGCTGATGCAATCACCAAATGAAATACCATAGGAATTAAAGAAGGCCTAGGACAGAGCCCTGAATGACCTATGGTTAGTGGATGTAACTTGAATAAAGACCTAGCAAGGGAAGCTAAAGAATGTGGTCAGATAGGCATAAGAATAAGGAAGAAGTGGTGACTCAAAAACAGAGAAGAGTACTGAGGAGAAGAGGGTGGTCAGTGGGTGCCAGAGAGACCTAGAAGAATGAGGACTGAAAAAGGCATTCCATTTGATAATTATATCACCAGTAACTTTGGGGAGAGCAGTTTCAGTGGAATGATGAGGTCAGAAAATAGCTTGTAAAACATTAAAAAGAGCATGAGATGAAAGAAGGTGGATGCACATGCTGCAGACAACCTTTACTTGAAGTTTAGTTAGAAAGAATAAACAAGACCCAGAAGGACAGTTAGTGGAGATGGAAGGATTAAGAGGATTTTTTGAGGATAGAGGAGACATGGGTATGTCTATAGGGTGGTAGAGAAGAAGGAAGTGAGGGAATTCTGTATGTAGAGTGGTTCCTCGATAAGAAGGGTAATCTTTTCATGAGAGACAAGAGTAAAGAGTAACATGAGATGAGGAAGAAAAAAGAAAAAGATTTGGAAGAGTGTCATAATAGTAAACGAGGGAGGTGCAGAAAGTTTACTCAGAAGTAGTAAGGGCCCAACTGAGGCTCAGTAGCATGCCCAGTCATCATGTCACAAGTGATTTTCTCCACCTTTGTTCAGCAGTGTATGTATAGGAATAAAGGAAGAGACCAGCTAATGTTTGGCAGTGTATGACCAGTGACTTGAAAAGGGAACCAGGGACTTAAGAGAAGGAAACAGTTTAGATTTTAACTGGTTCATCAAGGGATCACGATGAGAAAAAGAGAAAAGAGTGGCTAGTGCAATGGTGATGGCCTAGGGGAGAACTGAAGAGTTAAGGGACTGGCAGTCACAATGTAAACAAAGAGTAGTGTTTACTATGGGAAGGCAGAGGGAGGGAAGGGAAATCTGTAGAATATGATCAGGGAAGGGTGTTTCAAAATTTTTAAATAGGAAGGTAATCCTTTTAAGGGTGAAAGCAAAGTCAAAGGTCTGAATATCTGTGTGTGGCTGAAAAAAGGTAGAGGAAATAGGATCATCAGAAGTCAGTAAACTGAGGGACTGAATGGTTAGTGTTTCAGAGTAGCAATATGTATATTGAAATCCCCACATATAAGAAAAGGAGTTGAGGAGAGGAAGATTATATGCCAGGTAATGAGTTCATTTAGAAAGAAAGGAGAAAATCTTAGAGGTTTATAGATAATAGCTACCAGGATTTTGATTGAATGGAATATGTGGAATATAATGGACTTCAAAGAAGTTATTAAGAAAATGAGATGGGGGAGAACCTAGAAGAGGTAATGGAGAGGAAAGAGTATTCAAAATCCTCTTCTTTGACCAGTGAGTCAAAAAGAACAAATGCAAGTGCAGTCAGTATGCAAAAGGTGGCAAAGGAGACTGACTGTGTCATTAGATGGAATCCGGTTTTGGTGATTGCTGGAAGATGAGAAAAGTGGGAGATGAAAAGATTTAAGATGAAGGACTATGGATAAGGCCTTCCAAAGACACAGTAAAAGGAGTAGTTTGCATCTGGTTGGGATTTGAGAGTAGGAAGCTTGAGGGGAATAGAAATAAGAAACTGAGAGGTAGGTGTTGTGGAACAGGGTTCTGAATGATAACTTACAAGATATCAGAATTACTGGCATGTGGAAGATAAGACTAAGAGTGACTCTCATCATCACTGGGTGAAAGGTGAAAATCCTTCTCCCAAAAGTGGCTGGAAATCAGACAGTAGACATGGTCATCATGAGACAGAAGACCACAATTAGAAGGTCTGCATTTCTCCTTTCATCTTCCAATAAGAGGCACACAAGAGTTGCAGCTAAATCCTTCTCCTAGCATACCTTTGTCATCCTTTACCCTCAAAGGATAGTCACAGCAGGAAATGGAAGCTCTGCAGCCACAGAGATGGTACTCAAAAATCAGATCAACTAACCAGTAGGTAGAAGTCTTCAAGGCTGGGGATGACGGAAGTCCTGAACCCCTGCCACCTTTCCTTAGGGGACATACACAGGAGAAGATGGAAGGTCGTCCCCTCTCTTTTTCACAGAGGCTAGAGATCGGGGGAAGTGAAAGTCTCCTAAGCAGGGGGAGATGGAAGCTTTATGAAGTCTTCCTTCAGGAGACAGAAGGCATAGTCACAGAAGAGATCAAGCCTAACTTCACCTCTTCATAAGAAGGGGGAGCTTGAATTTATATGGAACTATGAGGTTTCCAAAGTATTTTAAAATTATTGTCTCATTATATCTTTACCACACCCTTAAGAAGTAGGTGCTCTCATTCCCATTTTAGAATTGAGAAAACTGAGGTACACAGAAGTTAAGTGATTTGAATATAATCACAAAGTCAGTATCTGAGGCTAGATTTGAACTGAAGTCTAGGTCCTGATCCAAGGTTCAATATTCCATCCATTGTGGCACCCAACTCCCTAGTGCCACCTCAACATTTTCAGAGCATCAAGTGCCTTTACTAAAACTGTACAAGTCTAAATTGGAAAACCAAGATTTTAATCCTAATCTTCTGACTCAAATCTATGCAGCACTAATACTTTAAAAAGATCTATAAAGTGTAACTTTTAAGATGGATAGAATACTTTCTATCTTGGAGTCAGGAAGGGATGAGTTCAAGTCCTAATACTTAAGAATTGTAAATCCCTGAATAAATCCCTTCACACCTTTTTATATGTTTCAATTTCCTCAGCTGCTTCTCTGATCTCTTCCAATTCTAAAAGAATCCCTGATCCTAAGAAAATCAAATTTGCTTAATCAAAAAGCGAACTAATTAAATAATTCTTCATTTTTAAAAGGAAGATTTGATTGGATAAATTTGATTATATTAAATTAAGGGGTTTTGTGCAAACAAAAAGGGAAGCAAAGCAGAAAACTGGGAAAAAAAATATCCAAGGATTCTGATAAAAGCCTCATTTCTAAGATATATAGAAAATTGACTCAAGTTTATAATAATACAAGCTATTCTCCAATTGATAAATGATCAAAGGATATAAACAATTTTCAGACAAAGAAATTTAAAACATTTTTAATCATATGAAAAAAATACTCTAAATCACTACTGATCTCAGAGATGCAAGTTAAAACAACTCTTGAGGTACCACTACACACCTCTCAGATTGGTTAAAATGATAGGAAAAGATAATGATACATATTGGAGAGGATGTGAGAAAACTGGAACACATATGTTATTGGTGGAATTATAAGCTGATTCAACTATTCTGGAGAGCAATTTGGAACTATGCCCAAAGGCATTCTCTTTAATCCAGCAGTGTTTTTACTGGGCTTGTATCCCAAAGAAATCATTAAAAAGGACTCACAGGTGCAAAAATGTTTGTAGCACCCATTTTTGTAGTGGCAACGAACTGGGAACTGAATGGATGCCTCATCAGTTGGGGAATGGCTGAATAAATTATGTGCGTGAATGTTATGGAATATTACTGTTCTATAAGAAATGATCAGCAGGATGATTTCATAAAGACTTAGAGAGACTTACATGATCAGATGCTAAATGAAATGAATAGAACCAAGAGAACATTATATACAATAACAAGATTATGTGATGATTAACTGTGATGAAGAGAGCTATCTGCATTTAGAAAGAGGACTGTGGGAACTGATTATGGATCACAACATAGTATTTTCACCTTTTTGTTGTTTGCTTTTTCTCATTTTTTTCCCTTTTTGATCTGATTTTTCTTGTGATTCATGATAAATGTGTTAATATGTTTAGAAGAATTGTACATGTTTAACATATATTGGATTACTTGCTGTCTAGGGGAATGGTAGAAGAGAAAGAGGGAGAAAAATTTGGAACACAAGGTTTTGCAAGAGTAAATATCGAAAATTATCTTTGCATATATTTTGAAAATAAAAAGCAATTTTTTAAAAAGTAAGATTGATACAGTGAATAAAAAAACTACTCAATTGTATAAAATGTAAAAGGACATGAATGCAAAAGAAAGGAAAAAATTTCATAAGGAGAGATTCTAAGAAAATTCTGAGTTATAAACTTCTTGTTCAATTATCTACCCATGGCATAAATCACTAATGAAAAATGTCTTATTTTGTACTCTGAGTCCTCACTTTTACATCAGGAGGTAGATGATAAGTTTTACCTATGATCCTTTGACGTTTGAAGAGACATAGCAATAGACAAAGTCCAAATGGTTTTCAAAGTTACTCTGTTTTTTACTTCTGCAGTGAGAGTTCCAGGATTGGGGAAAAAGGGGTCAGATGATGCTAAGAATTACAATTTTTAGGCTATTAATAAGAATAGTACTCTAACTACAAAATCCCTTTGCAATGATCAATAAATCAATATCCTACTAATGGGAAATAATTTCTAGCAATATGGACATTTTCACTGTAAATAAAACCAGAAGAAACAAAGGATGCTACAATTAAAAGAAAAGATGGAGACTTGTTGACTTCAATTAAAAATATTACATGACTTCGGAATTTGTAACAATGAATTTCACAGTAGTCCTGATTTAGTGGAAATCAGCTTTTTTAGGTTCCAAAATTTACCAAAGTACATAAGAACCAACATGTTATTTTATTGCTGTTTGCTTGCATTTTGTTTTCTTTCTCACTTTTTTTTTTTTTTTACTTTTTGATATCTTATTTTTCCTGTGCAGCACAATAATTGTGGAAATATATATAGAAGAATTGTATATACCTTAATATATTTGGTTTACTTATCATCTAGGGGAGGGGGTGGAGGAAAAGGAGGGGAAAAAATTTTGGAACACAAGGTTTTGCAAAGGTAAATGTTGAAAATTATGTCCATGTTCTGAAAATAAACAACTTTAATCAAAAAAAACAAACAAAACAAAACATAAAGACAGTTTTTAAAAAAAGAAGAAGAAGAACCAATATGCTAAATGGCTCTTTACTTCTTTAACCACAAGTGATCTTGGCTTTTTACCACATAACATATTTGGATTCAAGGGACCTAGATTCTAATCCCAATTGGGACTGAACTTTCACTTTTGCTGCATGGAGGACACAATATGGCACAGTAAAAAGAATACTGTATCAACTAATGTTAAAGGACCTGGATTTGAATCCTACTTTGAATTTATCATCAACTGTAACATTCGATAAAGCTAGTCTGGGCCTCAGTATGGAGAGACTAAACTGTAACCTATAAAGTTCTTTTCAGCTCTAAATCCTGCTCTATGACCCCAGTAGATATAGAGAAATTTCCTTAATAATTCTCTATTATATCAAGTGAGAAATAAAACAGAAAGATATATTCATGCCTAAAATTTTTCACCACAGTTAGGAAGGTGCACAGAGGCCAAATGGAAAAGGAAATCCCTATAGATGAGGAGATCTTCCAGGTGTCCTTATTTGTAGACATCATTATACTAACTAACTCAATATATTGGTAGGGCATCCTAAATGAAATCTAAAAACACTCAAAAAGTGCTCAACTAGCCAAGGGGGGGAAAAAGCAAGTGAATGAATTAAAACTGTCCATTCTAGGATATTCAATAGGAGAAAATCATACAAAGAGCAGGGACTTAAGATATTATGTCTTGAACAGAAAATAAAGATACTAAACTAAGTTCAAAATTGAAATGGACAAAGAAAGCTAACTGGAATGCATTTAGAAAATGACTCCAAACTTCTCTCTAAAACAAAACCCCTATGTTTTTAACATTAATTACTAATATTCCATGGCAGTGAATAATGCAATATCAGCAAAAGTGCAGGTTACAAAAAGTCAAGGAAGAAATATGGGGTAGTTATAAGTAGGTTGCACAGCATTACTAATTTGAAGCTCTTCATCTAACTGTGTCAAATGTGTCCTACAAGAGACATGTGACTAAAAAAAGGAATGGGTCAGTCAAGAACAAAGAACAACAAAATGGCTCTAGCATTTTGCACATATCCTCACAATATTAAAACACCCTAAGAAAAGTCTTTAGTATATTGCGTACACTTCCATGGAAATTTATGGAAAGAAATGGACAAAAGTTTCACCAAATGAAAAAAAATCACAGATAAGTGGTAATCTGTACTAGTGAAAAAATTTAAGGTTTTGTGTTGTCACTGTGTCTGTGTGTGTATGTGCATGTTGGAAATTTTATTGTGAAGTTAAAATAGAAAAACTATCTTCTGATGTTCAAAATGAAAAAATTCTGTTCAATTTTATATATAGCCTATTTTGGTGAGTGTTACCACTTAAAAATATTTCCTCATGAGATAAATATTGTTTGTGTTTAACTTTTATACACTCAAGTAACCAATTAATTCATCTTTCAAGCTAAATAGCAGTTAAAGGTCACCACAAAAAGGTCTCTTCATCTGATGTATGCTTCAACTAATTATCACTTAGGAATTTAAGTTAAAAGATTAACATTCAAATCAGTGACTGTTCTTTTGATAAAGAACATATCATGGGGGCAGCTAGGTGGCACAGTGGATAGAGCCAGCCCTGAAATCAGGAGGATCCGAGTTCAAATCTGGTCTCAGACACTTAACACTTTCTAGTAGTGTGGCCCGGGGCAAGTCACTTAATCCCAATTGCCTCAGCAAAAACATTACTGCTTATCTATACAATTTGACATAATGCAATGATTTTCTTGTTTAATTCAGCAATTTGAAAGCTCATATTCCAAAGTCTCATTTTTTTCCCATATGCTTTCAAATAATATTGTTCACAGAGCAACTAGATAATTGGCCCACTTACTTTTGTCTAGCCGTGGCCGTGGATTGTACCGATATCCAACCTGGCTCCAAAAAACAGGAACAGAGCCTCGTGTCTGAATAAATGACAGTGTGTGATTATGAACATGAATTAACTGCTCAGTTTCTACAAAATTTGCAACATTTCCATCTTTATCAACTCCTCTTCGTTTGTATCGCATCCCTGTGAAATGACAAAAGAAAAAAAAGCAGCAAATAATTTATTACATGGAAGTTATTCTGCCTTATTCACGCATTCCTCTAAACCAGAGGTTCTTGGCCTTTTTTGTGTCACTAAGTCCTCTCAGTCTGGGGAAGCCCCTTCTCATCATGATGGAAACCCCCAAAATAATGACAGACCCATGGATCTCAGGATAAGAATTTGTACTCTAACCCATCTTCTCCCTTTCATTATAGTTTCGATGACATCTTAGACATTATGGTTCCTCTCCTATAATTATAACCAGATTACCCAAAAGTATATGAAAATTCAGTTTTCTCTGATTTTGTTTTTTAATATTAGAGGAAATTAGGTTCCTCCTTCAATTTCTTATTCCTTTATACCTATCACATTCTACCTATATATCTGTGTGCACATGCATGTAAGGATAAAAGAACTGTTTTGCTAGCTGTAGATCCCAAGCACCTATAATACAGTACACATAGTAAACACTTATGCAAATAAACCTTTGTGGAGGTTCTATTATGATTAAAACATAATTAATTAGAAGCACTAATATTTGTTTTGCAAATATATAAACCAATTTATTTTCTGTAGTTTACTTACTTGTTTACCTACGAATAATAAAAAAAACAGCCATATCTTTTAATTTACTATTATAAAGTTTTCATTAAAAATATATATCTTTCCTCCTTTCTTTTTTCTCCCTATATTCCCTAATCACTAATCCATATTTATTCCTTAGTTTCAGTCAAATGATTGGAACTTCTAATCATATCTAAGCATCTCCTCAAATCAAACCAATTCTAACAGAGAAAAGTTCAGCAGTGTTTTTAAGCAAAGGAATATTTCTTTGCTTGATGCATCAAGGCAGCAATACATTGAAGATCTTCCAGATATTGGTTCTAATCTTGTCCTTTGCCCTTTCAACTCTTTAGGATCACCTTCATGTTTAGTAATTCAGGAGACTTTGTGCTTACCAGCTCTGTGCCGACTTCGGCGTGAAATGAGAGCCACAAGAAATCGAGGATAAATATCATCTACACAAGAGGACTCTTGAGGAGGAGTATCTGGGCTGCTTTTCTCATCATCAGATGATTCGTTATAGTTGACCACAAGTTCTTCAATCTGCACAAAACCTTGGATGATTGGGATAATCCAAAAATCCACTTCAGAAGTCTGCAAAAAACATGTATACTCCTCTATTTCTATCCTACACAAATCGAGCTGTACTGAAATCAAAACCACATTAAGATGTATTATTTTATTCCAGTAGAGTTGTTCAGCAGAAACCTTCCATTTAATTCAATATACATTTATTCAGTACCTTCTACATATGCTAGGTATAAATATGTAGATCAAAACAAAAATGGAAAAGGAGCTTACATTCTACTGGGAAATACAATATGTAATGTAATCAAATAAGTAAAACCAAGATGATTTAAGAGATAGAGACTTAATATATTAATCAGGCCAATCTGACAAGAACCAAAAAAGGATGGAAATGAACATGAAATATGTCGGAAAGAGAGGATGGAGTCATCTTGGGCAAGATGTTAAACTCTGTGTTGAGGAATTGATATTTTACAAGCAAACAGAGTCACAGAAGATTTCTGAGAAAGAGAATACCATAGTCAGATCCAAGTTTTAAGGAGACTGGGCAACCGTGTTGAGACCGGAGCATATATGGAAAAACCTAGTTAAGAAGACTAATAGTCCAGACAATAAATGGTTTGGATCTGAAATGGAGTGGTGGACACACAAGCAGAGAGAAAAGAACAGACGCAAGATATGTGACAGGAACAGAGAATCAACATGATGATTGACTGGCTATGGGATATTAGAGAGGGAAGACGCAAGGGGAATAGTCAACCGCTCCACTACAACAAAGTTTGACAACCATGTGATAAATTTTGAGTTTGAGAAGCTGATGAGATATCCCAAGAGAAATGTTAGGCAGCTGGCATTGAAGGAGGACCAGAGCTGTGAAGAGGTTTTGATGTATAAATTTAGGAGTCATCTGAAATAGAAATTACTGAAACCAATCAGTTTCTAAACCAATTAGTAAGTATAAAAAGAAGATTCAGGACATTTATGGATCAGGAGGTGGGACAAATATGATGACCCTACAAAGGGAAGTAAAAAGAAACAGTCACCTGGTTACAAGAAAACTAGGAGCTGCCAGATTCACAGAGGCTAGAAAGAAAAGGGTATCCAGAAAGAAGGGTTTAGTCAAGAGTGTAAAAATACTGAAGAGGGAAAATTTCCTTTGTTTAATCATGGAGTTTTTGTTTGTTTGGAGGAAAAGAGAAAGAGTTGAACATAACATTTAATTATTATTATTATTTTTTTTTTTTTAAGTTTCCCCTAGTAGAGAAACTCCCTTGATAAAATTAGATCAACATTTGTTCTACAATTGTCAGAGAGAACTGTCTAGGTCACCAAGAAGCTAAATGACTCAACTGTGGTAGAAGTTAAGTTTTTTGGGTTTTTTTTCCTTGTTTTTATGTAGATTATGACAATGTTAAAAGTAGCATTTTCTATTATTAATAATTGACTACTCTGTAGAAAACAAGTAACCTAAACAAGATTTTAAATTCTAACATGTCCTAAAACTTCAGTGAAATTTTGAACCAATTCTGCAGAAATGTTCTAGTTTCACAATTTTTAAAATAAATATAAAAGTTCACTATGTTCATTATTAATTTTTAAAAAGCTTGAGTTTCATAACTTTGAAAGAAAAAAGAATTCTCTCTTACTTAAACCAGTTCAAGTATTGAACAACCACAAGTCTGACCTTTTCTTAAATAGTTAAAATGCCTAATTAGGAAATCAAAAATAATTAAAAGAATTAATTTTCTTAAAGGAAATTTCTCCTTAGTGAATAAAAACATTAAGATTTAATAATTGAATGGAATAAATATATAATAGAGGGAAGTTAGAGGGCACAAAGAACTCAGTATCAGACTTGGTAATCTGAAAGATGCAAGATCAAATCCTACTTCAGACATTTATGAACACTGTGATTCTGGGCAACTTACTTAATCTTTTTCTGCCTCAGTTTCCTCATCTGTAAAATAAAGACCCTAGTTGTAAGAATTAAATGAAAGTTATAAAGAGCTTGGCAAACCTTAAAGCACTAGAAAAATCTAGTTGTTAACAATCACAAAGTTCTTTAAATGTCCCACTAGAGACTTGTTCTTAAATGTATTGTCCTTTACTCCAACCCTATTTACCAATATCTGCCTCTTTCTAGTCTAGCCATGACACAAACCTTTTACAAAGATAAAAAAAATTACCAGCTTTAACACTTGATTAAAAAGCAACTCAAAAAAAAAAAAAAAAAAAAAAAAAAGCAACTCAAATGGAAACACAAAAATATCTTGTTGACATTTTAATCACAGGCAGTGTGTCAAGGTACACAGAGAACCGTCCTTAAAGTTAGAAGTCTTGGCTCAGAACTGCCTCTGATTATATGTAACCTTTGGCAATCCACATAACCTCTTGGTGGCTTAAGAATACACATTGCAGGGAAGATGCCAATCTACACTGACATAAGGAATTTCAATATCAATGTCTAGTCCCTATCCTTGTTAACAAAATACACTAGAACCTTTTTATAACTGCATCCTAAGTATTAGTGCCCATGGTGTTTGGGAGGGTAATGAATTAAATGATTTAACCTACACTATATCCAAATGCACAGTATATAACAAGAGATGACTAGTATAATTCATATATTGTAAAAGATAAATTAAGTAGATACACTGACAGAACCTGGTAAAATAAAAATAAATGGAATCATTCTGGAAGGCCTACCCTTTGACTTAATTATACAACTAGCTAGCAGAACCCCAAAGAAAATAAAGGAAAAGCAAAATGTCTTACATATACAAAAATACTTATTTTTTTGTAATGGTTGAGAATTAAAAACTAAGAGGGTGCTTATCAAGTGGGAAACAGTGAAATAAAATGTAAATGTAGTAGAATACAATTGTGCTATAAAAAATAACGAAGAGGAAAATTTCTAAGAAACCTGCAAAGATCAAAATGAATTAACTGTTGTAAAATAAAGTGAACAGAATCAGGAAAACAATTTATAACAACACTATAAAAATGAACAATTTTGAAATATGTGAGCTTTCTGATAAATAACAAACATAATGATCAAATATGATTCTGGCATGATGATAAGAATGCTATCCATGTCCTGACCGGGGAATAAACAAAAATATAAAATGAGACACATTTTTATATAAAGATATATTTATATACATACATTTTATATGATTATACATATTTATTATTATACTATACATTTTTTTTAACTACAAGGAGGGAGATGGTCAGCCAAGAAGCACTTAAGTGCCAGGCCCTGGGCTAAACATTGAGGAATACAAAAAAAGGTTAAAACACATATAACAAGAGTTCAATTACTGACTTGATCCTAACATTCAAAAATTATCTCTGAAACCAATTAAATGTTTCCATATTTCTCATTCCTAAAACATTTTAGCATTAATTTCAGATTTATGTTTTTTATTTTTTTCAGAAGCAAGTGGGGTTAAGTGACTTGCTCAGGGTCACACAGCTAGGAAGTGTTAAGTGTCTGAGACCACATTTGAACTCAGTTCCTCCTGAATTCAGGGCTGATGCACTACTATCCACTGCGCTACCTTGATGCCCCCAGATTAATTAAATATGAGAAAATTTACAAGAAATCTGAAAAACATATCGAGAAAAGATGATGTGGGAGTTATGATTATTCCAGGAAACCAATTATATTTTTTATTCTATATTACTTATTATCATATATCATATAGCTCATCTGAAATCTGATTTCTCAACGATGATTTAAATGAAAATTAAATCCTTACAAGAATAAGAAGCTGTTTTCCTTTCTTATAAGTTCACCACTGTCCTCTAGCTCCAAAGTATTCTTTTTCCAGCATTAGACAGAACAAGAGGAAAAGAATAGAAGCACTGATCTAGAAGGGACCTTTAGCACATGCGGCCAGCTACATGTTTTTCCTCACAAAAGAAAAACCAGGCTCAGCATTCCTACTTTATACAAACAATAAATATCTTTTTCAACAACTGGGTGACCCCTTGTTACCCACAGTTACCAAATATTCATATTACACTGGCTTTTCTAGTTCCTGCCATGAGGGCTCTTATAGGAATGTTGTAGAAAAATCTTCTTGCTATTTAATAAGCAAACATTTTGATAGCATCAAAGTAATTCAAATACTTCAAGAGGTATAATGGCAGTACAATAAAGAGGACAATCCCCCCAATTTTTTTCCAAATTAATTATGGGAATTACAGAGCTTATTTTTTAGAAAATAATTACTCACACCAATCTCGATTAGATCTTTTAGCATATATTTATTCCAAAAAAATCTCTCATCGACCTAGAAAAAGCAAAAAGAAAAAAAAAGTTCAGGGGTCACTTCTCCTTGGTTTGTAATTCAAAAACAAGACAGTTTCACAAAATTGATATAATTTTAAAGTATAACCCTGGTATAACAAGAATGCAGAATCAGAAAGGTCTCGCTTCAAATCCTAACTCTACCTGACCAGCCTGTGGGACCACATGGGGATATTGTTACTGGTGGTACACAGCTCATAGTGAAGTTGTTAGAATGCACTGAGATACTATATAGAAAATATATAGTGGCTGACACTACACAATATCAATTATTACCATTATTATTGTAATCAGGAGCAGGTACTTACGTTTTGCCAAAGTGGTAAGTTTTTGTTCTCACAAATACTTTGCCTTTGCACTGAGTTGGTCAAGTCATAAGTTAAACTATAATAAAAAGATTCTGAATCCATGAACATTTTTAATAACTCTTCCAGTAATCTCCTTTCTAATTTCTCCTTTTCTTTACTCTCCTTCACCTATAAAGCAAAATGAAGTAGAATTTTCATCCAGCATTTATAATTTTTAAAAAATGAGGCAGCCTGGCATAGGAGATGAGCGGTGGCCTTGGAACCATCAAGACCCCCGGTCAATTACTGCCCCTGACATACTTGCAGGGTAACCCTGGGCAAAACATATTGTATATAATATATATACTATATACTTTACAGCATATAACCTCTAAGTATTCTGGATAATTCTCAAAGGCTTTACAGATTTGCAGAGAAGTGTCAATCTGTATCGGAAGAATGAAATTTTCTCATGTGAAAGTTCCCTATACCAATAAAACCACAGTTCCAGTCCCTATTCTACTTATAGAAAAGAATTATAAAAAAATGTTAAAATAGAACAAATCTATTTTTGAACACAATTGCATTAAATTACCTTATAACATAAATCAAGTAAACTGATTACAAAACCTAAATAAATTAAGGCAACTCCTTACCTTCTTTTTATTGGGAACAGATACATTTGATTTAATATGAGTAAATGTCTTAAGTAGAAATTTTGAGTCATCGGGAGATTGCGTAATCTTCTCTGGTTTGTTAATTCCAAAATGGTGCTTCTTACAGAGCTGAATGATTAAAAATAAAATTCATTGTTTATGATGAATATTTAAATCAAGAATTAAAATAAAACTAAGATTCCTAGTGAATTCTGATGCCCAAATTTTAAAGGATTAGCAAGGAGACTAATTAAACATAGATTTTGAAATTTGGCAATTGCAAAACAGAAAATAATAATAAACTAATTTATTTGTTAATAAATATTTTTCAATTTCACGTGAATTTCCATTTTATGAATTTCAAATCATAATGTCATTATTACGACAAGCATTCTCTTCATCAGGAACTGCAAGCTACTGAATGTCATTCTAGTATCATTTTCATTTGATTCTAGTATTTTCATCTATCTTTTAAAAATCATATAAATATATTAAGTAAATAAATTCCCAGATATTTGATAGTTTCTATCATTGTAAATGAAGTTTCCTATTTTAAAATTATTTTGTTCATTTTCCAGTATGGAAAACTATGAGCTCCTTTACTTCACATATCCATCAGTTGCCAAATAGTGTTATTTTACAACCCTTCCATCTACTCACACACCTATCCATAGTTTAAGCCCTCATTCCTTTCACCTTGATTACTGCAAAAATCTTCTAATTTTCAAAGTGTATAATTATACATACATGTACACATGTGTATAATATGTGTATATAGTAGTATTTCTATTTATCCTATATTTTTTCCATTTAAATTTTTTTTATTTTAAAGCTTTTTATTTTGAAAACATATGCATAGATAATTTTTAACATTCACCTTTGAAAAACCTTGAATTTCAGTTTTTTTCTCCCTCCCTTTTCCCTACTCCCTTCCCTAGATGGCAAACAATCCAATATATGTTAAATATTATACTGCATATAGTTTTATGTGTACTTATCATGGTCCCATTCTAATATAATAAGCTCATTCTGAGTAGGGATGGATTCATTTTGTGTGTCTGTGTCCCCAGCATCTAACACACTACCTGGTACATTGTAAGTGCTTAATAAAAACTTACTGAATGAATAATTTCCGAATTCATTTGTTTCATTTTTTATTACTAAGCCAGATGATCTTAATACCTGATAGAATATAAGCATCTTGAGGGCAAGAGCCGTTTCTTATTTGTCTCTGTTTATCTTAGCCTGCTCTGTACACAGTGGGGTTTTTTGTTTGTTTGTTTGTTTGTTTTGCTGAGGCAATTGGGGTTAAGTGACTTGCCCAGGGTCACATAGTGTTGTGTCTAAGGTCACATTTAAACTCAGGTCCTCCTGACTTCAGAGCTGGTACTCTATCCACTGGACCACCTAGCTGTCCCTATTACACAGTACTTTTTTTAAAAAGCTGTTTGATATCATCTGCACACAATAACTTAATGAATTCTTTACATTCAATGTTAACCTTGCTAGCATCTTAGCCAATCTGACAGGTGTGTAGTGGTATCTCAAAGTTGTCTTAATTTGCATTTCTCTGATCAATGAGTGATTTGGAACACTCTTTCATATGAGTAGAAATAGTTTCAATTTCATCATCTGAAAATTGTCTGTTCATATCCTTTGACCATTTATCAATTGGAGAGTGGCTTGATTTCTTATAAATTAGAGTCAATTCTCTGTATATTTTAGAGATGAGGCCTTTATCAGAACCTTTAATTGTAAAAATGTTTTCCCAATTTGTTACTTCCCTTCTAATCTTGTTTGCATTAGTTTTGTTTGTACAAAAGCTTTTTAATTTCATGTAATCAAAATCTTCTATTTTGTGATCAATAATGATCTCTAGTTCTCCTTTGGTCACAAATTCCTTCTTCCTCCACAAGTCTGAGAGGTAAACTATCCTATGTTCCTCTAATTTATTTACGATCTTGTTCTTTATGCCTAAAACATGGACCCATTTTAATCTTATCTTGGTATGTCGTCTTAAATGTGGGTCCATGCCTAGTTTCTGCCATACTAATTTCCAGTTTTCCCAGCAGTTTTTGTCAAATAATGAATTCCTTTCCTAAAAGTTGGGATCTTTGAGTTTGTCAAACACTAGATTGCTATAGTTATTCACTATTTTGTCCTGTGAACCTAACCCATTCCACTGATTAACTAGTCTATTTCTTAGCCAATACCAAATGGTTTTGGTGACTGCTGCTTTATAATATAGTTTTAGGTACAGCTAGGCCACTTTCATTTGATTTTTTTTTTCCATTAATTCCCCTGAAATTCTCGACCTTTTGTTCTTCCATATGAATTTTGCTGTGATTTTTTCTAGGTCATTATGTAATACTGTTTCAAAAAAACAAGCAGAAAGCTCACTTGGAAGTCTCAGAATGAGTAGCCTGGAAGTCATAGGAAATAGCACTGAGGAGCCAGAGAGGGCCCAAAAGACTCAGCTCCCTAAAATTCAAATATCCCTTTCTTTCCCTAAACTGAAAGATGAAGATCTGAAGAACCCAAGGTAAGGTCAAGCAAGGCTGACCACCTGACTCAAAGGCACAGAAAAAGACAGAACTGAACCTAGCACAAAGTTCTAATTCACAAACTAAAGCTGAAAAGATGAATAAATGAAACATCATCCTGAATAAAAAAATTACTGAGAATCTAATGTCCTAACAATCTAAAGCTAGAGAATCAATGATGAAAAATGTGTGGTATTGTGAAAAATGATTCCCCCACAAAACCTACATGGATAACTAGAAGAAATTAAGCAACAGCTAAAAAACAAAATAAAGGTTCCAGAGGGGGAAAAAAGGGGCGAAAGAAAAAAGCAGTTCAGAAGAAAAAGTAGAACAGAATGTCAAGAATTAGAATAGCCCAACAGACATCAATAAAAGTTTTTAAAAATCAGAACAAAATCAAAACACTGAAAAATACAAGAAAATATAAGATGTGTTACATTAAAAAAAAAAAAAATCAGAGAAAACACTGAAAACCATGATTAAAAAAATATACATCTTGACATGGCATTTTAAGAAATCATTAATAAAACTGCCTACATCTATTAGAATCAGACATCAACATAAAGAAAGTAGACAAGAACCCTAAAAGGAAAAGTCACAGTATCACAGCCAAAATCCTGAGCTCAAAGAAAAATAATGCAAGTATTCAAGGATTTCAAGTGACAAAAAATCATATTTCAGATCATTTGAGAAAGATCCAGTAGTCTTTGTTTAAAAGCAGAGGGTATCATTTCTCTTTTAGGTGGATAGCACACTTCATCTCTGGTCCTCTGCAACTGTATGTAGTTGGTTACTGTACTGAATAGACTTTAAGTCTTTCAAAGTTGACATTACAATGTTGTAATTGTAATTGTAAATTGTACTCCCTTATTTTCCCCCTCTATTCCCTCACCTAGATGTTTAAGCCCTATTTTCAAGAAGAATGGACAAAACAGTCTAATAGCAAGAACTGCTGTAGGGATCAATTTCCTTCCTTCCTCTTTCCCTCCTTCCTTTCCTTCCTTCCTTCCTCCCTCCTTTCTTTCTTTCCTTCATTTATTTATTTATTTGTTGAGGGAATTGGGGTTAAGCACACAGCTAGGAAGTGTTAAGTGTCTGAGATCAGATTTTAACTCAGGTCCTCCTGACTTCAGAGCTGGTGTTCTATCCACTGTGCCACCTAGCTGCCCCAGGGGTCAATTTTCAAAAAGAAAAATAACAGAATGGTTCTATATAATTTTTCCAGGAAACAAGATTGAAAGCCAGGGAAGTAGAATATTTCTTAGGATCCTTTTTATCATTCTTTTTGACTAAAAATGGCCCACAGAGATTACAATTTTTTAAAAACACTAAACAACTAATGACAATTGTGTAAAATCAAATTCCCTTTCCAGAAGCTGAGCCAATTCTATATGGAAGATCCTTAATTTTTTATTATAGCTTTCATACACATACCTTTAAAAAAGAAAAAGAAAAGGAGAACAAAGAAAATTACGTATTACTATCTTTAAATCTACAAGTTTATAACCAAGATTAAGAACTAATAATTTTCCTCATTAAAAAAAGTTTTACCTTAAAGATGACATGTATCTTTAGCTATGTAAAGCTAGAATTTTAAAATGGATGTCTAATGGGAAACCAAATAAGAAAAATGATGCTTGCTATCTATTAAGGCAATGGAATACAGCAAACAGGATATGCAGAAGTGGAATATAAGCCTATGAAACTTTAAAGAACTATTCTAAACAGTGAGAACATCTGTGCTCTCATTTCTACTATCATTACAGATTCTTTATTTCAACTTAGAGAAATTAAAAATTGCAGGCAGAAAAAAAGAAGATGAAAACACAGTTTTAACAGCCCAATATAGTGGGCAAAGGATAGGCAACTGAATGTTAAAATAAACTATTTTCACATGGAAATAGACTTACTATTGCTTTAACTCTAGGCCTAGAGTCTTTCTACACTCCAGTTCATCCTGCACTCAGCTGACAAAGTGTTCCTTCCTTAAGCTCAGGTCTGACTATATTACCCCCTAAAGTCAAAAAAATTCCACTGGCTCCCTATTGATCAAATATATATTTTTTATATTTTAATAATAGTTTTTATTTACCAAATATATGCATGGATAATTTTACAACATTGACAATTCCCAAGCCTTTTGTTATAATTTTTCCCCTCCTTTCTTTCCCCTCCCCATGGCAGGTTGACCAATACATATTAAATATGTTGGAATATAAATTAAATACAATATATGTATACATGTCCAAACAGTTGGTTTGTTGTACAAAAAGAATCAGACTTTGAAATAGTGTACAATTAGCCTGTGAAAGAAATCAAAAATGCAGGTGGATAAAATTAGAGGGATTGGGAATTCTATGTAGTGGTTCATAGTCATCTCCCAGAGTTCTTTCGCCGGGTGTAGCTGGTTCAGTTCATTACTGCTCTATTGGAACTGATTTGGTTCATCTCATTGTTGAAAATGGCCACATCCATCAGAATTGATCATTATATAGTATCCAAGATCAAATATTAAAAGCCTTCACAATTTGGCCCCATTCCTGCCTTTCCAGTCTTTGTACAATTTACTGTCTTCCATGTATTCTATGGCTCAATGGCATGGGCCTTCTTGCTGTTCTTCACACATGACACTTCAAAAATACTTGCTGGCAACATGTCTCACATGCTAAAATGCTCTCCCCTTCCTCATCTCTCCTTCCCAGCTTCCCTGGTTCTTTTCAGGTATCAGCTGAGGTCTTAGCTTCTGCAACAACCCTTTCCTGGTTCTTTTTAACTCTGGTGCCTTCCAGAAACACCCTCTTTGTGTAATTTGCATGCTGTTACCCCCATTAAACTGTGAACTTCCTGAGAGACAGACTGTGTTTTTGCTTTTCTTTGTTTTCCCCACTCTTAGCACAGTACCTAATATACAACAGGCACTTAATAGATGCTAGATAATATAAAGAAAAAAGAACACCAAAGTGTAGCAGAGTAACTTTCATATTTAAGGTTTTCTTAGAGATATGGTGTGGAGCACTTATATGCGAATAAGCACCAAAAATAATGAGAATGAAAAGAGTAATAGTAAGAAAAGGAAATCAAACTAATCAATTTATAATATTACAGCTTATTGGATTTTAAAATAAGTGCCTCGTCACAATTTGGTGTAGTTAACAGGTCTGCCAAGGAGCTAGGTTCTGTATTCTGATCCTGTCTCTGGCCTATCCTTGCCCAGGGGCTCTGAGCAAGTTACTCCACCTCCCAGTGATCCCAGAAGCTCTGCAAAAGTAAAAGGTGCAGAAACATGACCACCCCATACTGTCAAAGAGAATGTCCTCATCAGGGAGATCCCATAACTGATGAAATCACAGGTCTGGAGAAAATAAAAATCAAATTGCTATAATTTCTTTCCTCAAAAACAATCAAGTCATCAATTATTAGACTTATCACAAAGAAAACAGGCTCAAGAATAATGAAAGTGAGATATCTATAAAATGTTCCTAAGAGACCCTTCAAACTGTATCATGAGAACATTTGACTAAATAGCCCCATGTGATTATTTATTTACTTTATAGTATACACGCTTTCAATAATGTCTCCATTGAAATCTAGAAGAAGATAACAAAATGTATGGCCTTTTATTGGAAAATAATTAACCCTTGATTATTTAGGGGCTCATTATCCAATCCATTAGCTTCTTTTCTTCTTTGTTCTTAAGCATCATTATAAAAAAATTATCATTGTGGGGAAAGGGAGGAAGCTAAGAGGCTGAAATTAAAATGGTTTAGTTCTGAATCATTAAAATGTCTCCTAAAGTGATCTGGGTATGAAGTTACTTCTTAAAATACGAAGTGGAGATAATTTCCTTTATCTGTGCTCCTCTTTGTCCTCTATTAGTTTGGATAATTAAGAGTAGCTTCTTAAACCTCATTAACAAATACCATAATCTTCAGAAGCCTGATAACACAGTATACTGTAAAGGATACTGAACAGTGTTGCTTGGAAAAAAAACACTTTCTAATCTGTAATTGAAAGCAATATCTTTTCCATTTAACTAGCTGAAGTACTTTCCTTATTAAGTAAATAACAAAAGAAATATTCAAACTTTTTACGATATTCTCGAAATTTGTAAAAACTTCCTTATAAAAATGTTTTTTGTCATGTGCATATCCCTAGCAGTGTTACTACTGGGCTTATATCCCAAACAGATCATAAAGGAAGGAAAGGGATCCATATGTACAAAAGTGTTTGCCTTTTTTGTAGTGGCAAGAAACTGGAAACCAAGTGGATGCCCATCAGTTGGAGAATGGCTGAATAAGTTATGGAATATGAATGTTATGGAGTATTAGTATTCTATAAGAAACAATCAGTAGGATGATTTCAGAAAGGCCTGGAAGGGCTTACATGAACTGATGCTGACTGAAATGAGCAGAACCAGGAGATCGTTATACACAGGAACAACAAAATCATACGGCAATCAATTCTGATGAACATGGTTCTTTCTTTTTTTCCCCCCTTTTCTTTCTGAGGCTGGGGTTAAGTGACTTGCCCAGGGTCACACAGCTAGGAAGTGTTAAGTGTCTGAGATCAGATTTGAACTCGGGTCCTCCTGAATTCAAGGCTTGGTGCTCTATCCATTGCGCCACTTAGCTGCCCCCATGACTCTTTTCAACAATGAACTGATTCAGGCCAGTTCCAATGGTTTTGTGATGAAGAAAGCCATCTACACTCAGAGAGAGAACTGTGGAAACTGAGTGTGAATCACAACATAGTAGTTTCACTCTTTTTGTTGTTGTTTGCTAGCATTTGGTTTCTTGCTCATTTTTTTCCTTTTTGATCTGATTTTTTTTGGTACGAATTAATTGTATAAATATGTATACATATATTGGATTTAACATATTTTAATATATGTAAACATATATTGGATTACTTGACATCAGGGGGAGGGGTTGTGGGGAATGAAGGGAAATTTTGGAACACAAGGTTTTGCAAGAGTCAATGTTGAAAAATTATCTATCCTTATGTTTTGAAAATAAAAACCTTTAATAAAAAAATAATTTTTTTTTGTGTTGCATTGTACTTTAAATAATGGTCAGATGGGAGGCTCAAAAAAGTGTCAAATTTGTGACTAATAAATAGTTAAGGAACCCGAGTAAGAAAGTAAAAGTAGGAGGCAACCAGATATCTCTTTAAGGGCAGTAGATGGCACAGTGTTTACAGCATCAGCCCTGAAGTCAGGAGGACCTGAATTCAAATATGACCTCAGACAGTTAACATGTCCTAACTGTGTGCCCCTGAGCAAGTCAGTTAACCCCAAATGCCTCAGGAAAAAAAAAAAGTAAAAGTAGAGCCTACATATAAGCTTTTCCTAATCAGGAACTACTTCTTGTTTTTTTTTTTGTTAGGGGTTTTTGAGAGGCAATTGGGTAAGTGACTTGCCCAAGATCACACAGCTAAGAAGTATTGTGTCTGAGGCTGGAGTCCTCCTGACTCCAGGGTTAGTATTCTATCCACTGTGCCATCTACCTACCCCTAAAGAGACACTTCTTAGGCCTCTAAATGGTAGGATAATGAAAAAGTCACAGTTACTCATTGGGGAGTACAAAGAGAGTAGCCCAACACAAATTTCACCCCACCAAGGAATTTTCACATATACTTCCCAAGAAACCTTGGCTCTAATAAAGGCATTCTTCCCAGGAAAAACAGAATGAAAGATGTCAGCATGAGTAGACCTGAAGAATTACTTATTAAAACTCTGGAGGTGTACTCAAAGTTATTATCTATTATTACATCTAAGGCTATGACAAGGTTAGGTCCTAACCCCACTACATTCAAACTCAAGCTGTATTTCCAGGTCACAATCTCAAACCCTAGTTCTTCCTTCCAGGGACCCTTAAAAGATAAAAAGCTCAAACTGTCATGAGAATATTGACTGGATAGCTCTGTCTTATAGTTACTTAAGTTATTCAATTTGTAGTTAGCAATAACAAATTCTGATAACACAAAAGAATAACAAAAAAATCATTAAGAGTAAAAGTAGAAACATCCTTAGATCACTCTCATTTAAATTTAAAGTTGGTTTATTAATAAGACACTGAAGATCTTTGAGCTGAGCCTAAAACATGTAAACTTTATCAAGCTTGGTTTGTTTCTTAATTTTTATAAGTTTGTTCTTAACACTCAAATCACAATCCATTCAGGCCTTGTCATACTATAAGATTCTCCCATAAATCTTTCATAGAGTAGCTACTCAATGTTAGAGGATAAAATTTTCTAGTTGTTATACAGTTAGTTCCTAGAAGACAACCCTTATATAATTTTTTTGAATACAGTTCATCACTGAAAACATTAAAGTCTATTTACAACTACCACACACCTCTCTTTTGGGATATCTTCAGTTATAATTCTTAAGAAATTGTGTTGAACATGTAAAATGTATGGGATTGCCTGTCATCGGGGGGAGGGAGTGAAGGGAAGGGGGGATAATTTGAAAAAATGAATACAAGGGATATTATAAAAAAAAAATTACTCATGCATATATACTGTGGAAAAAAAATTCTTAAAAAAAAAAAAAAGTCAATTATAATACCCTTCAGAAGTTGAAAGCAAATTACAAGTCTCACTTCAAAATATGAAAAACACTCAGTGGAAATAAAAATAAATCAATAGAAAAAAAAAAAGAAATTGTGTTGAATATTCACAAATACATAATATCGCAAGAGAAATTACTATGTCACAGGGAACAGCTTGGTAAAGCCCTACACAATTTCCCAAACAAAATCCAGGCAGCTCTCTTGACCATATTCAATTCTAGGCCCAGTTCACTGCACAGAAATAGTTACTTAATATAGGTACTAAAAAAAATAAATAAGTGTACTGATAATTTAGTTGCATGTTATTAACTAGATAATTACTTTTTTTTTTTTTTTTCCTTTGGCTGAGGCAATTGGAGATTAAGTGACTTGTCAGGGTCACATGGCTAAGAAATGTTAAGTGTCTGAGGCCAGATTTGAATTCAGGTCCTCCTGACTTCAGGGCTGATGCTCTATCCACTGCACCACCTAGCTACTGCCAATTACCTTTTTTTTTTTTTAAATGATTTTTTTCCCCCCATAGAAAGTTATGCTATTCTCTTGAATAAGTCTATAGAAAGACAGGAAAAGCTCATTTTTTTCCCTTCCAGTTTCATGTGACTTTTGTGAGTCATAATCAATTTTGTATTACTGCATTTAACTAATTATAATTAAGCTAAAGTTCCAGACCCCGCCCCTTCCCATGCAGGTTTGATCTTACCTCAAGCTCAAGATCTTGAGGTTCCATTTCAGAAAGTGATAATACAGCAATTTTGGTAATTTTGCAGACCTCATGGTCTCCAGGAAGCTTTCCTATCAAGGCTTTCTGACGAATTAAAATAAGCCACCATGGGAGATCTGAAAAAGAAAAATAATACCCCCCCCTTGGTATTTATATAGAGCTATTATCCTTGAAAACTGAGGAGCTTTATCAAAAAAATCTCATTTATAATATTCCTCAAAAAAAAGATTAAAAAGTTAAGGACAAAGTTTAAGTTGAAACAAAAGAACTTGCTTTAGAAGCATGGCTACTCTGATCTTTGCAAACAATTTTTACCTTTCATTTTAAAAAATTAAGATTAAATTAGAAGTATCCTAGTATAGAGCATAAGAATGTGTTAGCTAATGAGATGGTGTGACAATTTTTTTTAAAAAGAAGATTTCTTTCTAAATAACCAGTAGATATAACATGAAACAGTGGGATACAATGGAAAGAGAGCTGGATTTGAAGTCAGAGGCCCTAGATTTGAATCATTTCTCTGCCTTTTACTGCCTGTGTAACCATGGACAAGTTTTTCTGGGCCTCATTTACCTCATCTATAAAGATTTTTAACTAAATGATTACTGAGGTCTTTTCTAGCTCTAAACAAATCCTATCAACAGCTGAAACAAATGGTACTTTAAGAATTTTTTACCAATATGAATATGTACTGCCTGATTTATTTTCTACATGAAAAAAAAAGTTAGGTTAGGAAAAATAGTTGCAAAAAAAAATCTTTATTTTCCCATTTTTTCCTAAGTATCATAATCTTTAGGGAAGATTTAAAGGTTGAATTTTTTTAAATGAATACTTCCCTTCATACCATTCCCCTGAAGATCAGTGGAGAGGGGAAATTTTCATCTGAGTTTCCATTACCCTTATTGCCATTTAAGGACTGACATGATTAATTTATTCTTTATCATAAATATTTGTTGATAATCTACCTTATACTGTGGATACAAAAAAAAAAATACAAGTAAGAATTTATCATTTTCAAAAGCCATGGTAGCTACATGGTAGCTTTCTCTCTACTCTTTCCCCAATCTTCAAATACATCCCCCCCGCCCAATCCCAATGACCAGACCTCATGGGGGCAGAAGGAAGCAAAGCAACATGTCTGCTTAAATTGCTTAGATGAACCTGGACTTATCATTAGAAGTCTTCCAATAAGATAGAAGAACACATAGCTGGACCCTCTGCCCTGCCATTGTGTATTCAAGGCCTTTTGGGTTACCATCTGTCCTACTGCTATGCCTGCCAGCCTTTAAGATACTGCCATCTGATCTGCCCCACTGATGTAACCTAAACATCCCTGGTCTTGCCATTTCCCCCCTTTAGTACAGTAGCATTTTTGGACTTTTCAGCCTTTCTCCCGACTATGCAACTGAACAACCTTGTATGTGCCATTTCCTTCAATTTGACTGAGTTCCTTGAGAGCAGAGACTGTTTTGTTTTTTTCTGTTTGTTGTTCCTAGCATTTAGCACAGTGTTTGGGACATCGTAAGTGCTTACTAAACATTTTTTCATCCACTCATTAATACTTTTGAGGGTCTACTATGTATAAGACACTGGAAAAACAACAACAAAAAACTGAATTCTAATTCATATAAAAACATTCATGGAATTTGAGATTTAAAAGACCTGAACCTGAATTCCAGCCTTGCTACTTACTACCTGCTTAACACTGAGCAAATTCTTACCTTTCCTCAACCTCAGTTTATTCATCTGTGAAAGGAACAAGTTAGCCTAGATCCATATTTAAATATACAACTATGTTAGTGATTAGTAAAACAAACCATACCTTCAAAGTGTGTGGCCTGCATAACGATGGGGCAATTCATAGTTTTTGAGCAAATCAACTAAACCCATATACTTTGATGAAAATAGATGTCAACTTCATGTATCTATATATAAAGTATATTGTACAAATAAACCAAGCAACTGTCATACTAATACTAAAGTGGAAAAAAAAATTTTAATGTAGTTTGTGTGTTATACTAATGATGGAATTATGGATGGATCCAGTAGGAAAACTAAACATTTTATTTTGGCTACATCTTATTTTCTATAATAGTTGTTATACTTAATGTTAGGATATCCTCAGTTCCAAATCCCTTTAAACATTTTTTTAAACCTTTATCTTCTATTTTTTTTAACTTAATTTTGCTATTCTGTTTTTTTGCAAATCGAAAAAGGCAATTGTTCATTTGTTCTTTAAATTATCTACAGATATGGGATTGCCTGTCATCGGAGGGAGGGAATAGAGGGAGGGGGGGATAATTTGGAAAAATGAATACAAGGGATAATATTATAAAAAAATATATATATATAATAAAAAATTTAAAAAAAATTATCTACAGATATATTCTTATTAAAACATTTTAATTTCATATTTCAAGTAAAAAGAGTAATTATATAAACAAAATTATATGAAACTGTTAAGTAACTCCACTAATGATAGCAGACACAAATATGACAGTCCTCACTTTGAAACTGAATAATCATGAGTAAGCTGAAAACAGGTATAAAGATTTAAACATTTTTTAAGAGTTCTATTATAGCAGAGAAGGGAAAACTAAAATGCACTCTTTGTCAAAAGCAAGGGTTATGTTAGGATAGTCTATTAAAACTTAAAAATACGTTACTGGGATAGTTTTGAGAATAGCCAAAAGTTATCCAACGGAACAAAACTGGAAATTTTTGCCTGAACACTGAGATACTTCTAAGAAATTTCATTAGGCAGTAAAATAATTTAAAGGAGATGATGGAATCTGTTGTCATAAGTATTCTGTCTTTGAGAGCAGGGTAAGAAGATGAAAGGAAGAGAACATGCAAAGCCTAATTTTTTAAACTGATGCAGTTCAGACAAAAAAAAATCACAATATCCATAAAATTATAAATATTCATAACTTATGATTCTACAAATAAAATTAATTAAAGTACTAGTTTGGGCAAAGGAACTAACTTACATAATTCCACAGAAAAGAGATATTTCTTTCTAAACTATAACCACTAAATTAAAATTTGAGTAATAGCTTTAGACATTAAAAATCTTAACACTGGAGTCCTAATAAAAATAATAATGCTATTATATTTTAGAAAATAAGAATTTTATAATCTCAGACCCAAAAGTAAAAAGGTAAAAAACAAAATCCTTACACAGCAAGATAAAAAAACAAATCAGGAAGGGATTACTCTGAAAAGCATGACCTGAAAGGCCAGCTAGAATAATAGCAAAGGAAGAATTTTAATTGTATACCATATAAGAAATGACTCACTAATGAAGTGATATGAGAGAGAAAGATTTTCATTATTTCCCATCTGGCTATTCTCCTAGACTTCATGATCTCCAGAAACTCATCATTCCACAAGATGAAATCAACTTTTAAAACTCATACCTCTACAGCATCCCTGCCTCTGACTGGAGGGAGTTCAAACTAGACAGTGAAGAACTTCTCCCTAGTTCTCTACCTTTTAAGGAAGGTACTGTCTCCTCAAATAATTTCCCACTCTAACTACAAAATGTTGCCATTCCTGAGTTGAGTATTACCACCTCACCTCTGGCTTTGAAACTCTTTTTCCATATGTTGCCTTCCCCCAACATATTGTGAGGTCCTTTAAGGCACACTCTTTCTTATAGCTTTCTTTGTATTTCCAATATTGAGAAAAATATGTGGCACATAGTAGCTATTCAATAAATGATTTGTTAACTATTGACTATTTTTCAGTTTTGAAAGAAAAGGTTTTCTACTCTCATGACAAATCTACAAGGGAGATATTTACAAGGGAGATATTATTTTTACATATCATTTTACAGATTAGAAAATTTAGTTTCAGAGAGATGATATGACTTGTTTTAGATCATATAACTAAGAAGTAAGGGAACTAGAATGTGAGCACAGATCTCTCAGAACCCAAATCCAGCACTTGAGTCATGATGCAGCTCTGCCTTGCAGATCTCTGTGTTTTCATATGAACTACAAGCTCAAAGATATATGATATAGTGTTAGGATTACTAAGTGAGAACTCAGGTTGTCTGGACAGTGACAAGGTGAGAATTCAGGTTTTCTGGACAATTACAAGGTGAGAACTCAGGTTGACTTGATAGAGGGGGCAAGCTCATTGGCTGGGGTGGTTCTTCCCAGAAGCCCTTGCATTATCCCACGCCCATTCTCTGGGAGGATAAAAGAGACAGCACTGGGCCCAGAGAGCAGATCGGCCTGGAGAAGGATAAGAGCTGGAGGAGATTCAGAGCCAGGATTCAAGAAGAAGACTCTACATTGCATCAGGCTTGACGGGGCTCTCTGCAGGAAGGGAAGTCACTTCTAAGGATAAGAATTAACAGCAACTGCCTGGAGACAACGGTTCGCTACAGGAAGAAGAATCTGTCGGAAAGATTTGAGTAGACACAGCAGATCTCTTCCCAGAGAGCGATCCAGCAGCTTCTAGAGACGACAGCTCGTTACAATATAGTAGCCAAAAGATAATGCAATTTTAAACTGCACTGGCAAGCATTCTATCCAAAGGTATAGCCCTCCACTAACCTGGCTTGGTCAGACCAGATTTGCATAATCATATTCAATTCTGGAAGTCGAATCTTAGTATAGGCATTGAGAAGCCTATCCAGAGGAGGATGATCAGAACTGGAAGGGACATCAAGGTCAACCTCTAGGAGGGTGTTCTGAAAGAATGGGGAAATCTAGCTAAAGAGAAGAAAATACCCAACAAAATCAGAGACTTCTCTTCAAGTATCTGAAAGGTTTCCCTTCCCTTGAGATATAAGCCCAGTAGTAGTACTGCTGGGTCAAAGGGTATGCACAGTTTGATAACATTTTGGGCATAATTCCAGATTGTTCTCCAGAATGGTTGGATTCTTTCACAACTCTACCTATAATACATCAGTGTCCCAGTTTTCCCACAGCCCCTCCAACATTCATCATTATTTTTTCCTGTCATCTTAGCCAATCTGACAGGTGTGTGGTGGTATCTCAGAGTTGTCTTAATTTGCATTTCTCTGATCTTTTCTTTTCTTTTTCTGAGGCTGGGGTTAAGTGACTTGCCCAGGGTCACACAGCTAGGAAGTGTTAAGTGTCTGAGACCAGATTTGAACTCGGGTCCTCCTGAATTCAAGGCTGGTGCTCTATCCACTGCGCCACCTAGCTGCCCCTCATTTCTCTGATCAATAGTGATTTGGAACACTCTTTCATGAGTGGAAATAGTTTCAATTTCATCATCTGAAAATTGTGTGTTCATATCCTTTGACCATTTATCAATTGGAGAATGGCTTGATTTCTTATAAATTAAAGTCAACTCTCTGTATATTTTAGAGATGAGGCTTTTTATCAGAACCTTTAACTGTAAAAATGTTTTCCCAATTTATTACTTCCCTTCTAATCTTGTTTGCATTAGTTTTGTTTGTACAAAAGCTTTTTAATTTGATGTAATCAAAATTTTCTATTTTGTGATCAATAATGATCTCTACTTCTCCTTTGGTCACAAATTCCTTTTTCTCCACAAGTCTGAGAGGTAAACTATCCTATGTTCCTCTAATTTATTTATGATCTTGTTCTTTATGCCTAAATCATGGACCCATTTTGATCTTATCTTAGTATGTGGTGTTAAATGTGGGTACATGCCTAGTTTCTGCCATACTAATTTCCAGTTTTCCCAGCAGTTTTTGTCAAATAATGAATTCTTATCCCAAAAGTTGGGATCTTTGGGTTTGTCAAACACTAGATTACTATTTTTATTCACTATCTTGCCCTGTGAACCTAACCTATTCCACTGATCAACTAGTCTATTTCTTAGCCAATACCAAATGGTTTTGGTGACTGCTGCTTTTTAATAGAGTTCTAGATCAGGTACAGCTAGGCCACCTTCATTTGATTTTTTTTTCATTACTTCCCTTGAAATTCTCGACCTTTTGTTCTTCCATATGAATATATGTTCTTTATATATCTTTATAACAGAAATATAGTTCCCAACATTTCTTTTTACCTTTTTAGGTTTCTCTTGAGTTCTATATTTGTAGATCAAACTTTTTGTTTAGTTCCAGTTTTTTCATCAGAAATAGATGAAATTCACTTATTTCATTGAATGTCCATCTTCTTCCCTGGAAAAAAGGCTCATTTTGTTGGTAAGTTATTTTTGGCTGCATACCAAGTTCCTTAGCCTTTCAGAATATCATATTCCAGGTCCTTCCATCCTTTAATGTAGATGCTGCTAGAGCCTGAATAATCCTTATTGTGGCTCTTCTATATCTGAATTGATTTTTCTAGCAACTTGCAGTATTTTTTCCTTCGTCTGATAGTTCTGAAATTTGGCCACTATATTTCTTGGAGTTTTGATTTTAGGGTCCCTTTCAGTAGGTGATTGATGAATTTTTTCACTGTCTATTTTACCCTCTGTTTCTATAATATCTGGGCAGTTCTCTTTGATAATTTCCTAGAAAATAGTGTCCAGGCTCTTTTTTTCATCATAATTTTCAGGAAGTCCAATAATTCTCAGATTATCTCTCCTAGATCTATTTTCCAGATCTGTTGTTTTCCCAAGAAGGTATTTGACATTTTTTTCCATTGTTTCATTTTTTTGGTTTTGTCTCCTCAAATCATTCATTTCCATTTGTTTGATTCTGATTTTTAATGAATTATTTCTTCACTCACTTTTTTTATATCTTTTTCTAATTGTCCAATTGAGTTTTTAAGTGAGTTGTTTTGATCTATAGAATTTTCCATTTTGCCAATTTTATTTTTTAGAGACCTATTTTGTTTTTCCAATTCACTAATTGTTTTTCAAGGATTTGATTTCTTTATCCACTCTGCCTTTAAATGATTTATCCAGACTCTCTTTACAAGCTTCTTTCCTTTTCTCATTTTTCTTCTAGCTCTCTTGTGAGAGCCTTTTTAATTTCTTCTATGAGAGTCTTGTGTATTGAGCACCAGATCATATCTCCCTTTGGGGATTCATCTGGAGAGAGTCTGTTTTTAGTTCCTCAGGGTTTAAAGTCTACTCTCTACTCATATAGAAGCTATCAATAGTTAAGAGTCCATTTTAATTTTTTATTCATTTTGTCAAAGAAGAATCAAAGAAAACAAACTAACAAAAAATCCAAATGCAATCTGCTTTTTTTGAGGGGTGGCTGAAGGGTACAGACTGTAAGGGACAGCAGCGAGGCACTAGCAGGACAGCAATGGCTGCACTGCGACTGCGCTCTGAGACTCTGAGAGTGTGCTGAGACACTTCGAATGGGGGTGGCCAGGTCCCAAGAGACCCTAGCTTTTTGGGATTATAGCTTCTCTGCTGATCTACTGGCTTGCTGCCAGGGCAAAGTAGCCACACTGGGTAAAGTTCTTCCCACAGAAACGGCTGAGATCATACCCCACACCCCACCAATCTACTCAGTTGTGAATTGCCTGCCTTAGTCTCACTGTCTGCTGTGCTGTCCCTGCCTGCCTTCAGTTTGTACCCAATCTAAAACCATGCCCACCCGCGAGCAAAAATAGACCTTTTCTGGCGAATTTCAAAGATATCTTCTCTTGGTAATTATTTGTGGTTTTTTTCAGTCAATCACTAATTCCAAGGCTTGTCATGAAATAAATTATTCTGAGAGAAAAGATGAAGTTTAAATATATGTGTGTGTCCTCTCCGCCATCTTGGCCAGAAGTCTTACCGTTTTTATTAGAAACAAATTAGGGGCAGCTAGGTGGTGAAGTGGATAGAGCACCAGCCGTGAAGTCAGGAGAACCCGAGTTCAAATCTAGTCTCAGACATTTAACATTTCCTAGCTGTGTGACCCTGGGCAAGTCACTTAACCCCAAAGCAAAACAAACAAAGAAATTATACCTTCTGATATAAAATCAACTTATATTATTTCAGATTCTCCTGTAGTTGTTATTATGTAAATAATTTTTATGTGATTTTAGTGATGTATACTATTATATAGTCTACTTTTTAAAATTCATGTACTTAAGTTATTGATGAACTTTACATAATTGTCACTTATTAACAATTTATTATATTAATATAATTTTTGCTTAGCTATTCCCCGACTGTCAGAACTTAAGTTTGTTTCCAGTTGTTCAAAGAGTGTTGTTATGAATATTGTACAAATTGCTTTGTTTCCTTCTGGTTATTTTCTTGGAATGTATTCCTAAAAATAAATGTAATTGAGTCAAAGAACAGTAAAATCATCCTTTTTTCTGTTTAATCTTTTTTTTCTTTTGTGAGGCAATTGAGATTAGCTGACTTGCCCAGGGTCACACAGCTAGGAAGTGTTAAATGATGGAAATAGGATTTGAACTCAGGTCCTCCTGATTCCAGGGCCAGCGCTCTCTCCACCAAACCATCTAGGTGCCACTTAACTCATCCTTAAAGAAAATCTATAACTCTATAATCTAGCAAGTTTTCTATAATGCTCATCTTTCACTACTAAATTTACTCTCCCCCCAAAAAAACTGTCTACATTCTTTGCCTCTACTTTCTCACTACTCCTTCCAATCCTAACCATTCAATTTGAAACTGCCTTCTGCAACATCAATAATGATATTGCCCAATCCAAACATATTTTCTCAATTTTCATCCTTCTTCACTTTTCTTCACTAGCTAAAATCTCTCTTTGTGGCTTCTCTCTCTCTTCCCTGCTCTTTTCTGCTTGTCCTATACATATGAGCCATTCAGTCTTCTTTACAGAATTATCATTTATTTCCTCCAGTGTGTGGATACACTCAGTCCAGAGACTGCCTTCTCTTTGTCTCTACCATCTTTCTGATCCCATGATTATCAAGTGGATGCAGATAATTCCCAAATAAACTCAGCCCACATTCTTTTTCCTAAGCTAAAGTCCCACATTTCCAGTCACCTGCTACAAGATGCTTTTCCCTGAATGTCTCAGAAGTATCTCCAATTCAGTGTGTCCAAAACTGAACTCACTATAGCCCCCTTCAAAAAAACCCTTTTCATGAACTTCATTATTTTTATTAAGAATATCATTGTTCTTTTTCTCATCCAAGCTAACAATCCCAGTCATTTTTGCCTTTTGTATTCAAGCTGTCAGGTTCTGCTGAATCTACCTCTACTACTTCTCTTGTGATTGCTCCCTGCTCTTTGATTCTCCCATTATCATCATAATTCAAGTCACCTTTCACATGAACACTACTAATCCTAACAGCCTCCTAATTATCTCTGGATCTTGCTTATTCCCTCTCCAAGCCATGTTCCACATGTAATTAGTAAAACCAAGTCTGACCATGTCATTTTCCCACTAAAAAAGCATCAATGGCTAATTCCTCTTTCTCCCCCCTCTCCCATCCAAGTCTCAGCTGTGCAGAGAGCCCTTTCCCAATCCCTGGAGTTGTCAGGACACCTCTCCTGTTGCAATTACTTTGTACATCAGATTTCTCTATTTGCATGAAGACTCCTCATTCAGAGCCTTCTATATAGATCTGCCAGAGGGATTTTCCTTATTCCAAACATTCCAATGGCTCCTTATTGCCTATAGGATCAAATATAAATCCCTTTGTTTGACTTCTAAACCCTAAAAGGTCTAGTCCTGCTAACCTCCCTTTCTCTCCATTTGTTGCCTCATTCCATTTCCCGCCTCTGCCAGGACCTTTGCACTGATTACACCTCCTTCCTGGAATCCACTCCCACTCCCCTCAGCTTCTTACGTTCTTTTATTCCCTTCAAGCAGAGCAAAGTCAAGAACGAGATGCCTGGATTCTTAGTAACCTCCACTCCAAGGCAGCTACAGGATATGGTTCTACCCTTAAAGACATCTAATTAAAGGCCAGAAGGTATAAAGGACTTCAGAGAAGAGAGCAAGGGCAAAGTCTAAAGCAGAAGCAGGCCTGACATAAGAGAAGACTGGTTTCCCCAAAACCATCAAGAGTATTTTGTGGGAAAGTCATCCCCTTATTGTCCCTGTCTCCATGACAGCCTGAAGTCATTTTTGCAAAAGTTATCTATCCATTATTGTGCACCTTAACTTTGAGAGTTCTAATTCAACCATTGTTTATGACTGTTAGGTCTTCAGATCACTACTGTGTCAGGGAATGAATGACCTTTATAAACATGGAATGTTGGTGACAAATTATTTCAAGCCTTCTAAATTTATAGGATCTTTTTTTTACCTGCCCTACAATAGAAAACTCTGCAGCATTGTAGAGATTTTCCTCTTAGTCACTCTTCTCCAAAATCATTCCTGCTATTCTATTTCTAAGTACCATTTTCTTCCTTCTAGAAAGTTCATTGAATCCTGTCTTTAAATACTAGATAAGTAAGTATCTACAGAGATCTTGAGAATTTTTCTGAATTAGAATACATGAGTTTCTGTTAAACTCATTTTTTATTAAAAATGAGAGTTATAAGAGAGGAAGAGAATTAAGAGGAAAAGGGCCTACCCACCTATCAGTTCCCTGATTTATAATCCAAGGAGGTAAATTTCAAAAATAGTTTTTAATTAAAAAATAATTAAAATTGGTTCCTATTTATCTAAAATACAAAATAAGGCATAATTTATATGGCATATAGCAAAGTATCTGGGATTTGGAGTCACAAGACTTAGGATACTATCCAGGCTTTGTTTAATGTGCAATTTTGGAAAAAAGTCCCTTAACTTCTGAGGAATTCAATTTCCTCATATGTAAAATTAGGAGGTTGAAATAAGTTCATAGTGATATTGATTAACTGTATGACCCTGGGAAAGTCACTTAATCTTATTTTGCTCAATTTTCTCATTTGTAAAATGAACTGGAAAAAGAAATGACAAGCCACTGGCATCACAAAAAATTGGACACACGAATACTGAACAACAAATTTTACTTAGGGCTGAATCTCAAATTATTCAAATTCATAATTTTGTAATAAGTATTTTTTTTTAAATAGAGGCCTAGTAGCCACTTGCAATATAATTATGTAACCAGTTCCTATAGATAAATTAAAACTAATTAATTCACTGAAAGCTAAAGTATGTTAAAAATTGAGAGTAAGAACTGTGATATATACTATGTGATAATGGGTAACTTAATTTTTCTTTTTTTCTAGTAAATTTATTTATTTTAATTAATATTACTTTATGAATAATGTTGGAAGAGAAAAATCAGAGCAAAAGGGAAAAATCATGGGAAAGAAAAAAAAAAAAACAGAAAAAATAAAGTGAACATAGCATATGTTGATTTACATTCAGTTTCCTTAGTTCTTTTTCTGGATGCAGATGTCATTTTCTGTCCAAAGTCTATTGGGATTGCTTTGGATCACTGAACTACTGAAAAGAACAAGTCTTTCATAGGTCAATTAATTTCTCAATGATTCTGGGCAATTTGTATATTATAAATTAAATGAGTTGACTATCTGTATGAAAGAGAATTTATAAAAATATTCATTTTATGGTAATCTGCACTCCACAAAAATGAAAAAAAAAAAAATTTCAAGTTTGAACTTCAAAACTATACTGGAGAAGTAAGATGAAATCAGTTTGAGTAATGCCATACAAGCCAAGCTAAGAATTACGCAGTTATCTTATATACAACAGGGAACTATTCAAATTTTTGAATAAGGAAATGAAATGAAACACATGATAAGGCCAATACAGTTGGAAAATTGGGCAATTAAGTGAAAGATACATTAAACCGACTAATTTTCATTTAGGAGACTACAAAAATAATCTAGGAGAGATGTAATAAAGTCCTGAATTAAGGTTATGGCCATGTGAAAGATACCATGGACATAGTATTTACAAGTATGCATTATTATAATTTCTGGAATGATCATAACAAATATGTCATAGGTCTTGCTTATGATCATGTCATAAGTCTTGCTTATGATCATATGTCATAGGTCAAGCTTAAATCATAATTATGAGATGATATTTTTTAAAAGTTATACATATACTCTAATATCTAAACTCAGTATCATCCAGGATCAAAATTACATTTTAATAAACAAATAACTTAAGGCAGACCATAATATCAAAGCTGTTTTCCATGTCTTGTATTTCAACTTGTATACATATTATAAGACCAAGAAAAGGAAGAAAATGAATCAAAATCATAATTAAACTTTTGTGATTTGGCAAAGTTCTATAGATCTGTAGCCTCATCTTTGATGAAAAATATAGCTGATATTGTTAATTTTTAATTGGTAAATTAAATATTTAATAATTAATAAATTATGATTCTATTCAGATTGTTGCTTTTTTTTTTTTGTAAGAAGTTTAGAAACTTACCTGAATGAAGTTGAACTTTCCCAATAACACCCTCGACTAGCCCCAAACAAATGGGATTCCAGGCCAGAAGAAGGTCAGTGGCTAAAATAAAATAAAAAAGCATTTATTTTAAAATATATTAACATAAGAAAATATTACAAAATATCTAAAGCAGCATATTTTTAAAACAGTAAATTGGCCAACAAAAGTGACTGAGTATGAAATATGATCCAAATTAAAAACCCAGTCAAGGCTCTAATTAGTTAATATAACAACAAAAAGGGAGAAGCTTATTATTTTCTCTTCACATTTCTGGATGAATGGATCTCATCATGATTTTGAATATTTGAAGGATATGTAGTTTTATAAGAGTGGATACATATTCCTTCCTTGGGTTTAGAAGACTTAGTAGACTGTCTTCTAGAACTGCTGAATTCTTGTCACCTAAAAAGCTGAGTCATTGTTATCATCCATTATCATCCAGGAGAAAAGGGTAGATGAAACAAGGATTAGATTAAATGACTACAAGATATCACACTAGATAGGTCCCTATTCAAGGACAATCCTAAATCCTAGTAAAGAAGAAAAAGACCTTGGATTTGGAGCCATAAAACCTAGATTTAAATCCTAGCTGAGTTGGGTGATGATAAGTCACAACTTAACTAGCAGTCTCTATTCTATAAAGTAGAAGGATTATACTAAATGACTTCTAAAGTCCTTTCCAACTCTTAATCTTCTCTGAAGTGACAAAAATGGAAGGCCAATGTTATAGGGACACTATTATATAAATCACACTTTGAAATACCTACTCTGAAGAGGCCAAGAGAGTAAAAATTTGACAAGATCATAAAATCAGTACCATTCAGAAGTTATAAGTAGAAACAAGCAGTCACAGTAGTATGTTTTTTAGAAGGTAAACCATATTGGTAAAAACTTTTTTCTGAAATTCTACTTAAATTGTTTAAAGGACATGAATTTAACAATTAACTGAGTTAATAAGATTCTAAACTCTATAGCTTAATCTTACTACTTATCTGAATATAACCTCTATATACTTATTGGAAAAAGAACAAAAGAATGAATAACCTTACTACAAATAATAAAATAATATGAGTTTTCCAGGTGAAAAGTGTATGTCAAGTCAATAAGCATTTATAAGTGTCATTATGTGTCACGAACTATTTGCTAAACACTGGGGATAGTATACAAAGAAAGGCAAAACTACTCCCTTCTTTCAAAAGAGAGCATGCAAACGAAATATGTACAAACATGACAGATATAAGATTAAATGGAGATCATCTCAGAGAAAAGGCACTATCATTAGGGGAATTGGGAAAAGATTCTTACAGAAGGCAAAATTTTAGCTGAGACTTGAAAGAATTGGTCAAGGAAGCCAGAGGGTAAAATTAAAAGAAGATAATTCCCACCATGCACAGAAACAGCAAAGAAGATCTATGCTAGTAGCTCATTGGGTACATATGTAAATCCAAATACAATTCAAGACCTAGATATTCACTGTATTTTAGGAAATTAGTTATATTAAAAATTAATATTGGTTTTTTGAGATTAAAAAAAAAAAAACCCAAAAGACATTTTGTGAATGTTTACTATTTGGAAAAAAATTATCAATCCTTATGGTACATAATATTCTCTTATCTTAGTAAATCCTGCTTGCTAGTGATAGCATAATTTCAAAGCCTCACTACAAAAAAATAAGTAAATAAATTGGTCTATTAACCCAATTATTTTGAATACAAAATGACAAAAATTCCCTTGTAACAAAATAGTTTCTTAGTTGTAAAAACAAAACAAAGAATTTTACATTTGATCATAATAGTAATAGGAGGGAATTAAAATTTAATGAGGATAAGGGGGTAACATGATTAGAATTGCATTTTAAAGAAATTTCTTTGACAGCTGAGTGGCAGTTGACTACAGACCAGAGAGAGAAGGTAAGGAAAAGAGCGACCCAGAAGTTTATTGCAAGAGTCTGTACATGAGCTAATGAGAGCTTAAATCAGGATGGTCACTGTTTGAATGGAGAAAAAAGAGTTATCTTTGAAAGATGTTATACAGGTAGTAATGGCAAAATTTAGCAGTTAACTGGATATATGAAGTGAAAGCAAGTAAGAATTAGAGGATAACACCAACATTGTGAACATCGTATTACAGAAATTCAGAAGAGGTATTGAGGGACAAGATGACAAGTTATGTTTTAGACACAACAATTAAAAATGCCTATGGGACATTCAGGGAGGAAAGGGAAGGAAGGCAGGAAAAGAGAGAAAAAGGAAGAAGGGAAAGGAGGGAGGGAAAAGAGAGGGAGAGAGGGAAAGAAGGAAGGGAAGGAAGAAGAGAAGAAGGGAAGGAAAGAGGGAAGGAGGGAAGAGAAGGGAAGGAAGGAGGGAGAGAGAGGGAAACAGGGAGGGAAAGAAAGGAAGGAGGGAGGGAAGGTAAGTTGGAGGAACAGGAAGGAAATTACCTTCCATATCTATGGATAAAGAGAATTAATGTTGAAACAAAGAATAGAAAGAATCAGAGAAAATAAAAGACAATTTTAATTATATAAAATTGAAAAGTGCACAAAGCCAAGTAATATAAAGGAATTGATTCAACTATATAAGAACAAGAGTCATTTCTCCAAAAAATAAATGGTTAAAGCACATGAACAGGCAGTTCTCAGAAGAAGAAATGCTATTATGAGCATTTTTTAAAAAGATTCCAAATCACTAATGATTGGGAAAATCCAAATTAAAGCAACAAGTTCTGTTCCCTACTTATCTGATTGATGAAATGACCCCTTTCTCCCCCCCCAGCCAAAAAAAAAAGCCACCGTTTTAGGAGTAGGGAGAAAAGAGGCGGATTGATACACTGTTGGTGAAACTGTGAACTGCTCCAGCTATTCTGGAAAGCAATTTAAAACTATGCTTCAAAAGTTACTAAACTGTATGTATTTTTTAACCTGTGATATAAAAAAAAAGTTAAGGAGAAAACCATCCCTATATACAAATACATTTATAATAGCTCTTTCATTTTAGAGAAGAATTAAAAATTAAGTGAATATCCATTAACTAAAGAATGGCTGGACAAATTATGATACATAAAAGTAATAGAATATAGTTGCACTATAAAAAATGATAAAAGGATGATTTCAGAAAAATTAGAGTGAAACTAACCCAATTTATATATGTAAAATAACAATATGAAAAACAATTCTGAAAGACTTCAGAATTATGTAGAATGCAATAGTCAACTACAATTCCAGAATTGATTGTACAGAGCTACCCACTTTCTGAGAGAGGTGATGGATTATACATATTTGATAAAGGCTTTTTTTTCTTTTTAAAACTGAGGCAGGGATGAAATAGCTCTAGGGTTGACAAAAAAGGAAAACAACAGGAAAAAGAGAAAATGGGATAAGTGAAGAATTTTTTAAAATCATAAGCAGGGTGATTTTGAAAGTTATATGTTGAATTTGTTTTACTTAAAGGAAAAGTACACTCTACATAAGAAAGTTTTGCAGTTTCATGGACAAACTTCTCTTTTTCTAATCATTCTATATATGGATATGTTCAGTTTATTTGGCATTTATTAAGTCTAGAATAAAATTATAAGAGATTTTCTTTCCATGCTATTAAGAAAAATTCCTTTTGTTAAATGTTAGATGGTTAAATTTCATTCCAATCCCAAATGAAAATAACTATATCAGACTAAGTCAGGCGTGTTAGAAGAAGAGATAACTAACAGACCACATTTTCTAATTGTATTTTGTTAGAATTCAAGACATCCCCAACCAGTGTGCTGAGTAACTTCCTATGGCACACTTAAAGAAGAATATGGACAAAGATATACAGGATGGCAAAGTACTCAGGATGGATTGTGATCTATATTGTCAGAGATAATCCTAAATCACAATGGACTAAAGACATGTATCTACAGAACTGACAATGATCTAAGAATTTTTTTAAATTTATTTTTCTTTGTCAAAAGAGAAATATTTCGTGGGTCTGTTTCAGAAATTTCAATTAAATATATGGAAAAATTATATTTAATATAAATAATAAGTTGAGTACCCAAATTCTAGTAGTTTGATTCCATTTATTAAGCATCTATGATAGGCTAAACATTATATAACACCAAGGTGATATTTGAAAAATAAAATAATGCCCCCTCTAAAGAGATATATATCAGCAGGAAGATTAAAACAGGTAAACAAATAAAGTAAATACAAAGTGTACACTAACTATTACAAAGTAGTACTACTAAAAGAGAGAGCATGCTTATAACATAGTTAACAGTTTCTGGTCTAGGAGAAAGAATAGTTCTAACAATGTTCAAAAACCAAACTCTGCATAAGTGTATTCATTAACTTAGAACACAAATAATTCACACCAGTGAAGGAATAGTGCCTTGTATATAGTATGCTCTTACTAAATGACTAATTAAATTCAAATGTAAATCAAAATTCAATGTGTTTTTACTTGAGTTTTCCCCCATCATACCACCTACCAAAAATAACTGCCCCAAGTATAAGACCACAGAGAAAATTTGTTTCTGAAATGCCAATCATTTTGTAAAAACAAACTTACTAAAGATAAGAAATAGCATTATGAGAAATACAAACGTCTTGAATTAGTATCAAAATAAAAAAAATTATGGAAAACAAACTATTCAATCTACAGAAAATTTTGTGTCATGGCCATTGTTCTACAGTTTTTCCAGTACTCTTAGCAACTATGATATCCGAAATCCTTACAAATTTTTCATGGCATAATTTGAGAAAGAAAAACATGACACTGGAGAACATTATCATTTTTTAAACAGGTTTCTGTTTCAGGGAGCAGCTTGATATGGTTGAAAATACAATAAAATCTCCCAAATCCTCTTAGTCAATTCTTGGTCCAACTCACTTTCTCCCTGCAACATACACCTAAGATTATATATACTTTTGAGTTGATCTATTCAATTGTTTATTATGGCCACAACTCTAAGATTCAAAACCATAATTTTTAAACTTCTGTCCAGCATTACTACCATCTAAAAAAGCTTATGAAAGGCCATCAATATTACAAAATGAGATTAGCACAAGCAGTAGAACAATTTATATAAAAACAACATTGCAAAAAACAATTTAAGAAACTTGGGAAATCTTATTAACACAATAACCAACCACAATTCCAGAGAACTCAAGATGAAACATGTTTGCTTACCTCCTGTTAGAAAGTAATTACTCAAAAGTGGAGAGTGGACAATATGGGAATTTCTTTACTTAACTATATATATTTGTTTTTCTTGTTTTCTTAATGTGAGGAGTTGTGACAAGGGAAAAGGTAAATGTCCATTTGCAAATAAAAAAAGACTACAAATAACTACCAAATTCATTTCCAAAAATCCTTGTAAATGATCTGCATATGCATAAAAGGTATCTCTGATTAAATAGGAATAAGATTTCACATCTTTTACAATAAAATTTTCACAAACTATTTCTTACAGTAGATAGCAGTCATACAATGACAAGTCATTTTTTTAAATGTGCAATTTTTCCAAACCTTGAGTATAATTTGAATTATGTAAAATTAAATCACTATTATCAATATTTACTCAGTTACAAAAGGACCTGACGTCTATTTTTGAAGAAGCAATCAACCAAATATCTACCAAAAGAAGGAACATTAACAATTAAATGGATGCTATTAATATTTCCAAAGCTTTTAAAAGACAAAACAGAAATCAAATGATGGAGAAATTAAATTCCAAAAGCAGTAAAATTAGAATACAATCTTATATTCAGCCCAATTATCCTAAGGACAAAAACTACCCACAAATCAAATTTTAAATCAAGACAGCCACTTCAATTGCCTTGACATAGATGTTTATATCACATCTTCTCCTCTACACAACAAGGTCTCTGCTCTATGTGGTTCTGGTCAAATCCTAACCAGATTATGGTATTCAAGTTGAGAATTAAATTTTTCAGAAGGACACACCTCAGAAGGCTGCTCTACTGGCAGCAAATAATAATAATAATAAAGCTTAAAGTACTACAGGAATATCAGCTGATATTACACCTGACAGGAAAGCAACATGGAGAGGATATCAAAAAAGTAAAATATCATATGAAGATAGGTTCAATATAAGAAAAAAAATTTCTAATAACTGACAAAAATCAAATAAGCTGCCTTAGCAAGTAAGAATCCCCTTCTTTGGTTTTTCACAAATATCTTGGGCAAATTCACAAATCTAACCAACCCCACCCGAGTATCTAAAATTGTTAAGTAATTGTTCTTATTCTTTCTATTAAGGCAATATCCAACCTATATAAATTTGACCAACACAGGTTTATAAGAGAAAGAACTGTCTCTTCTATGCATACTGACACATGAATAGGCTGACTGTATGGGCTCTAAAGAACATAATAATGAGCATTAAGGAATATGTTATCCCAGGAATCTATGGAATCAACTCCTTACCTATGTACACATACACATATACCTACACATACATACACACACACACACACACACACACGAATAGCTCTTTTGTAGGTTCTTCAACTGACTACAATAGCAATTAGAAGCACAACTTCAGCATACATTTGGAAAAGAATGTAGAAATGGGTAAGGAAGAGCAGAAAGTATTTTTAAAATAATTTTATGTTTTTTTTCTTTTTATAGTACCTATATTTCCCAATGTATATCATCCCCATCATCCCAGATAGCCATCCTTTATAACAGAGAACTTAAAAAGCTGTTCCAACTCTGCAAAGAGAGGAGACACAGAAGATGTCTTATCAAGGATTATAGAAAATGAAATTCAATGACCCTCACTATTGAAAGGGAATAATAATCTTAAAAGGGAAATAGCCTATCATATATTGAAATTCTATCTGGATCTGTTGGGAGGACTTTCATCTGTATGACTTTTACCATATGAAACAATAAGTGCAGTTAGGTGGCCCAGTAGATAGATAAGAGTGCCAGACCTTTATTCTTTTTTTTTTTTAATTAATTTTATAATTATAAATTTTTTGACAGTACATATGCATGAGTAATTTTTTTTTTTACATTATCCCTTGTTCACTTTTCCAAATTTTCCCCTCCCTCCCCTATATGAAAGGTTATCCCATACATATTAAATGTGTTACAGTATAACCTAGATACAATATATGTGTGTATATCCAATTTTCTTGTTGCAGGGTAAGAATTGGATTCCGAAGGTATAAGTAACCTGGGTAGAAAGATAGTAGTTCAAACAGTTTACATTCAATTCCCAGTGTTCCTTCTCTGGGTGTAGCTGTTTCTGCCCATCGTTGATCAACTGGAAGTGAATTGGATCTTCTTTATGTTGAAGATATCCACTTCAATCAGAATACGTCCTCATACAGTATTGTTGTTGAAGTGTATAGTGATCTCCTGGTTCTGCTCATTTCACTCAGCATCAGTTCATGCAAGTCTCTCCAAACCTCTCTGTATTCCTCCTGCTGGTCATTTCTTACAGAGCAATAATATTCCATAACCTTCATATACCATAATTTACCCAACCATTCTCCAATTGATGGACATCCATTCATTTTCCAGTTTCTATAGGCCTTTATTCTTAAAAAGACTTATCTTCTTGAGTGAAAAATCTGACCTCACACTAGATATGTGACCCTGAGTAAGTTATTTAACCATGTTTGCCTTAGTTTTCTTTATCTGTAAAATGAGCTGGAGAAGGAAATGGCAAACCTCTCCTGTATCTTTGCCAAGATAATCCCAAATAGGATTTTGAAGAGTCAGACATGATTAAAAAAATAACTGAACATAAATATATGTATCAGTAACAAGAAAAAGACTTTTTTTATAGTGCATAAAAATACAAAAAACATTTTCTATATGTAACTATAATCATTATGCACATAGTTTCATATGCATGAAATATAGCATATACATATACTCATAACCTTTAGATTCATTATTCAAAATGTAAGGCACATGATGACATTGTAGATATGGAGCTGACCTTGAATTCAGGAACAACCAGGTTTAAGTCCCATTTCTGACAGGTGTTGGCTGTCTCAATGCCTCCAGGCAAATAAGACAATTGTGGAACAGTGTCATCCTCCTGTGGAGGGAGCTTACTGGGAAATCCCTAGACCAATAAACTTTCAGTGACATCCAAAGGGGGGGAAAAAAAGTCTACTATTGTTTTGAAGTAATTTAGACAATAGGGGCTTATTAGGTCCCTAGAGTCCAAATGGTTTTGAGAAAACTTGAAGTTCCTTCCTTCCCTCTTTCACTCCTTTTCTTCCCTTTGTCCTTCCTCTTACTCTCTGTCCTATCTCTTTCTTTCATTTTTTTTGAGTCTCTGTGTGTATATGTGTCTTTTTGTCATTATCATTTGAAAAATGTTGATTTGAGAGAGGTAGCCACAACCGGCATAGTACAGTGGAAAGAACAGTATATTTGAAGCAAAAGACCCAAGATTATATTCCTAGCTCTACCATTTATTTTGTGTATATGTGTATGTATACACACATGTATAATTATTTATTTGAACTAATCATATTACCTGTCTATTAATGTACTAATCTGAATGTAAAGTTCAGGTTCCCTTTCTTCTCTCCATCCACCCCACTCCCTAAAATAATCACCAGAGCTCAAATAAACTAGTACAAAGCCAAGTCATTTTCATTTTTTGGCTTGCTGTAATCATCTAGTTTTAATGTAGAAGGAGCTGGAATCTTCAAATGTAGCTTACTTAAAGCTGTGTTTAAATTTCCCACTATAGGTAAAAAGAATCTCTAGCTCCCATGCCAAGTAGTCAAGAAAATGCAAAAGACATAAAGGAATCCATAAACTGATAAAGAAAACACTGACAGCAGTTGCAGGAGTTTATAAGTAGATACTGAAAACCAGAAAGCACTTTAATGGCTTAAAATAGCATTTCAATGCATTTAAAATAGCCTCATGCTCTCCCAAGAAGATAATCTCATTCTGATGCTGCTGAACAAACATTTTTTTCTTCCTATCAAACCCATTTTCAGGATAATTCTTTGTAATAGAGAGGAAGGAAAGTGAGGTCCAAGTCACAGGCTCCCTTCACTGTCGTAGAGTTGTACTAGCCATGTAAATAAGTCTCTTCTTTGTTCAGGAAGCACACAGTTCAAAAACATTGTCCATGATTCTCTACTTAGAGAAAAGTTAAAAGTCAAAGCAACTAGTCTATTTTGTCAGCTTACTTTCATAAACATTGGAGAACTCCTTTAACAAGAATCCATTCTCCTCTGTTCTACACAGACAATCATCAGAGAAGCTGCCAGTCCCTAAAAACTTGTAAGGTCCTGACTATAATGGTTTTCTACAATTAATTTTGAGTCCCCACTTCCAAAATTAAACATTGCCATCCTTATTTCAGACAAATTAGGTAGTATTTTATTTCTACAATGAAAAATGCTCTTGCCTTTTTGGTATGCAGAAAATAAGTTAATGGTACAAGAGTGTCTGCATAAAGTATGAGTCATTCATTCCAATATCCTTACTGTGAAAGAGACACACCCGTAACTCCAAGAATAAGCATATGCTCTAAACTGATCTTGTAATAAGTTATGCATTAGCAAATTCAATAGTTCCTGTTAGAAGAAAAAAAGGCCAGGGTGTAACTAGTTAGACCCAAGCCTCATTTCCTGCTTAGAACAAAAAGAGCGGATAGGAATGAGAAATAACACTGACAAAAAAAAAAAAAAAATGAATGGAGGAAATAAGAGAGAGCAATTATTAGCGCAACAAGGTTCTTAACTATGCTTTGACAATTTAATGAAATACATTTTGACATTTTATAAAACATATTCAAAGAAAATATGCCCAGAATTAAGAAGCCATCTTATAAAAGATTCTAAACTATTTTAAACTTTTAACATGCCAGTTGTGTACTAACATACTAATTAGTTCGCCAACAAGCATTAAACATCTACTGATTCAGAACCTCTAGTATTTAGTCCTTTCCCAGTATAATAGCCAGTTAGTCACAGGATATACCCTATTTTGTAGTATTATCCTCTTAAACAGTAAAAATTCTAAATTCTTTTGATAAGATCATGTAAACTCATCTGCATAGTAAAAAGTCACAGATCTCATAAGACATCATGAATAAGCAGATATGGATATATATACACATATACATAAAGATGTATATGTGTGTGTGTGTGTGTGTGTGTGTATATATATATATATATATATATATATATATATATGGGACATGTTTTAATGGAAGATATATCAGAATGTGTTTCTGAAAAACAAAGACAAATTATACATTTTAAGATATATACTCAAGCCCAGTAGTTCTGACCTAGGAAAGGGATCTAGAAAATCACTATAGATATGGCTATAATATGCTGCTGCAGCCAAAGGCCAGGAAAATATTCATTAGCAAATATTCCACCTGTTAAAAAAAATAGTGCTTTGGGGTTCTCTTCATCATAATTCAAGACAAACACAAGTGAGATATTTGAAAAGCACATAGTAGGTGCTCCAAAAGCCTGAGAAAGAAAAGAGGAAGCTCCATAAATTCCTATCTCTAAGAGGTAGATGTGATGATGAACTAAATGCATTCCAGGCATGAAGGTAAACTTGTAAAAAAGCCAGAAACCATAAGATAAAATGCAGAGTTCAAGGAACAATAAACAGACTAGTTTGGGGAGAAGGGAGTAGAAGAAGAATAACATGCAATTGGTCTAGGAAAAAAAATAGACTGAATTATCAGTAAGGGATTTAAAAAAACAAGCTGAGGAGTTTGTATTTTTCTCCTAAAAGAGATAGCTTCTTAAACAGGTAAGTTATGTGGTCAAATTTATATTCAGAATTATCTTCATTATTACTGAAGAGAACACACACACACACACACACACAAGGGAGGCAGATTAGTCTGTTATGTGAAAGACTGGGGGAAGAGAGGGAACTGTTAGGAGAAACAGTGAAACAGACAATAGTAATAAGTGGAAAGATCCAAAGAAATGTTTCTAAGTAGAACTTATAAGTAATTAATTAACAATAGGATGTGGGGAGAGAAAGGGAAAAGTTAACATTAATAAGGGTTTCAAACATATGTAACTGGACATCTCACTGGTTAAAAAAAAAAATCAATGGAAAGGCATCTGGGGGAGAATACATCAGATAATAAAGTGACCTGGGACATGTTGATACTAAGCTTCTGGTAGGACATCTATAGGGATGCATTAAAAACTATAGACATCTGGAGTACAAATCTGAAGGAGATGAGTCAGTAAGGCCTGGAGACAGAGATCTGTGCATAACCTCTAAGAAGAGAAAGAGAAGAGAAGCAAAAGTTTAAATTTTAAATATCCAAGAAATCCTAGGTACCAGCCTCAAAAATGCAAAGCCATTGTCTTTGTCTCCATTTCAAAACAAAGAAAAGTAGATAATTAGATTAAAGTTAAATAAGAAATGAGAATAGTCAGATGTGACATGTGATGGTAAAGAGAGTGATCTAATACCAATTTCCCACCCCCCTGTGGCTGGGATTAAGTGACTTGCCCAGCGTCACACAGCTAGGAAGTGTTAAGTGTCCAGATTTGTTAAGAGACCAAATTTGAACTCGGGTCCTCCTGAATTCAAGGCTGGTGCTCTATCCACTGCGCCACATAGCTGCCCCCAGTACCAATTTTTTTAAAGCAGGGTTTTGCTTTCTTAGAGTTTTTATTTTGTTTTAGAATACAGGGAGAAAGAAAACACAGCTACCTGAAATGGGTACAAGATAATTTTCTTCTTTTCCTCTTAATTTGTGATTCAACTACTATATTGGCTACCTGGGGAAAAATACACCTTCTAGATTTGATATATACATGCTATGATTAGAAAAAATTCATCCAGAATCATATAAACATTTTAAAAATGATAATGGGTTTAATTAAAGTTCATATTTACTTCAAAACACAATGTTCAAATATAACGCTGCAAAGTTCATAATATTCTAGGATGTTGTTTCAAAAACAATACAAATAAAAATGGGAAAAAACCCAAGATTCATAAAGTTTCCTCAAGATACTACTTATTGACATAAAAGTGGGATGGAAGCAATTTGTTTTTTTTTTTAAAGACTGAATCAAAGTTTTTAAAAGAATAACTGTCTACATTGACTATGACTAATTTTATCAAAGAAAGAACCGTACAGGATTTTTTTTTGCTTATCTGTGAATGGAAGGAGTTCCCTTATGTCTACTTGTTTGCATATTGTCTCTCCCAGTAGACTGTGTTTCCTTGAGAGCAGCAATTGCTTTCTTTGTATATATATGCCTGTCACATAGAAGGTATTTAAAAAAAAAAAAAATTCCCTGATTGTCTTCTGGGTATGTTACTAGGCTCTGGAAATATAAAAACAAAAGGAAAAAAAAGTCCTGCCTTCAAGGTGTTTGCATTCTTGGTTGGGGGGGGAACAACATATGTAAACACAAAATATTTGTAAGTATATATAAGGGAGAGGGAATTGAGGAAATGTTCAGGGTGTGGAGACCCTGATAAGTTTTAAGTAAGAGGTGGCACTTCCTCTGAGCCTTGAAGGTGTAGCTAGGGAAGGGCAAAGATGAGGACTGGAAGTTAGAGATGGGAGGGAGTGCAATCATGTACAGGACCAGTTTTTTTTGGATCTTCCCATTTTCTGTATGGCTCCCATATTTATTGACTTGACTGGCAAGTTTGTATAGATTCCTAACTAGCAGTGGCAAACCACACTCATTTCTTCTGTAATTCAAAGCAAAGACATTTATGTTTTTATCTCAACACTCCATAAAATCTTGTATATCAATGAGTGTAAAGTAATCTCACCTTGTAATCCTAACAAATGAGTCCTCTAAGAAAAAAAATATTATATGTGGTTTTTCTATTCAGATGTTTTAAAAACAGCCTCTATTATAAGGCTTGAGATGCATAAGTTAACATAAGTATTTATTCCCACTTGTAAAATACAATTTCTCTAGATGAAAACTAATATCGCATGGAAACAGTGGTAGTTTCTATTATCTTATTATTATATCTAGTAGTATCTTATTATTTTGCCAATTAAAAGAAAAAAGAAAAGATTTTAATAAGGAAACAAAATTCATTTTTTAATCCCCCCCCCCAGGGATTTTGTTAGATTTTTAATGTGATAGTAACTGTATTTTGTTAGTCAGTTTACCTCATTTTGTATCACTTAGTAGGTGTTTCACATTTCATTATGTTTTTCTGCATATCATATGTAATAACATTAGTGAAAGAAAAGATATATTGCTATTCACCAACAACTCAATAGGTTGCTTTTTGTTGTTGTTCACTATTAGAAATAATGTAGTTATGAATAATCTTGGTTTGGGGGAGGTTGTTTTTTGTTTTTGTAGAGAAAAGTCTTTTTCTTTTCTAACGACATAGGGCTACTAAGTCAAAGGATAGGATTACTTCTGTGATTTACTGGATACTGTCATATTGATTTCTAAAAAGCTTAGATCAAATCATAAAACACAGTGGAAAGAATTGGAGTCCAGATCTGAGTTTAAAGACTGCATCTCCTACCTCTGTATCCTTGGATAAGTCAATTCACCTCTCAAAATCTCAGTTTCTTCTTCTTATAGGATGAGGGAGTTGAACTAGATATCCTTTGAGGTCCCTTTTAATTCCTGAGTCTATGAGCTTATGATCAGCAGTTTTAAGTGCAAGCAATAATAATAACTAGCATTTGGGAAAACTGAAAAATAGTATGGCAAAGGCTGCTCATAGACCCAACATTTCACATCCTTTATCAAGATAGATCGAAGTGGATTCATGATTTAGATATGAAGTGATAACTATAAGCAAATTAGGAAAGCAGGTGACAGTTTACCTGTCAGATTTTTGGAGAAGGGAGAAATTTATGAAATAAGAAATAAAGAACATTATGAAATGCAAAATGGAGAATTTTTATTACATTAAATTTAAAAAGTTTTGCACAAATATAATAGCTAGCATTTATATAGCACCAACTATGTGCCAAACATTGTACTAAACATTTTACAAATAATTATCTCATTTGATTTTCACAATATGGAGAGATAGGTGCTATTGTTATGCCTATTTTACAACGGAAGAGACAGGCAAAGAGGAATTAAGTGTATAGTCCAAGGTGTGTGTGTGTGTGTGTGTGTGTGTCTCAATCTCTTTCTCTTTCACACACACACAGAGATAAATTTGAATTTTATCCTTCCTGATTTCTCAGCACTCTCTCTACTTCACCATCTAATGCCTCCTATAATACTGTACTCTGAATGAAAAAAATTTAAACTTAAATTTAATGAGTGTGTGATTCCACTCAACCTTGTACTAAAAACATCAAATTAGGTAATTTTAAAATAAATTTTGCAAATTTCATGTTGATGGTAGCATCTTAAAAGTTATCTTGTGTTTCTAATCAGAGAATTAAATAGTTTTTACAAGTGATTAACACTTTGAATCTCCTTTTTCAAAAATTCTGTGTCTATCTTTAGACCACATTTCCATTAAGAAATAGCTTCAATTACAGATTATGAGTATAAGATATTTAATCAGATATATTTGCCAAAAGTTATTTCTTCTTCCACTCTAAAATCATTTTAATATTTTTTGTAAGGGAAAAAAAGCAATTTTTTGATGCAATCATTTTAGTTTTCTTCACACAGAACTATGTCATCTTTTACTTATTTCCACCTCCAGCACCACACTGGTCTTCTGACTGTTCCATACTCACAACACTTTATCCCCACCTTTTTGTCTTTGCACTGACAATGCCTCTATTTTTGGAACATGCTTCCTCCTTACCTCTCCTTCAGATACAGAATCTCATTTTCTTCACAGTTTAGGCTTTGGGCATACCTTTTATAGGAAGTCTTTTTGATTAGAAAATCAACTCACTAATGTTCTCCCTCCCCCAGTCACCTTGCATTTGTTACTTATACATATATATGAACATGTGTCTCCTCAAAGCCACTTTATTTCATTTGTTCTTTGTACTCTTAATGGCTAGTGTAATGCCTAGTAAACTGCATGTACTTAGTAAACATATGTTGCATATTTGTGTGTGTGTGTGTGTGTACATACAGTATAAAACTCGATCATGAACACAACACTAATATAAAATACTATTATGGTGTTAGTTATTATTGTTGTTCGGTCATATCTCTAACTCTTCATGACCCCTTTCTTAGCAAAGATACTGAAATATTTTGCCAATTCCTTCTCCAGCTCATTTTAAAGATGAGATAACTGAGACAAACAGGGTGAAGTGATCTGGCTAGGGTCACACAGCTAGGAAGTGTCAAGCCACATTTGAACTCAGGTTTTCTTGATTCAATATTCTATCCTGGGGCAGCTAGGTGGCGCAGTAGATAGAGCACCATCCTTGAATTCAGGAGGACCCAAATTCAAATCTGTTCTCAGACACTTAACACTTCCTAGCTGTGTGACCCTGGGCAAGTCACTTAACCCCAGCCTCAGGAGGAAAAAATATTCTATCCTATGTCACAGAGTTGTTCTTATCATGACAACAAAACGTACCTATTAGATGGAGTCTCAGGGATACAATTTTCATAAGAAAAAGATGATAAAATAGAAAACATCTTTGTCAACAGTAATAAAATGTTATATAATTAATTCTTAGTCACTTAATTACAGAGAACAGTCCAAATATAAAACAGAAATATACCCTCCCACCCTCCAAAAAACTTGTTTTAAAAGTATAATAAAATATCATGACAGCAAACTTTTGGTTTCTGAGGAAAGGGGGGGGGGGGAACAGAAGTATTGGGACATTTTTCTACTAGTCTGCATATAAAACAAAAATCTAATTAGTAGAATTGGTAAAGCAACACACCCCAAGAGAGAAGTGACTTGCCTACAGTCACACAGTACTGAATGACAGAACTGGAATTCAAACCCAAGGCTCAAGATCATAAGCCCAAGTTCTTTCAACAACAGTATACTGTCTCCCTGTGTTTCACTCATGATCTCCCTTGAAAATAAACTCCAGATATTAAAAAAATCTAAAGTCTAGATAAGAGGAAGTTTTAAAGGAAAAAATTGATAAAAGAAAATTAAAATCAATAGTTTGACAGGGTGGTAGAATACTAAAGTAATACTTTCATATCATATATTAAAAAACATAAAAAACAAAAAACCAAGTGTAGGCACATGAACTCTCAGAGAATCAATGAATGCCTATGTCTAACTGGCACCAAGAGTCTTTCTTGTATTAAGAGAATAATGGTTATCTATAGGAAATCTGAACTTCATATTTAAATGACACTTAAACATAGCTCCTTCAGCATGGTATTCAGAAAAAAAATAAAGTTAAATTCTGTTTTTAATAGGATAGAAAGAGAGACTGGGACTGAAATTTTGTGGAAGTCCCAAAGGAGGCATTTTCTTCTCCAATAGCATGTTGGCTTCAAGTTGAATACCAGAAAATATTTAAGTACCAGAAGATCTTAAATTCCACTTGATAAAGAATGGTATGCAGAAAGAGTTCTTCAGTTACATTATTCAGTAACTTCTAAATATGAACCTGAGTTTTCTATTTGTCTCAACATAACTAGCTAAAGAAAACAATGAAAGTCTTTCTACAAAGTTCCACTACAAGAACCAAGGAAGACATTTCAGCTTTCTGGACCTCTGTCTCCTCAACAAAATGAAATAACTGTATTAGAAGTCTGTAAAGTATCCTCTAACTCAAATATTGTGAATTCCCATTTTTCTTCAGAAATAAAAGATACTTCTATCTAACCTTATCCTTTTTTAGTCTTAAAATGTTGCAAAAATAAAATTTATTCATTGAATAACTCAAGAAGTTTAGCATAATGGATAGAGAATGTTAGCTCTGGAATCAAAGACCCAAGTTCAAGTCCGGCTTTTTACACATGCTGTGTAACCTTGGACTAAACCTCTTAAGGGACTCAGGAAAATGCTCTATAAGACTTTACATTACAGAAACCATATATACATATACATATACATATATATATATATATATATATATATATATATATATACATATACATATATATATATATATATATATAATCTGCATTGCATAAAAGCAAGTTCTCTGAATTGATGAAATCACAAGTCTAGGTAAAAAAAAAACAAAAAAAAAAAAAACCCTAAACAATCTCCAAGAATCAAAATTACAGATATCTTAAAAGACAATGAGTAGACAAATACACAGGGAGCATAAGAGGGATGCAAAATATATCCAATGATTGCTAATATAAGTGGCATAAAAAGAATGATCCTGAAAATAGGATCAGAAACATAGGTGGTATTGTAGCAAGAACATGAATAACAGACAGCCTAAGTGTTGCACCAGTACCCAAGAGTGTTAAGAGAATCAGAGAATGCCTCCAACACAGATCTTCTATGAAGGATTAATGGGAGGGTACAGACATGATTCACAGAATGATGAAGCACAGATGTCATTAATAGGACTGTAACCATTAATCAACTAGTCTACAACATTCTGAAGAGGCCAACATTCACAATTACTAAATAAAACACAACCAGCCTCTTCTCCTACCTAATCATGTCCATTTCAGCAAGCAAGATTTTTTTTTTTAAATAACTCTAGATAAAAGAAATAATCATATGTAAAAAAGCATGAAGCCAATGTTCTATCAAGCCTATTCAAAGCCAGAAAACTTCAGTTTTCCTTTCAAATTGAATTACAAATTTATCCAAAATCATAACATCTAGCCCAAAATTAGGCTAATATACTTTAGATACTTTAGAGTTTTCCTTCAAGGCCTAATAGCAAAATTCATATATATGATCACAAATCAAGTATAAAAAAAGATAGTATTCTCATTTATTAGCAAGAAGTAACTGACTAACCAGTATTCTATAAAATTTAATTTGTTTTAGTAAGGAAAATTGTTTCTGTTCATTATTACAATTTATTAAACACTGGTGTACAAGAAACTAATAAGTCAATTATCAGTATAACACTCATAAATAATTCTTCAACATCTCTGACTTGATGGTTTCTATGACTATCCTGTTTCACCTTAATCAATTAAGATTTTATTGAACTGGGAGTAGTAACAAAAACTAAAAAATAAAATTAAATACCTGTCCCATAGATGCTTCCATTATACTGTGGGAGATGATGTATACACATTTATGTACATATAAAGTAAACAGAAAGTAACTTTTTTGGGATGCCCTAGTAGTTGGGGGAGAGAAAAAGGAGAGAAATCAAGGAACATTTTCCCATGAGCTGTGAGCTGAGCCCTAAAGAAAAGCAAGATCCTAAAAAAGTGAAGATGAGGAGAGAGATTACATTTCAGGCATAAGGAGGCAGCCTAGACAAAGGCACAAAAACAGGAGATGGAATATCTTGGGTAAGGGACAATAAGATAGCTAGTTTGACTGGACTGGAGAGTGTATAAAGGAGATGAATGTAAAACAAGGCTGTAGGGTAAATCTTTAAATGTCAAACTGAAGATTTTGTTGTTCCTCTATACATTCCTTATGTACCTGCCACCTTAAAGACTAAAAGTAAAAAAAAAAAAAAAAAAAGAAAGAAAGAAACATGGGAGGGCCCAAGAGGCAGAAGTTAACCCACTCATTTTTACTTTTTGGTTCAGGCTATGATTTCAATGCCATGGGGAACTCCCCCAATCTTAAACTAATACAATCTACGCTTCCCATTGTCAAATAATTTTGGAAATCTATGTTCCCATTTAGAATGGCATCTCTCTCTGAGCTTTTTATTCCTAACCTAAAAAGTTCACTTCTACAGATCTGTGATCTCATCAATGTGGGTGTCTCAAAGATCACAGACCCTACCCAATCTTCTCATCCAGTTCATACTATCCATATCTTTAATGAATGTGATATGGATCTTCTAAATCTCTTCACACTTCATAGATGTGAATGGAGCACCTCAGATTCTTATCTGATGATCCTGGCTCTAATAATATGATAAGCCCACTTCTTTTCCTGCTTAAACATCTCTAAAGATATACTTTTTTTCCCCCTGCTTCTCTTAAATGTCAGTATGCTACAATCTACTGACCTATATCATGAAGTTCTTCATTGACTTTCAAAACACACATAAATGTAATTCAGAAGGTTGTCATATCCTATGACTTGTAGCATCCCTGGAAAACTATTAACGTTAAAAAGTTAGATTTTTGTTTCATTGAGAAGTCTGGGTTCACTAAAAGTACTGAACAATATTCCCTAAAATATACTTCTCCACCATTCAATTTTAAACCTAGTTTCATCTATGGCAACTATCCAAGATATATTTTTTGATGGGCCGGTGAGAATCTAAACATTAAGTATTCATAATTCATTTGTTTGTTTTTGTGTGGATATTAAATACCTTTGACCAATTACAGATTATATTTTAATCGTTCTAGTTTACTTGATGATTCTGTTTTGAGTTAACATTGTATTGGATCTATGTGGAGCACTTCATCTCTATGTAATCTCATCTTAATTTTAACACAATCTTGAGTATGTTTTATGACAAAGAATAAATAAATGTGTTTCTGTATAAATATATGTACACATTTTTATATACATACACATAGATAATTTGACTGACTGAAACAGGCCAAAGACGGTAAAATATAAAGAGAACTGATACTTATACAGATTATCACCATTTCCTAAGGAATTTTAACAAGGCATAAATTATTTGCCAGCAAATTTTATCTCCTTGCCAAGTAAAGCAATATGACAGCCTAGAACAACATTGGTTTAGACCAGGGCTTCTTAAACTTTTTCCATTCGTGAGCCTTTTTCTCCTGAGAAATTTGCGATCCCATCTAGAATTTGAGTCAAGATGTTTCTAGCAGCATTTGTGCATGCCCAGTGCAAAGTGTACATTTGTGTTCATAGCCAAAGCTTCAGTGAAGTTGCTCAATGCAACATGGGCAAGTACTTTCAGAAACACCTGGAATTAATTTTTGGTTACTACTTCAGAAACCTTTACTGCTGTCAAATTTTTTGTAGACACCCCCCCACACACATTCAGTTATATGACCTCATATGGGGTCACAACCCGCAGCTGAAGAAGTTTTGGTTTCAATTCTAAACTCATCTATAGAATCTTATGGAGAATTAAAGATGATATAAAAGCCAAAGATGAAAGGTAAAGTTTTTTTAATGTGTAATGTCATGGAGGAAAAGAAGGATAAGCAGTACTGCCTCCAAAGTAGGGAGAACTAAATACAGAACTCAAGTGAGAATCTTGAATAAACCATATCAACCCAATGACTTGTTCTTCCTTTGCCAAGAAAATAGCATCACAAAGAGCTAGACATGACTGAACAAATGAACGATAACTATTTTTCCATTTCTATAAAATCTTTAAGAAAATTATCTATTCACAACACTACAAGTCTGACTCCAATGGATCCCTATTGCCTGTATGACCTCTTGTGTTTAAAACAAGGACTATCACAGTAAGAGGCACTTAAATACTTATTGACTGATTTGTTTTTTAAAACTTGTAATCTGATGGAACCTACACCCTCATTGTGTGTGTGTGTGTGTGTGTGTGTGTGTGTGTGTGTGTGTGTGTTTATTTTTTCCACCCTCAACAATCCAATCAAATAAGCCTTCTTGGCTGTTCTTCACCCTGGACATTATCATTATATCTCTTGTCTCCAGGCCTTTATGAAGGCTGGGCTCATAGATCCTAAAATGTATTCTCCTCATTTCTACCTCTTAAGAATTCTTTACTTCGGATATCTTCAACATAAAGAAGATCCAACTCACTTCCAGTTGATCAATGATGGACAGAAATAACTATACCCAGAGAAGGAACCCTGGGAAGTGAATGTAGATTGTTAGCACTACTGTCTATCTACCCAGGTTACTTATACCTTCGGAATCTAATACTTAATGTGCAACAAGAAAATGGTATTTACACACATATATTGTATCTGGGTTATATTGTAACACATGTAAAATGTATGGGATTGCCTGTCATGGGGGGGGAGAAGGGTATAGAGGGAGGGGGGGATAATTTGGAAAAATGAATACAAGGGATAATATAAAAAAATTACTCATGAATATATACTGTGGGAAAAAAAAATTCTAAATTTAAAAAAAAAAAAAAAAAAAAGAATTCTTTACTTCTCTTATAACTCAGCTTAAGCACCCAGGTTCTACACAAAGCCTTTCTGAATTTCTAAATGTCACTACCCTCTCTCTATAAACTACTCATATTTATTTTGTATCTATTCTGAAGACACATATACATGTAGGTTCTTTAAATATGGAGAATACTTCATATTTGTCTTCCTAATTTCAATGCCTATCACAGTGTCTGTTTGCGAATCATGTTTGTGAATCAATGCTAGGTGAATGATTGCTAGGCTCCTAGAATCCTTTTCATTGACTGCATTCACTTCCTGGTTATTTTACTCACTTTTCAATTTATTATTGCATTCTGGCTTCTAACTTCAGCTGAGGCTGCCAATAATCTCTTAATTGCTTAATTTAACAGCTTTTTTTCTCAATTCTTCAATCTCCTTCACCGATCTTTCTGCTATCATCTCCTCTATCTTTGAAGTTCTTTTCCCTAAACTTCATTAACAGTAACTACTTTACAATCTCTTTTGCAGGTTCTTAACCCATCTCCTGCCCTTTAAGCATAACTGTTGCCAACTCTCTCCTGGGTCATCTTGCAACTCTTAAGAAACTTCCATAGAATAAGTTATCTCTGTGCAGATGATTCTCAATCTATATATTCAACCCTAATTTCTTATCTGAATTTAACTAGAGGCACTCCCTAGGAACTAAAGTCTAGAATACATTCCCACCTCATTTTGGCCTTTCAGTTCTTATTGTTTTTTCAAAATATAAACTCCTCATGGAAGTCTTGCCCAACTTTCCAGTTAACAATTTTTTTTTTCCCTTACATAACCCTATATTTATTTGTCTTTGAAAATATTTCAAATTGGATGTGAAGGTCAAGACTTTCTCAATGTCTTGTCTTTGTTTCTCTAGTATTTAACAAGGTACCTCATTCATAGTAAGTGCTCAACAAATATTTGTTCAATTGCAATTAGTAAGAAATGAAAAACAAAATCATGTAGTCTTGGAAAGAATCCTTGGGATTTAAGAAGGGACTTTCTGGATGGAGCCTGTTCAACATGGTGAGTCTCTGATCTAGGTCAATGTCCTACAAGGCATGAGAGCCCCTGAATTAATACTTTGAGCTGCAAGAGATCTTAGAAATTACATAGGTGAACTTCAGGGAATGACTGAAATTATACCTAAAGAAAGTAAATGACTTGTCCAAGACTATAGTCAGTGAGTAAAAAGATGGAATAAAAGATTTTGTGATTCCTGATTCAGCATTTTTACAGCTATATCAGGCTATTTCCTAGGCTTGTCAGATCATCAAAAAAAAAAAAAAAAAAAGAAGCAACTAATATTTGGCACTAAACCCACATTTTTAAGTATATATATCATGGAATTTGTTAGTAATTAAAATTCTATTTATGTACCAATCTTAGAAAATTTAAAAGTTATACTGTGGAAAGCTGCTTTCAAGAATTCACAAAATCAAAGTATAGAGAGCAGAATTATAACAAGATGACCATTTTTTAAAAAATTGTTTTAATTTAATTTAGTGATAGAGTAAATATTATTTTGGGTAATATTAGAAAAAGATAAACATATCAGTCCAAAAACTTAGAAACAAAATATCTAAACAGTTAATTTCATTGTGAATTTTTTTTTAATCTTAAACTTCTCAAAAGGAAAATTAAGATAATGATTCAGGAATCTTTTATGCTAAACAAAATGACTATAGTTTTAATAAGCCTGATCCCTAAACAATGTCAAAACACTTTGTGGTTACCCACAAGGCAATAAATGTAGTCATTTTATATGACTATATGTTAATTAGATATTTATATTATATATATATAATTAAAGTACATTAGACTGTTCAGTATACTTATTACATAAGAAAAGGTGCATTTAAAGTAAATCACGTGGAAGTGGAAATCTTCAACATAAAGAAGAGCCAACTCACTTCCAGTTGATCAATGATGGACAGAAACAACCATACCCAGAGAAGGAACACTGGGAAGTGAATGTAAATTGTTAGCACTACTGTCTATCTACCCAGGTTACTTATACCTTCGGAAGCTAATAATTAATGTGCAACAAGAAAATGGTATTTACACACATGTATTGTATCTAGGTTATATTGTAACATATGTAAAATATATGGGATTGCCTGCCATCAGGGGGAGGGAGTGGAGGGAGGGAGGGGATAATTTGGAAAAATGAATAAAAAAAAAAAATTAAAAAAAAATAAAGTAAATCACAAAAGTGACAAAGTAATCATAATAAAGTCACACTTTTAAAGTTGGGGTTAGAGAAACTAAAATTGATGTCAACAATACTGCCAGGAGTAGACAGATGGACAAGAAATAATTATTTCTCGCCTGATATTACAAGTGGAAGACAGAACATCTAAATTTGGAACATTCAATTCTGGCCACTTGCCTAAGATTCCAGAAAAGAAGGCATCTTTAAAAAGCAAGCAAAGTTCATGCAAAAACCTTTTTATTTTATGCCCCAAACACTGAAGATCAAACCTAGGAGTCACTCACATAAGGTTAGGCCCACCCTTGAAAGATAGCATCTTGCAAGATTGCCACCTCCAGTTCATCATATGATTGTTGTGGGTGTATACTAATGAATGTTAATTGTTGTGACAAAGGTTTGGTAACCTGTTTTGTGATATTGTTTGTGGTTGCTGTTCTCTAAGAAATAAACCTCTGAAGGATTAAAAAAAAAAAAAACCTTTCTCAGTTACAAAGGAAAGCTAGGTTATCTGACCAATGGATTCATTAAAGAGGCAGAAGCCGAACTTCCTCTTTTCAGGGATACAATACGCCGAGTCTAGTAGGAGGAGCCGGCAGGACAGGGTTAAAAAAGAAGACATCTATCCACCTTAAGCATCCTTACGCCTCCCGGAACCTTTATTTCGCAAATTCTAATTCCAAGGACCTTGCTCCCAAGTAACAGCATCCGTCTTTCACACCCCAACCTGACCATCATCACGATGTGGTCATTTAATAGATAATGACCTCTCAGCAGGAGACACCGCGCCCACCCTCCAGCCCTCCAGGAGCTCAGAGGTTGCGGACCCCCAGCCAACCGCCCGGCCCAAAGGCCCCTCCCCATCCCCGTCCCCGCAGGGGGCCAGGAGTGGGAGGAGGGCAGGAACGGGCTGGGGGCACGGCCCCGCCCCCACGCCGCCCTCCTCCTCCTTCCTCCCCACGCCGGGGCGAGGGTCTCCGCTTGCCGGGGCGGGGGTCTCCACTTACCGGGGCGCAGCTGCAGGCTCCCGTCCCGGCGGCTGCACCACAGCGCGCGCTCGCCCTGTTGCAGGATGTAGTGATCCTTGGCTTGGAAGAGCTCCATGCCCGCCCCGGGCCCCAGGGGCGGAGAGCACGGTGGCGAGCCCGCCCCGCGGCGGACCCCCGGCCCGGCCGGGGCGCCCTCTTCAACCGGGGCCGCCAGAGCGGCGGCCGCAGAGCCAGAGCCAAGGCCCAAGGGCAAAGAGCGTAGGGGAGTACCGCCCTAAAAGCCACTGCCGCCGCGGCCGCCGCCTCCTTCTCGGCTCCAGGTCAGTCTGTGTGAGCCCAGCTCCGGCTCTCGGTCTTCTCCCCGGGTTCCGAGGCTCCGCCCCCAGCACCGCCCCGTCCCCACCCTCCCTGCCTTCACGTGATCCCGCCCGTGGCGGCTCCACGTCGCCCCCTTGCGGGAGACTGGGGCAGCCGCTTGAGGGCGACCCTGCGGTCATCTCTTCCCCTGCTGTTTTCTCCTCCCCTCCCACCTCCTGTCCCCCTGCCAGTGCAACCCAGCGACCAGGCAGTGCCCCTTCCCCGCCCGCCCCCTTGCGGGGGACAAGAGCCAGCGCCTCCCAGTCGTGCTTCCACCAGTCCTCCAGGACCCCAGAGCCGCTCTTAAACAAAACCCCAAACTCCAAGTAGGGCCGGGAAAGGGTTCCCGGGTCTCGCTCGTCCCGCCGGATAGAACACATGGGCCGTTCTACAGAAGAGACCCCTCCCACAAGTGGGGTTCGCCCCCTGCCCAGGCTTCCTCTTTTCACCTCCCTCACTCTGCCTTTGAAAGCAAGTGACCCGCGGTCCTCCCCTTCTCTGTTTCAGTGCAATAAGTTTTTTGCGGGTAATGAATGAGCATTTAGTAGACGCCAAATGTGTGTCAGAAGCTAGGACTACAAAGGAAGCCTCGGTCCTCAGGAAGTTCCAGATCAAACGGGGAGGGGAGGGGGAAGGGAGGGGCGGACAGCGTGCAAACAACTTCGCACAAACTCGAGTTACGGGACAAATCTGAGAGAAATGCCTAGCTGTCAGCGCGGGCCGGCCCGCAGTCAGCGCCGGATAAATGCTCGGGATGGCCAGCTAGAGCCTGGCAGCGGGGTGGCCGCCGCTGCGAACCGAGGCCCGGGGGCAGAAGCAGCAGGCGCTGCTCCTGGCCCTCGGCAGCTCTCCCTAGGAAGCAGAGGAGCCGTTGACGTCGTCTAGTGATGTCATTGCCCTGCTCCCGCCGGACCTATCCTCCGTGGATGTCCCTCAGACTAGCCCAACTTCCATACCCATCCGTCTCGGGTGGAAGCTGCTCCGCCGGCCGCTGCTGCCTCGGAGCCACGCAGCTTCTGGCTTCAGCAGAGTCCTGACTGACGAGCGCCTAATGTTTTAAAAAGTCCCTCTTCCAGCTTAGTTCAAAAACCAAAGGCGTCTTGGTTTTTTGTTGGTATTTTTTTCTTCAGCTTTCTGAGAAAAAACAGCCACGGTTGTTTCAGACCTCAAACCAATAACAATTCTGAAAAGATTCATTTTCCCCCCTTTATAGAGAGGAGGGTCCCCTTTCTGCATTCTCTTTGGAAGGCCTAGGGTCTCGGATTTTTTTTTTTGCCTCCAGCCCTCAGTTCTTTACTACTTTCTAAGCAACTAATGCCCTTCGGTCTGAGTCTCTAAGGACAAGTTCACCTTTGGTCTTAGTAACCATTTATTTCCTGCCCTGAAGGCTCTACTTCTTCTCTTCAGCTTCCGATCGAAGCCTGTAGCAACCAAACGTCTCCGGGATGAATTTGGAGGTTCTCCAATTTTTTCACTTCTAAAAAATCCCTTCCTGGGTAGTTGAAGATTGAGGAAATGCACAAAGACAAAACTAAATCTGGGAGACTAGATCTTTGTGTCTCCTATTTAGCCAGATTCCTGGCCTTTCATATGGATATTAAGCTAGCTGGAGCCTCTCACATCCTTTTGACTTGCTGGTTTAATAATTTTTCTCTATGTACTTCCTTTGCCAGATTTTTTTTCTCCTAAAGCTTGTTAGTGCCTCAGGGGCCTCTACTTTCTGATTCTTTTGTGTTCCCTAGTCAACCAGTATTTGTAGCAAATACACAATAAATAGACCCCAAATGAGACTATATAGTGGAAAAAATCTGGAATGGGATTGAAACTCGGGTTCCAGTCCTGATTCTATGATTGTAGACAAATCATTATTTCTCAAGTCACCTATGTAATCATTTCTAAGACCTTTACAACACTAACAGCTCTTAATGCTTGCCACTGACTGGTTCAATCTTGCTTAAGCAGTCTCATAATATAAATTTCTGCACTTGCTATTCCTCGGTGAGAAAGAAAAGCAATAAATACTGGAAAGAGTACAGTCAACAGTATTTAAACTACTCGCATAGAGCTGAGAGAGACTAAGAGCTATACTCTCTATTCTTATAAGAGATAGTGTTCTCCACCTCTATCAGGCAATTCTTATCTTCTCCAGAAGACTGATGAGGTCTAGATATGGGGAAGCTAAATGAAATTAGGGTTAATTGAGGTCTAGTGGCAGGTTTGGGGGACAGGGAGTCAAATGGAGCTCCCCTGCAACCCCTTTGGGTTCGGCGCAAGGATACAGAGTTAAATGAGGTCTAGTGGCCGTGCAAGAGTTCTCTGTAAAGGAATTTACAGGCCCGAAAACCTAGATTGATAAAAAGAGGTTTATTTGGGGGCTTGGAAGTAAAGTTAAAGTCTAGTTAGTAAAAGATGAAGGTAGAGATAAAAGGGCACCAGAAATAAGATTCCAGTGGACAGAGAGTATTTGGTGCCAGGCATGGTGCTGGCATGTTAGGAACCTCTGCAAAGAGAGGACTCTAGTCTGGCTCTTTTATAATGAGAGATTTAGCTAAAGGGGCCTGTGGGTGAAGTCCCAAGTTGATTCCTCCCTGAACCCAGCTAGGGCTACAATTTGCTAGGTGGGAGTTGGGAAACTTGAGCAGATCATTAGTATGGGGGCTGGGACAGCCCAAGTTGGCTCAGATTGATGGAGGCTGCGAGAGCCCGTAAATCTCCTATTGGAATTCAAAGGGGTACTTTTGACCAGGATTTGTGAATCAAAGGTCCTAGCTTCTTGAATTGATCAGTTAGGAAGGGCTGGGAATCAGAAAGGAATAAATCAATCTGAAAGGACTAGTCTTAAAGAGACCACAACCCAAATCAAGACCACACCTATTTTAACAAGACTGGCATCTCAGTCCTAGAAAGTTGCTGGGCCTCCAATTTTAATACTTGTCTTGAAGGAAGGATTTTACCCATTTCCTATACAGAATAAGAGGGACAGTTAAATAGTGTATCCGATAAGTACTAGGTCTGGAATAAGAAAGACCTGACCTCTGGTCCTCAGACATCAGACTTTACTAGATGTGTGATCCTGGGCAAGTCAGTTAACCCTTTTTGACTCAGTTTCCTTATCTGTAAAATGAATTGGATAAATAAATGGCAAACCACTCGAGCATCTTTGCCAAGAAAACCCTAAATGCCATTACAAAGATTCAGAAACCACTGAACAACAGCAACAATAAGAGAATGTTGATGTTAAAAAGTTTTTACAATTGAGGAAACAGGCCTAAATAGATTATGAGACTTGGTTGCACAGTTCCCAAATCTTATCTCCTCATCTAGTGTTTTCCTCCACTAAATGAGGAGTTATTAACTTTTTAAAATTTTTTAAATATTTTGTTAATTTTTTTCAGAATAGTTGGCTCCCTTTGTAATCCTTGTATTTTATCCACAGATTTCATCAAATTGCCAGAGAGCCCTAGGACACACAAAGGTGAGTTAGATCATCACATCTTTCCATCAAGTCTAGCTTGAGTCTTTCAGGGTAATGCCAATTTATGGAAAGTGTTTGAGTATCAGATACTCATATTAAGACAGCCTCAGCAAAGAGGATAATAGACACATACTTGAAATTGGATGTTTAGAGGGTGTGGAAATGGATACCTTGACTTCCTTAAGGCCCCTCCTCCCCCAATTATCCTGGTAACTAGAAGAACTGTATGAGTCCTGGATATATTGGCTTGATAAAGCAACCATCCTTTGTGGTGATGGAGAATAAAAATAGATCGATATACAGAAAATCAGCAACTTTGAAGCCAATTAAGCTCATACCACCTTTGAAGCAGACCCTGAGCTATTTGGTGGTTTAATGGATCTTCGAGAGACATCCATGTCCTCAAAGATTTTTCTTACTGCAGGTTATAAGATTCTGTACATATCCTATTTTATGTGTTTTGGAGACAACTTTATCTCCAGACCTTTCCTTAACTTTGGTTAGGGAGCTCTTAGAATATCCTGTTTTTGAAGATATCAAGCTTTATCAGGCCTTGAACTACAGATTGCTTATTAGCAAGGAGGACTTCTGATTTGTGTATCTCTGACTCCTAGAATTTCTCACTTTCTCCTCCTCTTAGGGATGGGTTTACTGACTCATTCCTTTCTAAGCCCACCTCTCCTCTAAAATTTCTTCCCTTCCTTTGTTTAAAAGATATATAAACTCTTCACATCTATTACCTGGCATCCTGTTCAGCATTTGTGATATTTTTCTTCTCTGCTTATATAAAAACCTTTCTTTAATTTCACAGGCATCATCTTCTGCTAGTTTTCCTTCCTTTAGGAAAAAGGGGGATTTAAATCTTGAGAATTGGCCTTTGCATTCTCCTGGCATCTTACACTTTTGGGGAAAGAAAGAGATCTAAATTCCCTTAAGAGAACATTTGCCTCAGTTTACAAGTCATTTTTTTCCCATTATCAACCACAATAGAGAGCATATAATCAAAGTAGATTTCCCCCTAGATATATATTTTTCAAAAAATGTTGTTCCATTACTTTCACCATGAGTCATATTTCCCCAGTGTGGGGGGGAAATAGCACTATTGTGAATTAAAAAAAACAAAACAAAAAAAAAACTGCTTACAGTTGTTCATTCTAAAACTATTTAGGTTTTTTAAAAAGTGATTTTGGAAAAAGTGACTGAAAACTTCAGCAGAAATCAAGAGCTGCTTCTTCCATACAACTAGAAACACTTGCCTAACCATATACAGGCAAAGAACATAAAAGAGGTCAGGAAAGAAATATGGTTTTCTCCCCTCGAGTGCCTCCTCAGTAGGTATTTAGCTGAACTGCTCTTTCTTCAATCACTACTTGTTGGAATCCAAATACCTCGAATAATTTCAGTTTTCAACTAGCTTGATATTTTGTAAATAGTACCTCCCATTCACTGACCCCTCAGTGAGATCAAGTTTCCTTCACTTATTTGAAAACTTCTGCAATGTCACTCTAGTTCATCCAGCCAGCAGCTCACCAAAGCTTTTTCTTTGGCTGTTATGTTAGAGTCAAGTTACAATGTGTCAAACAATGGCTGATCAGACCAATAGGATCTTGAAATGCTCTGCTACAGGTAAGGCACAAATAGCCCATATGAACATTTGAGGTGTATTTTCTAAATTTATGTATCTCATATTTTATCTGATCTACTTTAATTCTACTTTGGTCATAGAGCACAGCATCTTCTCTGATGAGGGCACACCATGCTGGATGGTCCTGTGTCAGCATCTCCCATGTCATGGGAGTTGCTTAAGTTCTTAAGAGAGACCTTGAAAGTGTGCTTGTATTGCTTTTTCTGACCTCCACATAAGTGCTTGCCCTGTGTGAATTCTCCATTAAATAGTCTTTTAGGCAAGAGTACATTTGACATTTGAACAACATGGTTAGCTCAATAGAGCTGTGCTTTCTGCAGTAGAATTTGAATGGTTGGAAATTTAGTTTGAGAAAGGACCTCAGAGTCTGGTACCTTATCCCACCAGGTTATCTTCAGAATCTTCCTAAGACAATTCAAATAGAAGCAATTCAGTTTGCTGGCATGATACTCATATACTGTCCAAATTTCACAGATATACATCAATGAAGTCAATACAACAGATCTGTAGACCTTCAGTTTAGTAGTCAATCTAATACTTATCTCCCATACTTTCCTTTAGAGCTTTCCAAACACTGAGTCTGACAATACATGTATCAACCTTATTTTCAATGTGGACAATCCTGGAAAGTAAACTTTCATTTCAGTTTAGGAAATCCAGAGCTCCATAAAGAAAAAATCTGATGATTTAATACCAGATAAAACTAATCCTAACTTCTAACTTGCTCACTCAGCACCCTCTTGTCCAGCTTCCACTAGCTCTGGCACAGCTGAGAAAGACAAGCCTCAAGTTAGTAATGAAATTCAGAATTACCTACTTCCTACCTCTCCTTCTTACTATACCATGGAAAACCAGAAGACAGAAGCTTGCTCTGGGAATAAAGGACTTGGGAATAAAGTCCTTTATGCTACAACAACTCAAGGAAGAGGACAAGACACTGGAGGGTACCTGCTACAAAGGGTCCAGTTTCCAGCTGATGCCACTTCTGTCACCTCAGAAGTCACTTAGGGCAGAAATTAAAATCAATAAAACAGGAGTTGCTTGATGTGAGAAGAGCCTGAGACAATTGTGAGGTCTAGTGCCCTCAGAGTAACTACATTCAAAGGAAGAGTCAGAAAGTAAGCACTATAGGATTGTAAGAAGAAAAAAAAAAAACCTGAAATTACCAAAGATTTCAGGGAGAAGAGACCTTGAACATAAAACAGTTAAACCAACAGGGAATATATTAGTAACAGAAGGGAATATGACCTCCAGATAGCTCACAATACATATACTATATGAATAAATATTGCAAAACAATGGAAAGTGAATCTGATAAGACAGAGGAATCTGTGTATTTCCAAGAGAGCATGGACGTTCCTGAATGATTTAAAAGAGAAAGCAGAATTGTGATAGCAGAATTTATGACCACAGCAGAAAGAATTGGCAGAATAGAAAACATTGAATCCACAGTGATAAGTCTCACTAAAGAAACAAAAAAGAGAATAACTATTTGGGAATACAACTACAGTACACAGAAGTGAAGGATAATTTGGAAGAAGAGAAACCTTAAAGCACCAGATGAATGTTAATCACTATAATAGGATCAAAACTCAATCTTAAAATTTCTAGATTACTAATGGAATATTATTATATGTTATTTGAGCTCCTTAATACTGAACCACTTACCCCTGTTATACACTAAATTTAACTTTTTAATCTCCTGAATGCTGAACCATTTGCTCCTATTATGCACCAAATCCACCTAAACTTGCGCCATCTCTGGATGAGATCTTTTGATCACCTAATATCTTCCTTGTCTCATCCTTTCATCTGTCTTCTGGCCCTGTCAAATTCTGCTGAATAAGCAAAAGCACCATCAAACTCTTATTTGAAGCATGGAAATATGGGCCCTGGGCCCTTGAAAGGATTATAAACTCCTACGAGAAAGTAGGGGAGTGTAGTGGGAAGCTGTGGCTTTAAATCCTATCTCCGAGGTTCACTGCTACATGACCTTAGACAAGTCACATAAACATATTGGGGTTCACTTTTTTCATCTGCCAAATGAAACAGTTGGACCAAATGTCCTCTAATGTCCCTTCCAACTCTAAATCCATGATCCTATAAGTTTTCTCTATTCTCCATTTCTAGCCAGATAGTACTACTTGCTTATATCTACAGCTTCAAGTCTACCTGCACTCTGAGACTATCTTTGGCCCTGGCCAGAAGCCCTGCTTCAGAAGTTTATCTTAGTATCAATTTCCATTTATGTTTTTGGTATTCTGTTTTTCTGACTCAAACATCTTGCTTAGATACTGATTCTTTCTCTGACCAGACCCCTTCTTTTTTAAAAATATTTTAAAGTTTTTGTTTTTTTTTTTTTCCAGACTACTTCTCTGCCTGGATCTCTGATCCTTGTTCTCTGATCTCCTAATCTGGGATCCTGTTACCTGCTATCAAACCTCAGACTGGTGTAACATTAACTACTCTGGCCCCCATTACCAGAAGGCTGAGCATGTTATATTTCACCCCCCTTAGAGGGTTCTCCAGTACTCTTAGGAGGGGTTAGGGTATCTAGGTTCCTACCAATGTGTGCCCAGGTCCCCTGTACCCAGTTTCATTTAAGCACTAACAGATTAGCTTTGAGAAAGAAAGATTTACTTAAAAGTTATATTAACAAATATTCAGACAGCTTACTCCCCCAACATGTAGGGTTTAATCTTCCTCCCATATCAATCTCTCAAATGGGGAAATGCATTAAATTCATAGTTTAGCTTAGTAACTTATAAGAGTATGATCTCAAATTCCAAGAACAAAATCCCCTTTAGCGCAAGTCCCAGACGCCTTGGTTTTTCCAGGCTTCTCTGCTAGTCCAGCTGCTTTGCAATATCCCAGCTGGAATCGTGCCTAAAAAATGGCCAGAAATCAAACTCCCAGGTCCAGTGGGGATCATCACAAGCCCCGGAAACTGAGAAGGACACAGAATAGAAACAAACACTCCTAGGTCTATTTCTTGGAGACAAGGTAAAAGGTAGGGGATTGAGAGGTTGGGAAGGTATCCTTTTCCCCAGTTCAGTTTATAGTGCCTATATTGTAGGCAAACTTTATATAATCCTTACCCTCTGGTTACAGAAGGAACAAGATAGACTGTTCCAATCAGGTCAGTTTTAAAGATATAACCTGTTCTAAATGTACAATGAAAGTGACTACTCTCATCTATATGATAAGGAAAGCAAAGGAAGCAGGATGCCTCTATTAGCTGATCTTGACCATGCACAGATCAAGCCCCAATACACTGGTAAATCAAATAAGAGGTAAAATGGGATGTGTTTTGAATTTAGTATCATATTAATTCTCTGGAAAAAGATCTTGGGAGGAGTATAATGGAGCAGACACTCACACAGCAATGAGTGCTGCACAGACTATGACCAATAGGGTTTTTTGTTTTTGTTTTTGTTTGTTTTTTTTGTTATCAGTCTTTTTTTCAGTTGTGTCCAATTCTTTGTGACCTCATTTGGGGTTTTCTTGACAAAGATACTGGGGCAGTTTGTCATTTCCTTCTCTAGCTCATTTTATAGATGAGAAAGTAAGACAACCAGGATTAAGTGACTTGCCTAGGATCACACAACTAATAAGAGTCTAACATCAGATCTGAACTAGGGAAGTTATCCACTGTGCCATCTAGCTGCCATGATCAATGGATAGAAACCAGAAAGATGCAAATGAAATTTAAAGAAGATGGCAAAAATAACAAAATGTAATGTTAGTGCTGCTATGGTTTAACAGGCTCTTCTTACACTGTTAGTAGACTTGGAAATTGAACCTTTTCAAAAAGCAATATGAAATTATACAATAAAGAATAACAAACACTATGTATACCTTTTGACAGTGCTCACTTTATTGAGTCTGTATTTATAAGGAGGTTTTTGTTGGGGGGAAACATATCTGTATGTTAGCAGACATAAATATAAACTCATCCTCACATTATTAGTAAGCATTTGGAAAAGGGAGAACTGATCACAAAGAACCATCATGGTCACATTAAGGACTGGTCCTGCCAGATTAATCTTATTTCTTTTGACAGCATTAACAGTGGCAAATCAAAGCCAATGCAGTGAATGTAGTATGTCTAGCATTTAATAAAATAGTTGACAAAGTTGCTAGTGGAATGCCCATAGGATTTATGCTTGGTCCATATTATTTAATGTATTTATCAATGGTTTGAATAAAAATAGCATTTATGCTTGGTCCATATTATTAATGTATTTATCAATGATTTGAAAAAAAAAACTTCTTTATGAAATCTGTAGGTGACAGGAGATTTAGTGGAATAGCACAATGAATGACAATCAGGTTCTGAAAGGACATAGTAGGCTAAAACTTTCAGTTAAATTTAATAAAATCAAATGTAATGGGGATAAAGCTTATACTTGAATTCAATAAATCATCTTTGAAAGTACACAACTAGGGTGTAATTCATATGAAAAAGATTTCGGTATTTTAGGGAATTGCAAAGCAAGGACAGCTAAGTGGCACAGTGGAGAGAATGCTGGGTCTGGATTCAGGAAAACTCATTTTATCGAGTTCAAATCTGGCCCCAGGTAGTCATGACTGGGTAGACATGATTACCTTGTGATCCTTTCCTCATCTGTAAAATGAGCTGAAGAATGAAATGGCCAACCACTCCAGTATCTCTGCCAAGAAAACCCCTAATAGCGTCATAATTCTAAACTGAATGAACAACAACAAAGCTGAAGAGGATCTAATAGTAGAACAGCAGTTGAGGATCTGATGTCATCTTAGCCAACATTAAGAAGGCCTTAGTGCCCTGAACTTGGAAGGTGACAATCCCACTGTCCTGATCAGATCATACCTGAACCATTATGATTAGTTCTATGAATCATGTTCAAGAGAGCAAAGAAATGTCCTTAGAACTATGAATGTGAGGATCATTTCAAAGAACTGGGGATGTGGAGCCTGAAGAAGATAAAATTTAGGGAAGCCATGACAACTATCTTCAAATATTCTATGGACTATTGTATGGAAAGGGGAACAAGATCCTTCTTCTTGAACCCAAAAGGTAGAAGAAGGAACAAAAAATGGAAGTTGCAGAAAGGCAATTTAGACTAATATAACTTACTTCTTAACAATTAGTGCTATTCAAAGAAGTCAACCTGCAAAGGTCATGGATTCTTCTTCACTGCGTTTTTCAAGTAACAGCTAGGTGACTAATGATTATGCTAATTGCTGAGGATACAAAGAAAGCCAATAATCATGGATCTTAGGGGAGATAGCATACAATCAAAAATATATCATATTGTTTAGTCATTTTCCAGGTATGTCTGACTCTCTTTCTGATTCCCAGCACTCTGTCTACTGCACCATGTAGATGCCCATACATAATTTATACAGTGAAAATACAACATAATTTCAGAGGAAAGACAGTAGCAGTGTGATTGTGTAAGAGAAGTATACGAAGATTGTGAAAGAGAAGCCAGAGAGGCAGAGAAGACAAAGGACTGGCGGCAGGAGCTTAAGCTCTCAGAACCAAGGGGAGAAATTCAGTTCCATCTTCGATCTTCCTGGTGGCTGGCCTGGCCTCCTGCACTTCTCCCACTAAATCCAAGGCCAGACTGAAAGGCTCTCCAGAAAGCTACCCAGAATCAGGCAAGGAGAAAATAAAGGATTTGGAATTTAACCCCTGGCTACTCGTGTGGTGATTACTCTGAACTGAAAAGAAGGCTGTTCCCAGAGACCCCAAGAAAACCAAACAAGAGAACATTACATTTTCTTCCACCACTCTCTTTTAAGAACTACAACCTTTAACACAACAGTTTCAATTCATGTCTTCCCCCATAGTTAGATAGATAATGGACTGGTACCTTGGCCCTCCTCTCCCTCCAAATGAGTGGCAATGACGCAGTTAACAAGAGAAAAAAAAAAAATGAGCTTTCCTTCAGGATTTGTTTATATGCTACAATCTAACTGCTTATGACATGTTGATAAGGCCTCCAGTCTCAGACCACAGAAGGACACAGTCCTTAGGATGCTAGCAGATGGAGATGAAGTCAGAGCAAGATCTGAAGCCCTCACCCCTGCTGTTAATGCAGTATGAGCTCACTGTTCCTTATCCTAACTCCTCTGAAAAATCCCTGGACCTGTCCATTGACCTGGAAACAACATTTTTACTCCTGGGCTATTGTTAATAACCCTTAGACTAACATAAGCTTTGTTCCAGTAACTCCCATGAGACATTGTTTACACTCCAATTTAGCTTGTTGGCATCTCCTCTTAAATGACCTGGACATTCGGCGGTGAGTCTGGTCTACTTTCTGTGACCTTTAGTATTTGACACCAAACCACAATGAGCTCTGTATATGGTCTGGAAGAAAAGAAGGAAATACTTGTAGCCTTGAAAACTTTTCCCCAAGTTTGAAATTTACATAGAAAACAAAAACAGTCAGAAGTGTTAGGAACTGTAATAATTTCCTAGTTCATCTCCCTTAATTTTATGTATACATATCCATAGTTATTTTGCTGCACAAGAAGAATTGGACTTTGAAATAATGTACAACTAACCTGTTAAAGAAATAAAAAATTCAGGTGGACAAAAACAGAGGATTTAGAAATGTTATGTAGTGGTTCACACTCATTTTCCAGACTTCTTTCGCTGGGTGTAGTTAGTTCTAGTCATTATTGAACAAATGGAACTGATTTGGTTCATTTCATTGTTGAAGAGAGTCATGTCCATCAGAACTGATCATCATATAATATTGTTATTGATGTGTATAATGATCTGGTCCTGCTCTTTTCACTCAGCATCAGTTCATGTAAGCCTCTCCAGGCCTTTCTGAAATCATCCTGCTGGTCATTTGTTACAGAACAATAATATTTCATAACATTCATATACCACAATTTATTCAGCCATTCTCCAATTGATAGGCATCCACTCAGTTTCCAGTTTCTGGCCACCACAAAGAGGGCTGCCACAAACACTTTTGCACATACAGGTCCCTTTCCCCTTTTTAGTATTTCTTTGGGATATAAGCCCAGTAGTAGCACTGCTGGATCAAAGGCTAAGCACAGTTTGATAACTTTTTGAGCATAGTTGCAAATCACTCTCCAGAATGGCTGGATGTGTTCACAATCCCACCAACAATGTATCAGTGTCCCAGTTTTCCCACATCCCCTCCAACATTCTGCATTATCTTTCCCTGTCATTCTAGCCAATCTGACAGGTGTGTAGTGGTATCTCAGAGTTGTCTTAATTTACATTTCTCTGATAATGACTTGGAGCATTTTTTCATATGGCTAGAAATAGTTTCAATTTCTTCATCTGAAAATTGTCTGTTCATATCCTTTGACCATTTATCAATTGGAGAATGTCTTGATTTCTTACAAATTAGAATCAATTCTCTATATATTTTGGAAATGAGGTCTTTAGATAATCTCTGTTCTTAAGGAGCTTCCAGCCTACTTGAGAAGACAACAGCCACATAGGTATAAATAAAAAGAAAATATGTTCAAAGTCAGATCATGGGTATCATAGGCAGATTAGGGGAAAGTGGAAATGACCAAGTGAGACTTTTAGGCTGAGATTTCAGGACAGAGGAGGGGTCCTTTCCCTTCAGGAAGGAGAAGGATACAAGTCCTGGGACTAGGTGAAATAGGACCTTAATCTAAACTCCAGCAGAGAAGCTGGAAAAGAGTTGGCAAGACAACATTTTGTGGTTTCCTTCAGAGAAAAGTAGCCCAGAAACTGGTACTTAAGATAATCACTGATACAGAATGAGTACAAGCAAGCAGAGTTCCTGTCCCCAGAGGGAAACTAACAGCCGTTCACCAGATTGATTATTCAGGGGCAAATTTGCAAACAGAAACCAAGATGCAAGCAGAACCTTGTTCCAGGAAAGCTAGTCAAACTGAGGAGAGGATGGGATGGAGGACATCCAGGGAATTGCTGCTGCCAAACAGCACAATGGAACAAACACTTGTCTGCTCAGCAGCAGTATCTATTTGTACCAGGCTTGTGGGGCCACACCACCCCGTTCCTTCCTGCTTAATGCTCTGCAGCTGGGCTGTGAAGTTGGCATTGACATCGTGTACCCAAATCATGACTTTCTGGAATTTTATAGATGCACACACACACACACACACACACACACACACACACACACAGATACAATTCATAGGTGCACCACCATTTCGGCAGAAATTAGTTGATTACAAGTCTATTCTATCCTGATGAAGTAATTATTTTATATATTACACTCTTCTACATTTCTCTTTTGCTGGTTGTTGTTAAGATTCTTACAAGGTGCTAAGTCACTGGAATGATAGAGACAATAATTATCTAATTTAGCATGGTTCGTATGATTGATCTGATCCTATAAGGAGATGTTATGGGCCAGAACTTGAAACAAGCTACTAAGTGGAATTGAGGAGACAGTGATTAAATCTAGTTTAGCATAGATTTAATCCTACAACAAATAATGGTTTCCTAGTGATGTAATGATTGGTGTATACTCAGTGTGCACCATATAAGCAAGAAGCTCTCAGAATTTAGAGAACTTCAGGAGAGGACTTTGGAAGATTTACAACTAGGATTGACTTCCAGGAAACCCACAATCCCACACTCTAGGAGATTCAGAGTCGAGTCATTCCAATTTCCACGTTTGTGCAGGCTGGAGATATTCAGACAAGAGATCTCGGGAAGCAAGGAGAGAGGAAGGCCTCCAGAAAACTAGCCGAGCCCCAAATGAAGGAGATAAGATTTTTGAAGAGACAATATTTGAAGGACACAATAAAGGATCTGGACTTTAACTCCTGGCTGCATTTGGAGTGATTGAATTGAATTGAAACTAAGGCTGCTCCCAGAAGCTCCCCAAGAAACCTGCACCCAGAGAACAATTATAATTTAGAAAAAAGAACATTACAGGTTGTCATTATTAATGCTTCTTTAAAATTTCAAAGATCTGTGATTTTGTCCTTAAGGTCAACAATCAAAAGGTGTAATAGGCCACAGAGGTCATTAAGTCCAAGATGAGGAAGCTGGGGCCAGAGACACTTAGCCACACTGGTAAAATTTAATTAGACATAAGGGGAAAAATACTTCCCAGTAAATATATCTTAGTAATGCAATAATTTGGGAGCAATTATTTCATACCTATACATGTTTTGTTTTTCCTTTCAAAAAGATCTCATTTTAGGAAATTGAATTATATCTAGGATAGCATATTTTTGGACCAAATAGGTAATTTCCATATTAATCAGATATCAAATATGTATGTTTCTGAAGTTCAGATAAAATATTGATTTGGCAAATATATATATATGAGATTTTGACAATTTGCACTTAGCATCCAGTTGCAATTGTATGTCTCTGACTTTCCCTCCCCTCCATTCCACCATTCCATCCTCATTCACCACCAATGTCTAGGATTCTCCCCTTACATCTTTTTTTTTCTTTAAAGGCAATCAGAGTTAAATGATTTGCCCTGGGGACCCACAGCTACTAAGTATTTCAGGCCTGATTTGAACTCAAGTCCTCCAAACTCCAGGACTGGTGGTGTATTCACTGAGCCACCTATATGGCACTCCCTTTCCTTTTTTCCTCTTGGAATCCCTGCTTCAGTTTAAGGCAGCTCAAGTTCCACAACCTTCATATCCACCTTTCCCCCCACCACCACCTTACACACACATATTAAATCACAGTGTATTTAATTTGTACATATCCTGAATCTAGTCATCTGTAGCCATGTTGTATTTCCACACACACCCCTACCCACCCCTAATAGAAGTTCCTTGTGAGGGAGGAGATTATATCATACTTGTTTCTATTTCCATAGTACCTAGCACAGGGCCAGGCACACAAAAAGTGCTTAACAAATGCATTACTTGCTGACTGACTGTGATTCCTAGTTTCCAAACGACCTCAGATATCTTTCACAAGAATTCAGCTTTTTTTCCAAAGTGTTTTCACCAAGCAAAGTTGGAATGGGGAGCACTCAAAGGAATGCCTTTAAGATTGAAGATTTGCATTGAACAAGTCAAATTCAGAAAATTTCTTGTGACATTCCAATTCCTACTCTTCACCCTCCCCCTTTTTTCAGTTCCCTAAGGGATGGGCACATGATATTGTGTCCATTCAGGGAGACATGACTCCAGATGGGCGGAGAGACAGAAGTATAGCAATAAATGTTTAAGAACTGATCTGTAAGGGGGAAAACATAACCGATCATACTCTTTTTTTTTTGGGGGGGGGGACGTCAGCAATCAGGATTAGGTGACTTGACCAAGATCACACATCTAGTAAAAGTCTGAGGTTTGATTAAACTCAAGTCTACTTGACTTTAGAGCCTCTCCACTTCACCAGTTGGATGTCCCACCTGGCATATATGTGTGTGTGTGTGTGTGTGTGTGTGTATATATATATATATATATATTTTTTTTTTTTTTTTTTTCTGCTGAGTCTATTGGGGTTAAGTGGCCCAGGGTCACACAGCTAGGAAGTGTTAAGTGTCTGAAACCAGATTTGAACTTGGGTCCTCCTGACTTCAGGCTGGCTCTCTATCCACTGCTCCACCTAGCTGTCCCCTCTGGCATATATTTTAAGTTTAAATTATATCATTAACATTTTCTCTATCATTTTTTTGAGATTAAATAATTGTCCTGATTTGTAGTGTTTGCTGATTTCTAAGGTGAGTGAGCTGATTTGAGTTGACTCCAGGACACACCCTAGAGAAAAGGTGAAATCCTATGAAAGATCTCATCTTAGTCCATGAAGTGGTGTGTAGGGAATATTGGGGAGATAATTTGTAGAGAACATTGGAAAGAGAAATAAAGATAGAGACACAGAAAGACAGAGACAGACAGAAAGATAGAGAGACAGGAGGCAGAGACAGATGGAAAGACAGAGACAGAGAGACTAGAAGCAGACAGATTGAGAGAGGCAGACACACAGAGACAAAAAAAACCAGAGAGATGGAAACAAAAACAGAAACAGAGACTCAGAGACAGAAACAGACAGAAACAGAGACAGAGACAGCGAGAATCAAAGACAGAGACAGATATTAGATTGGATTTGAGAGGGATGAGAGGCAAGAGACCAGGTTGACCAAGTTTTGCAAGGAAGCATCTCAGAAAGGGGAGTTCTTTTGGTACCAGGCTATCAAGTGAAAGGCCCCATTGGGAACAGACAGAATTACCAGCAGGGGGTAATCCCAAGTTATGACAGCATCCCTATTCCTCAGTAAGTGGCTACAGTTGTGAAGCATATATATATATATATATATATATATAAAAAGAACAGTTCCTGGGGACCGAATGTCTAGCAAGTCTCTTTGCCTCAAGGCACCAGTCACCAAACTACTAGGAAGGCTGAGCCTAGGCTCATTCACTGATAAAAGATGGATAGCCCACTTCCAGAAAGAAACATGGTTTGGGGGGCAGCTAGGTGGTGCAGTGGATATAACAATGAATCAGGAGGACCTGAATTCAAATCCAGACCAAGATCCTTGACACTTACTGGCTGTGTGACCCTAGGTAAGTCACTTATTCCCAATTGCCTTGCCAAAAATTTAATTGTTTGGGACAAAGACACCTACCCAAATTGACTACTTAGAGATCACTCATAAAAAGCAGAATTATTTATTAGAATCTCAAGAAGTGAACCATCTCATTCTGTGAGCCGAAGTTCAAAGCAGGAAGGCCATTCCCTAGAGAGTAGTCACCTTTTTTATACATTTCAGACAAAGAACCCCAAAAACCCACCCTCTATATGTTGTGATTGGTTACATAAGTCTCTCTTCCCCTATTTGGTCATTGGAATGCAGAAGATGAGGTGATGTATAGCTTCTTACTTTTAATCCCATCTTTGGACAATGGAATGTACTCCAGACCTTATCTAAAATCACAGAAAAGCCAAAACTGAGGCCTTTAAGGCTTCAATTAATTTAGTTAACAGTCTCTGATATGTGTTAGATCTGTAAGTTCTTCACCTTTTCCACACATAATGATAATTGGTTTTTGACACTAGTTATTTCCATACCCTAAATAATTTATTTAAGTTTCATCCAGTCCACCCAGAGGATTCTTAACATTGTCAAAATACACTCCTAAGATTTTCCTTGCCATATTTGATATTAAACATTCTTTATGTATTGTTGAATGCTTTTGCCAGTTGTTTTCATTTCCTTTTAGAAACACTTTGATCTAAATTGAAAACTGGGGGGGGGGGGGATACCCAGCAATTGGGGAATAACTGAATAAATTGTGATATATGACTGTGACAGAATACTGTTGTGCTATAAGAAATGACAGGCAGGATACTTCCAGAAAAATCTGGGAAGATTCATATGAACCAATGCAAAATAAAGTGAGCAAAACCAGAAAAACATTGTACATAGTAATAGCAATGTTAATGATGATCATCTATGAGAGAGTTGGCTACTCTGATTAAGACAATGATGCAAGATAATTTCAAAGGACTCATAATGAAAAATGAAAAAGAGAGAGAGAGAACTAATGAACTTTCATTGATTAAATGGATTGAAACATAATTTTTTTGCCTTTTTAATTTTTGTTACTTTATTCTGTTTGTGTTTTCTTTTGCAGTGTGGCTAATATGGAAATATCTTTTGCATAAGCTCACATGTATAATCAAAATCAAAGTCCTTTCCTTCTCAAAGAGGAGGGAAGGGTGGGAGGAAAGGAGAGAATTTGGAAATCAAAAGCTTAATAAAGGATTGTTAAAATTTTTTACATGTATCTGGGAAATATTTAATCTTGTTAAAAGTTTTTGCATGCAAATGGGAAATAATTAATGAAATAAAAATAATTTTTTAAAGATACTAATCACTCTCTTCTAAGCTCACCCTCCCCATAGGCTCATTGTTCACTAATGTACTGGCCTTTGTAGGCCTTTACATGTCCAGATATGAAGCACACTGCCTAAAATCTGAATTCCTGAAGGAGATTTTCTTCCTTGGGGGGGAAAGATCCTGTTTCTCCTTGGTTTCAAAACTGACTCTAATTCCACCTCTGTCTGTAACTCTGTCTTCAATTTCTAAGAACTCAACCCTTGATTATTTTCATACTATAGAAGTGAAAGGAAAATCAAGCAAGAAATCAAGCGGTTTTCTTTATTCCTAGTGATGGCCTGAGTGGAAAATCACTCTTACACTTCAATTTTATTGTCTCATGTTAGGATTACAAGGTGAGAACTCAGGTTGTCTGGACAGTAACAAGGTGAGAATTCAGGTTGTCTGGACAATTACAAGGTGAGAACTCAGGTTGACTTGACAGTTCTCTGGCTCAGACCTTTGGCTTGGGCCTTTAAAGGGAATTTACACCTTAGGAATTCTAAGAGGAGCAAGCTCATTGGTTGGAGTACTTCTTCCCAGAAGCCCTTGCATTATCCCAGCCCATTCTCTGGGAGGATAAAAGAGGACACCATTCCAGAGATTGAAGTAGTCTCTGCACTACATCTGGCTTGATGCAGCTCTCTGCAGGAAGGGAAGTTGGCTCTCTACAGGAAGAAGAATCTGTCCGAGAGATCTGAGTTGACACAGCAGATCTCCCCCCCAGAGAGCAATCGGCAGCGTCTGGAGACAACAGCACTCTACAGTCTCATGTATAACATGACAATTCCAAAAATAACATTTTATGCTGAAAAAAATGATCGTATAAAAATCTAAAGATTCACTATTATTATTATTATTTCAGTATGTTTTAATTCTGTGAAAAATTAATGAGCTAATGAAACCTAGAAATATTTCTTTAGCTGAAACTCCTTGGAATCTTGTTTAATATATAATCGTTCCATTATTCACAAGGCTTTTTTTATACATTATGGGTGTTTGTGTGTGTGTGTGTGTGTGTGTGTGTGTGTGTGTGTGTGTGTGTGTGTTCCTGTAAGCTTTTGTTGGACTTTGTTTAAAATATTTCAATATTCAGAATGGCAGTATAAGCCTGTCAATATAGCTCTATGGAAGGAAGGAAGGAAGGAAGGAAGGAAGGAAGGAAGGAAGGAAGGAAGGAAGGAAGGAAGGAAATTTTTAGGATGGGGAAGGACTGAACCTATAATTTCACAGATATAAGTAGCCCTTACTAAAGCTACTATATTGTAGCTTATAGTTTTAGATAATTACCTGGAGACCTGATAAATTGTAATTTGCCCAATCACACAATCAATCTGTACCAGTGGTTGCCTTGAATCTCGGGGTTCTTGGTTCAGAAGCTAGTTCTCTATTTGCTGTGCCATAGTACCTCTCTAGACTCTTTCTTGATAGATAGGAAATGACTGGTTATACAATGTATTAAACATTTCACAATCAGGTATCTGTGTGTAAACAGGACATTAATTAATTAAAGGAAAAATTAAAATGATCATCAAATTATAACAAAATTTAATTCAACTAAATTCAACAAACATATTGCCTATTATGTGCAAAGAGAGATGTTGCATGACTAGAAAGGTCAGGATTGTTGTTGATTGTGCTGTATTCTCAAAAGAGGATCAATGACATCAAGAAGGTGATTTCTTAGGATAGTTTGCCTCTCAGACCTGTGGAGGAGGAATTTGTGACCAAAGAAGAACTAGAGATAATTATTGATCATAAAACAGAAAATTTTCATTATATTAAGTTTAAAAATTTTGGTACAAACAAAATTAATGCTGACGAGATTAGAAGGGAAGCAATAAACTGGGAAATCATTTTTACAGTTAACTGTTCTGATAAAAGCCTCATTTCCAAAATATATAGAGAATTGACTCATTTATAAGAAATAAAGCCATTCCTTATATCCCAAAGAAATCTTAAAGAAGGGGAAGGGACCTGTATATGCAAAAATGTTTGTGGCAGCCCTTTTTGTAGTGGCTAGAAACTGGAAACTGAGTGGATGCTCATCAATTAGAGAAAGGCTGAATAAATTGTGGTATAAGAATATTATGGAATATTATTGTTCTGTAAGAAATGACCAGCAGGATGAATACAGAGAGGCTTGGAGAGACTTACATGAACTGATGCTGAGTGAAATGAGCAGGACCAGATCATTATACACTTCAACAACAATACTATATGATGATCAATTCTGATGGACATGACTCTCTTCAAGAAGGTCGATGAACCAAATCAGTTCCAATAGAACAGTAATGAACTGAACCAGTTACACCCAGCAAAACACTTCTGGAGATGACTATGAACCACTACATAGAATTCCCAATCCCTCTATTTTTGTCCACCTGCATTTTTGATTTCCTTCACAGGCTAATTGTACACTATTTCAAAGTCTGATTCTTTTTGAACAGCAAAATAACTATGGACATGTATACATATATTGTATTTAAGATATACTTTAACATATTTAACATGTATTGGTCAACCTGCCATCTGGGGGAAGGGATGAGGGTAAGAGAAAGAAAAACTGGATCAAAAGGTCTTGCAATTATCAATGCTGAAAAATTACCCATGCATATATCTTGTAAATGAAAAGCTATAATAAAAAAAAAAAGTAAATCACATAAAAAAATTTATCAAACTGTGCTTACCCTTTGATCCAGCAATGTTACTACTGGGCTTATATCCCAAAGAGATCTTAAAGAAGGGAAAGGGACCTGTACGTGCAAGAATGTTTGTGGCAGCCCTCTTTGTAGTGGCCAGAAACTGGGAACTGAATGGATGCCCATCAATTGGAGAATGGCTGAATTAGTTATGGTACATAAATGTAATGGAATATTATTGTTCTGTAAGAAATGACCAGCAGGATGAATACAGAGAGACTTGGGGAGACTTTACATGAACTGTGCTGAGTGAAATGAGCAGGGCCAGGAGATCATTATATACCTCAACAACAAGATTATTCATTGATCAATTCTGATGGACATAGCTCTCTTCAACAATGAGAGGATCCAAATCAGTAGTGAAGTGAATCAGCTACATCCAGAGAGAGAACTATGGGAAATGAGAATGAACCACAACATAGCATTTCCACTCTTTCTGTTATTGTTTGCTTGCATTTTTATTTTCTTTCTAGGTCCGATCTTGTGCAGCAAGATAATTATATATATAAACATACATACATATATATATATATGTATGTATGTATGTATATACATATATTGGATTTAACCTGTACTTTAACATAGTTAGGAACTACCTGCCATCTAGGGGAGGGAGTAGGGATAAGAAGGGGAAAAGTTGTTACAGAAAGTTTTGCAATTTGAAAAATTACCCATGCATATATCTTGTAAATAAAAAGCTATAATTTTTTAAAAAAAGAAGAAGGTGATGTTTTGACCTATAAAGGAATTAGATTTAAGTGAGACAGAGCCCTGCAAAATCACCAGTCTCACTCTTTCCTCCAGGGTCATATGAGCCCAGGGGCCAAACATAGATCAGGAGGATTAGAGATGACCCAGATGCAATGGGAGATCTTGGCCTTTTAAAACTAAGATCTTTCCCAGGTCTCAGTCTGTCTGAGGCAACACCCATTCATTGATTTAAGGCTAGGAAAGAAATAAGGCCTAGTTTGCTCCATAAGATGATGTTTGCCTACTCAAATAATTAAAACAGGAAGGGGAAGATCTTCAGAGTTTCTAGATACAACAGAGACCTAAGGTCAGGAAGACTGGGTCCCATCTCTGCCCCACTAAGGTAGTGTAACCAATTAGATCCATAACAAATAACTAGGTTAATGGATAGAGCACCAGGCCTGAAGTCAGAAAGATTCACCTTCAGTAGTTTCAATCTGGCCTCAGGCACTTACTAACCTTGTGATCTTGGGCCAGTCACTTAACTCTGTTTGTAAAGTCCTTATCTGTAAAACTAGCTGGAGAAGGAAATGGCAAATCACACCAGCATTTTTGCCAAGAAAACCCTGAGTGGGGTCAGAAAGAGTTGGACATAACAGAACAACAGCAAAGGGAATTTCCTAACTGACCAGTTCCCAGTTGGGTCCCCAGTGGGGCAGTTCTACTCACAGAGTTTGTTGTTTATCTTTCATTTGCAAAGAGGACCATGTCATCAGAGAAGTGATGCCATGACATGAAAGTGAATTGGTTTTAGTGAGGGAGGGCTTTGCAGGGTCACCAGTCTCACTTTCCTCTCCAGAGCCATCTGGGTCCACTGGCCAGATATAGATCAGAAGCACCAGAGATGGCCAACAATAAGTCCCAAACTAGCTCAAATTGATCATTGTTTGGGTCCTAATCGACTCAGAATGAATGTAAATAGCAGTCATTTCTGTTTTGGCCAGAAAACCTGAGAGTCTCCTCTCCTGTAATGTTCCTCTCTAGAATATAATGTTCTCTGGGAGCAGGTTTCTTGGGGAGCTTCTGGAGGCAGCCTTAGTTTCAGTTCAGTGTAATAATCACCTCAAATGCAACCAGGAGCTAAAGTCCAAATCCTTTATTTTCTCCTTCAAAGTCTTGAATCTTTTCCTGGGGCCCAGTTAGCTTTAATAGAGGCCTATCTCTCTCCTTAGTTTCAAGAGCTCTTGTCACTGGTCCTTTGTCTCTTCCAGTTTCTGCCTCTAGCTCCTTCTGAATCCAAAGTCTCCAGCCAGGACAAAGGTGGAAAATGGAATGAATCTGACTCTGCCTCCAAGAGTGGGCTTGTGGGCTTTTGGGCTTCCCCTTATGTATGCTTTCTTAAAGATGTGAACTCTAATAAGTACTAAGTATATAATCATTGTCTCTATCAATTCCAGTGACTTAGTATTTCAGATTCTGGCCCATAACACCCTCCACGATTTATTTTTTTTTTATTCACTTATTTATTCATTTATTGATTGTTTATTTACTTATTCATTCAGATTTTTTGACTGTGTGAAAGAGGGCATTCTTTGCTTCAACTGGTACTAGCATTAATCACGGAGTGGGGGGTGGTCTTACTGAGGCCTAAGTCAAACTGAGACCTGTTGAAGGCCTTAACTTAAGAAGGCCAAGATCTCTCTCAATGCACTCAAGGCCATCTTCAGTCGTCCTGATCTATATGTGGCCACTGGACCTTGATGGCTTTGGAGGGGAAAGAGTAAGGCAGGTGACTCTACACAGCCCTCCCTCACTTAAATTCAATTTACTTGCATGTCATAGCATTACCTCACTAACTTCATGGTCCTCTTTGAGAAAAAGGGCAAACAACAACAACAAAGGTCTCAGGAATGAAGATTTATCTGAGGTATAAAAGAAAATTGTGACTCTAGTAGATACCAAGAAAGGAGGAAAAATGACATGGAGCGATGGATGGCAACCTGAATGTAAAAGTTCTCATTTTTTAAAAAACAGAAAAAGAAATTAATGAGAAGTAACTTTCATAACTATGACTAGAGAGAGAAATCTTAAACAAATAATACATAGAAGATTTCATTAAAAATTTAATTATATGTATATGAATATTATTGAATATTATTATTATTAAATAAGAAATGATCAGCAGGTTGATTTCAGAGAATCCTGAAGAGACTTATATGAACTGATATGAAGTGAAGTGAGTAGAACCAAGAGAACATATGTAATGCTCAACTCTGATGGACGTGGCTCTTTTCAACAATAAGGTGACTTAGGCCAATTCCAATGGTCTTGTGATGGAGAAAGCCACCAGCATTCACACAGAGGACAATGGGAACTGAATGTAGATCACAACACAGTGTTTTCACCATTTTTGTTGTTGTTTGCTTGCATTTTGTTTTCCTTCTCATCTTTTTCCCTTTTTGATCCTATTTTTTCTTGTGCAGCATAATAATTGTGAAACTATGTATAGAAGAATTGCACATGTTTAACATATGTTGTATTACTTACTGTCTAGGGGAGGGGGAAGGGGGGGAGAAAAATTTGGAACACAAGGTGCTGCAAGGGTGAATGTTGAAAACTATCTTTTAATGTATTTTAAAAATAAAAGGCTATTATTTAAATAAAAGGAAAAAAAGATAGGCTGAAGCACACACACACAAAATTTAATTACATCAACTTTTAAAAACCTTTGGAACAAATGAATTAAATGGCAGTGTCAAGGTAGGGAAATATCTGCAATAGAAATTATTGTTAAAAGTTTAACATACATACCTTCTTCCCTCCACTCCTTCCCCTAGATGGCAGGTAGTTACATACATGTTAAATATGTTAAATACAATATATGTATATATATATATATATATATATATATATATATATATATATATATATATATATATATATATTTATACAGTTATCTTGCTACGCAAGAAAAATCAGATCTAGAAAGAAGGTAAAAATAAGCTGGGAAGAAAAACAAAAATGCAAGCAAACAATAACAGAAAGAGTGTAAATGCTATGTTGTGGTCCACACTCATTTCCCAGTGTTCTTTTGCTAAGTGTGGCTGGTTCTGTTCATTGAATAGTTTTCAAAAGAATTTTAAACTATAAAATGAAAATTGGAAAACTATTCCAAACATTATTATTTAGAGAAATGAAAATTAAAACAACTCTGTGACTTTACTTCACACTGCAAATTGGCAAAGACTTATGATCATTAATAATTATCTTTGTTAATGAAGCAATAAGAAGATGGATATACTTATATACTGTTGATAGAACTTTTAATTAGTCCAACCAGGGGATATCAATTTAATAGATATCTAACTTGAGGATATCAATTTGCAATTGTGCAAGTGGGAGTGATCTATTGTTGCCCAAGTGGATTATGGGTGTTTGCATGAACTTGTCTAGATATGGCTCACAATGAAGCTTGGATAGATATCTTTAGATTCTCTTCCACTCACTATTTTTCAAGGAAGACTGATTCATGCCAGGAAGAGAAGTAGGAGATTAGGGCCAGAGTTTTCTTCAGTAAAAGAAGATACTAGGCTAAAATTATATCTATTTTCCCTTTCTAAATATTTTGGTCTAAGGGAAACAATTTCTAAGTTCAAACTGGGCTCATGATCATTTGAGAAGGAATGTCCAAGTAATGAGCTCTTCTGGGGAGGGGGTTGGAGAGAGAGAGAGAGAGAGAGAGAGAGAGAGAGAGAGAGAGAGAGAGAGAGAGAGAGAAGGAAGAAGAGAGAAAGAAAGAAAGAGGAAGAGAGAGAGAGATGGAGGGAGGCAGGGAGGCAGGGAGAAAGAGAAGAGTGGGGAGAGGGAGAGAGATCTCACCAAAGGAGAAACTCCCTGAAAACTAATATAGTATGCTAGAGATAGAGATATTTGGCTATCAGGCCCTCTACAAGTTTCCTTCTTCTCAGAATCTTTCTCTCCCTTTGAGCACTTGAAGAACATCTGGAACTGTATGTCTTCTCTTTCAAAGCTGGAAGTCAGAAGAAAGAATTCTCTCTTCTCCCAATTTCCAACCAATTCTACCCTTCAAGCAGGTGTGGAGCATTAATTAATCAATTTTCCCCAAAGAAGAGTCTTATTCAATTTGACTTGGTTACACAGGGAAGTTTCTAAACTGGCCATATTCTTTGGCCCAGTAATGTTACTATTGCTCATATATGCCTAGAAAGTCACAAAGACAAAAACAAAAATCCAACAAATACATTTATAGCAGTGTTTTTTTGTTTGTTTGTTTTGTGATAGCATATAGATGTTACAAAAAAAAAAAAAAAGTGAAGATCCTTTGATTAGGAAATCAGTTTTTTAAAAAATTTCTGGTATATGAATGAAATGGGACATTATTGTACAACGAATTAACAAATATGAGGAATTTGAAGAAACATGAAATTTGTATGAATATATGCAGAGTGAAATAAATATATCCTGACTTCCTGGGCTCTCCATACAAACAACATTGTTATGGAATGTTCAAGCAAGAAACGCAAGCAGATATGATTCCAGAATTCATTAGATTGGTTCCATTTGACTTTAGAAACCCTGGGAAAAAGCAGCAGGAAGAGAAGCGGTATGCCATGTAGAGTAAATGTCATTTGTAGAGTTGATTTCTAAACACTTTCCTCTGCCTTTCTCACTGGGGACTCTTAGTGGGTTGTGGAAAAACGTAGAAGCCCTTGGGACTGAGAGAACATTTCCTCCTGGCTCTGCCCTGCTTTCTTCTCAGTTAGAGGAGAGAGAGACAAAAGGAGAGACAGAGACATGACCTCTAACGGAAACCAAAGCAATCAGTGCTCTTTGAGATTGTTTCCCAGTTAAATTTTTCCCTATTTCAGATTATCAGGTATATTCTGTGTCTGATTATAAACAAATTCTGCAGCTTCCCATTCCTTATCTGGTATGATGAACGGTGGTATGGATAGAGATTTGGGAAGAGCTTTTGATCCCGTTAGGAAGACAAGAGATGTAACCTCCCTTCACCTTACACTGACGCACAGAGGGAAGAAGTGGACACTGGTCCCATATGGAAACCCCACAAGAAAGGCAGGCATACCAGTACCCGACCCCTTTGCTGTTATTGCTCAGTTTCTCGGTAATATCCTATTCTTTGTGTCCCCGTGGACATATCAGTACTCTCCACGGACTCTTCTTGGCAAAGACACTGGAGTGATTTACCATTTCCTCCTCTGGTGGATTTAGGGAAACCGCAGTTAAGTGACTTGCTCAGGATTTGTATTCTAAATTAGCATTGCCCTTGACCTCCATCTCTCTCCACTTGGCAAGGAGGTGAAGTGCACTGCTAGGATTTTTCTGTTTTTTGTTTTGTTTTTGCTAAAGCAATTTCTGGGGCAGCAGTTGCAGATGGACAATGAGTTGGGTCCAGAATTAAATGAGGAAGAAAATGGACTGGATTTCATATGAGAAATTAGACGGTACTTTTAGTGATCCCAAATTTCTCCATAACACAAACTTATCTTTTTAATTCAAATATTTCACAAGTGAAGGGGTCCCAGAATTGAATAGGAAAGGAACATGTTGAATGGCTTTGAGAAAATCACACAATATTTTCAATGACTCCTAAGTTCTCTCTTTAGAAACAAAAGCTCTCTGTGTAAAAATCAATATCCTTCCTGTGATGCTGTACCAGTATGAGTCATGGAACACGACTGTCACCAAACAACTAAGCTGCAGGTCACCCAAAGGACAATGAGGAGACACGCGGTGCCCATGAGTATTCTGTTACAAAGTGCGAACGAAGAATAGCTGAGAAGAAGTAGTATTAAGGATTTTATCAGAGAGAGGTAAGCAGCCATAAGGCGGAATGAGGGATAACTGATCACTAGCTGGCATGTCCCCTTGCTGTCCATAAAGTGTCCGAAGAACTGGAAGAAATCTCCCGTTCCATTGTTGGATAGATCCCAGAATGGACTGAGTACTTGATGTTGCAGATTCCAACCAATTTCACAGCCATCTCTAATATTCTATCACCCAAGAGCAGGGAAGAACAAATGAAAAGAGGCCCAACCCAGAGCCCTATGTTTATAATTCACATATCTGCTCAGATGAGGAGATAGGCAATGGGCCATAGGAGGCCACGGCACCACCGCAATGATTTCTTTAACTGTCTTGTTACAAGGCCATGCACTCCTCGTTGCTCGGTGACTTTCAGCAGGGTGTGCTGAGAAATGTTTAACACTCCTCTCTTGAAAAAAAAAAAAAAAAAAAAAAAAAGTATGGCAGAGCACCCTTTTAAGTTTAATCTGAATTATTAACAATTTTCTTAAATACAGGCTTGATAAATCAGGCTCCAAGTTGTAGTATTTGCTCCATTTCCAAGATATAAACACTCAGAATGAAAATTTAACAATGGCCCTGGGATCCAGGTCAAGCTGACTTCGGGTCCCCCTGGTTTTGGATTAGAAAGGGCCTGAGGCTCCACTCTCATCCAAGGGAAGCCCACAATATTTTATCCTCTTTTCTCACAACCAAAGGGAAAAAAGATTTAAGTTTTCTGCCAAGGGAATTTTCTCTAAGTAGTGCCAGTTCCAGCTTACCAGCCAAAGAAAAATTTACTTCTTTTATCTGTGGTTAAATGAACCCAAAACAGAATATTTACTCATGCTCCAAAGTCCACATTAAGATTGGATTGGCTAAGCAAACTGTATCGGCTCAAAGGTCTGAGTTTGGCCAATCCTTATATATGTTTTTATATCCATTTATATTATACACACATAAGAGAAATTTATAATACAATTTTAAAGGTACTCAGGAGTCAATTTTCAAGATACCTCAAAGATTCCAAAAGAATGGAAAAGATCACTATAGTTGGTACTTTTAATTTTTTAAAAGAGGCTAAAAGACATTGGCATCTAATGATCCATATACTTAATTTTTTATCTCTATAAAATCATTATGTACATAGAAGAGAAGAATCAAAAATACAAATATCTGAAAGAACAATGAAAAGATGAAAGCTGCACGCACCAATATATTATCTATAGTGATGTACAAAAATTTTGAGAGACATACTTTCTAGGTAATTAATCATTTTATTTTATTTAATGATTCTAGCAATAATAAAAGAGTAAGTGACTCTTGAATGCTGCCCTCCCCCAATGCTTATATGTCCTTGAAAGAGTGGGTGAGAATGGCAATCAACTCTGGTTAACAATTAATGAGAATGAATATTATAATAAGAGGTGGACCTATTCTAATGAGGAGCTGTGGGTCTGATTTCTTGATCTTATCCTGTCTGCCCTCACTTAGGACAATCTAGACAAAAGAGAATCCATCTCTGCTGAAATCTGGCTGAGTGGAACATGATGAGCCAGAATTCCCCCGAGTTTAAAGTTTTTTTGTAAGATTTTCTAGTTGAGTGGGGTCTCCCACACAGGACTGAAAGGCACTCCTGGGATTTGGGTAATCTCAGTAATAATTAATGCCCTTCATAGACTGAACAGTTTACAGTTTCTGAAAAAATCCTGATCTAGTTCAATAACTGGTTATTTGAGAGAAAAATAATCATCTCTCTCACAATGACTCAGACATTAGAAGCATCAAAAAAGACACAATGGAAGACACATGTATCTGAGGGGGGAAAACATGTTAAACAGACAAGCTGAAAGTGACTAACTCTTTGCCTATCCTCTAAGGACAATTTATAGTAAGATATAATAACTGAATAGGATGAGAAAGCCAAAAGAATGAAATGATATAGCTGTTCCTTAGAAGTTCTTTGGTATTACTCTTTCACTTGGAAAGTAAGAAAATTGAAAACAAGAGAAGGGAAGTACATAACCCAAATAACAAAAGATAGAGCTAGAATTAGAATTCCAGTCGTCTAACTCCAAATCCACTCTCCTTTTCAGCACACTGTGCATTTGCTTAGAGTGTTTTGCTGTTAAAAGCAGAAATTTATGATTAGTCTTCATGATAATTTCTTTCTTAAAAAGTAGAGGCAGTAATGGGTAACTGGCATTCTGGAGCTGATTCTAATAAGAAGGAAAGTGCTATCTGAACTAGAAACCATGGGACTCTAGAGAATGTGACCACATGTGCATTAACATTCTATGAGACTCTTTGATTGTCTCACCTTGTTCTAAATTTTGTAAGAAATTGTGATAGGGAAGTGAAAGCTAGAAATGTAATGCCGGAGAAACTGAGGCAAGATAGAGATTAGAGAGTTTTTTTTAATATTTTATTAATTGGAGAGTTTAATTGACTGGACAGGACTCTTGTCTCAAAGTATCCAGTAATGAATGGGGAAATGATAAACACTTTTATAGCTCTTCAAACAAAGGGAAGGAAAAAGAGCGGAAAAATTAGAAGCCTTTTCAGGATGGGGGGGGAAGTTGTAAATTTTTATTAAAAGCTAGAGTCAGGATGTTTGAATAACAGAAATAAAGATATCAGTGAAGTATCCGAGATAGTCTTATCTTTTGGAATATCTTAGAAGGGCAGTGCCATAAATTCTTGGGGGCAGAAGGAGCTAGGAGCCAGGAAGTCTGATCTGCTCCTCTTCTCCCATTGACAATTTATAACCTTAGAGCAAATGGTCCTCAGTCTTAATGAACCAGGGGGGTTTATGACTTAGGGGACTGAGGCAGAACAGTTAAGGAAACTGAGATAGAACAATTCATGGAAACTCAGTCAGGACAATGAGGGAAACTAGTGCAGGGAAACTGAGGTAGAACGGTTCGAGAAGACTGTGGCATAACAGAAACACTATACATTTTTTGAAGGACTAATTTCAAAGAATTCATCAAAAGGAAAAGATTTCTCTGTGATTTAAAATTCAACAGAGGAAGTTATAAGGGTGGAAAGCTCTGAAGAATAAAACTAGACAAAATAAACACAAGTGATTCCACAGTGTAAGAAAAGGGAAAAAAAAACTTTAAAAAGACCAATTTGAATGCATAATATATCAACCAATAAAGATTTTTAAGATAAGTACAGGAGATAGATACAAAATCAGGTAAATAAATACAAAAGAGAGACATAGTTATGTAAGAATATTGTCAGGCTCATTAAACCTTAGCACAAGCTGAGACCAATGATATGAAGGTTATGATGTATACAAGAGGAAGACCAAAGAAGGGATAATGCCATTGACAAAAGAGAATGGGACACTGAAAATGGATGGGTCCCATAATGAGGGTCTGAGGCCAGATTTGAAGTGACTCCAGGACCACACTCTATCCACTGTACCATCTAGCTTCCTGTGGACACTTTGGAACTACTTAGCCCTCATTTTCTTTTTATTTTCCCTAACAAGGAAAATGATTTTCAAACTGGGAAGGAAAGAACAAAAATTGTAAAGACAAGGGAGGCAACAGCAGCTAGATGGCTCAATGAATAGAGTAACAATCCAGGAGCCAGAAGGACCAGAATTCATATCCAGCCTCAAACACAGAAAGAAAGAAAGAAAAAAGAAAGGAAGGAAGGAAAAAATTACTTAACTTCCTTAATGCTATATAATGGAAAAGCTTGTTTCAAGTACAAGAGAGTTCTCAAAAAAATATATGGGATATTCAGAAGGATCAGCCTTTCTAATCTGAGGGTTTGTTGAGCTTTTTTTAGGGCTGCTCATCCACCTTTGCTGTCCATCTTTCACCCATCTCCCATGTACAGTGGTCATACTACAGTAAGCTATCTCAGCAGCTGGGCTAAACAAGTTGAAGGTAAATCTCAAACCCATTGGTGAGTTACCCCATTGGGGTGTATCCCCCAAGTATGTGAAGATTTCCTCCTGGCAGAATAGATGAATGAGAACAATTTGTTCCAATGGCATCTGAAGGGGTCTGAAGTAAGCTCTGTGGAGCACGTAAAGCTTGGTCAGACATTAAAGATGCCAAAATCATCCAATATATTCTGGGCCATTGCTAATCTTCTTTACTTTTGTCTTGCTACTAATCTTCAAGGACTGTGGAAGAGAGATTGAGGCAGACAACTTTGTATAACTCACTGAAATTCAGCTCACCTGCAAATGATGTCATTGCTCCTTTTTGAAAACAAAGAACCAACAGGTTATCAAATCCAGAAAAAAATACATCCTTGAAATAGTATAAAACATCTGAAAAATGTGTGTTTCATTTTTGTCCAAGAACTGTTAGAACTATTAAAAATGGAAGAGAGCAAAAAACCGAAGGGGCAAATGCTCTTATTTTCACAAAAGGAAAATGGCTAGATACTATAAATCAATTAGTGTAACTTCATTTCCTGGCAAAATGATAAGGAATAGTTTATGAATATTTATAAAAGGAAGCAGTGATCCTTACAAATATGCATAGTTTATTAAGAAAATTACTAGAAAGCATAATATGCAACAGAAATAAACTGGAACCTTTCCCAGTAAGATCAGGAGTGAAACAAGGTTGCCCCACTATCACCATTACTATTCAATATAGTACTAGAAATGCTAGCCTTGGCAATAAGAGCCGAGAAAGAGATTCAAGGAATTAAGGTAGGAATTGAGGAAATCAAACTATCACTCTTTGCAGATGACATGATGGTTTACTTAGAGAACCCCAAAGACTCTGCTAAAAAAAATTAGAAATAATTCAGAATTTTAGCAAAGTTGCAGGATACAAAATAAATCCACATAAATCCTCAGCATTTTTATATATCACTAACAAAATGCAACACCAAGAGATACAAAGAGAAATTCCATTCCAAACAAATGTTGAGAGTATAAAATATTTGGGAATCCATCTACCAAAGAATATTCAGGAATTATATGAGAAAAATTACGAAACATTTGCCACAAAAATAAAGTCAGATTTAAATAATTGGAAAGACATTCAGTGCTCTTGGATAGGCCGAGCAAATATAATAAAGATGATAATACTCCCAAAACTAATCTATTTATTTAGTGCTATACCAATCAGACTCCCAAGAAACTATTTTAGTGACTTAGAAAAAATAACAACAAAATTCATATGGAAGAATAAAAGGTCAAGAATTGCAAGGGAACTAATGAAAAAAAAGTCAGATGAAGGTGGTCTAGGTGTACCTGATCTAAAGCTATATTATATAGCAGCAGTCACCAAAACCATTTGGTATTGGCTAAGAAATAGACCGGTAGATCAATGGAACATATTAGGTACAACGGACAAAAAAAGAGTACATCTATAGCAATCTAGTCTTTGACAAACCCAAAGATACCAACATTAGGTATAAAAATTCATTATTTGGAAAAAACTGTTGGGAAAACTGGAAATTAGTAAGGCAGAAATTAGATATGGATCCACACTTAACACCATATACCAAGATAAGATCAAAATGGGTCCATGATTTAGGCATAAAGAATGAGATCATATACATTGTTGGTGGAGTTGTGAAAGAATCCAGCCATTCTGGAGAGCAATTTGGAACTATGCCCAAAAAGTTGTCAAACTGGGCATACCTTTTGACCCAGCCATACTACTACTGGGCTTATATCCCAAAGAAATACTAAAGAAGAGAAAGGGACCTGTATGTGCCAAAATGTTTGTGGCAGCTCTTTTTGTGGTGGCTAGAAACTGGAAGATGAATGGATGTCCATCAATTGGAGAATGGTTGGGTAAATTGTGGTATATGAAGGTTATGGAATATTATTGCTGTGTAAGAAATGACCAGCAGGAGGAATGCAGAGAGGCTTGGAGAGACTTACATCAACTGATGCTGAGTGAAATGAATAATACCAGAAGATCTCTGTACACTTTAATGTTGTATGAAGATGTATTCTGATGGAAGTGGATATCTTCAACATAAAGAAGATCCAACTCACTTCCAGTTGATCAATGATGGACAGAAATAACTACACCCAGAGAAGGAACACTGGGAAGTGAATGTAAATTGTCAGCACTACTGTCTATCTACCCAGGTTACTTATACCTTTGGAATCTAATACTTAATGTGCAACAAGAAAATGGTATTTACACACATATATTGTATCTAGGTTATACTGTAACACATGTAAAATGTATGGGATTGCCTGTCATCAAGGGGAGGGAGTAGAGGGAGGGAGGGGATAATGTGGAAAAATGAATACAAGGGATAATGTTATAAAAAAAAATTACTCATGCATATATACTGTCAAAAAATTTATAAATAAAATTTAAAAAAAAGAAAATTACTAGACTAAAATAATATCTTTTTCTAATTGTATGTCAAAAGGAATGTTATAGTCAATTTATTTTGATTGCAGTAAAGATGTTGGAAAGAAGTCCTTTGTGAAATTATTGCTGACAAGATGAAAGGGTTAGGTAGACTCAAAATTTGTCTAATAAAAAAGTCAAGAGGAAACTGGGATTGAATTTTAGCTCTGCTGCTGACTCATTATATGACTTTAAATAGCTCACTTCCACTTTTCTGAGTTCTGCTTCATCTCAACAAAAAACTGCAGGTTTGCTAGAAAGTCAAAATTCTTCCATGAGCTTTACTTTTTCATGGGAATTCAATTGTCCAGACTTATAGCAAGGGTTAAGCCCCCAACCAAAAAAAAAAAAAAAAAAAAAAAATGTGCTGAGTACTGGTACTTGGCCTTTAAAAACCTTGGAATTACTAGAAAATTGATTCCTTTACCCTAGACCTCAAATACAAGTAACTAGTTATGATTGAATTAGTCATCTTCTGGCTATCAAAGGGCCAAAGAAGAGGGAGGGGGAAAAGCAGTTCCTATGTTATCAAAGAAATCTTTGCTATCAAAACAAGATATTCTTATTGACTAGGAGTTAGCCCTGACAAGTCTGGCCTGTCAAGTTAAACTTGTCAAAGAAATCCTACAAAAGAGCCTCATCACCTTTTCAAATCCAGTAAGATTCAACTTAATAGAGATTATCATTAAGTTAAACATTTAAGTTACAAAAAATTAACTGTATAAGTGTTAGCTAGCAAAGTGGATAGACAATAGCTTGGATAAAACAAACAAACAAAAAACCCTGGGAAGTCTAATTGACTGTAAGGTAAACATGGAGCCTGTAGACTGAGTGGTGAAAAAAAGTGTCATATATATATATATATACACACACACACACACACACACACACACACACACACACACACATACAGAGTCAGATATAAATACCTGAGTTCAATTCTGGCCTCAAACATAGCAGTGTGATTCTGGACAAGTTACTTAACCCTCTTGCCTCAGTTTCTTCTTTTGTAAAATGAACTGGAGAAGGAAATGGCAAACCACTCCAGTATCTCTTCCAAAAAAACCCCAAATGGGGTCAGAAAGAATTGGACAGAGACTGAAAAACGAGTGAATAAACAACAATAAATTAGGTCAATATGAATTAGTGGTGTGTTGTGGCAATCTTGGAAAAAGAATATTGTCTGAAACAAAGCATATCATAAAGTTTCTATAGTGTGCCCTAATCAGACAACATCTGGGGCACAATGTTCAATTGTAGGCATCACATTTTAGAAAGGACATTAACAAGTTGGAATGCATCTAGAGGAAGATGGCCAGTGACCTGGACACCATGCTATAAGAAAGTCAACTGAAGTCATGCTAATCCTAGAGCAGAAAAGACTTTTGGAGTGGGAAGAATGCATTAAGTGTCTTTTTGTAACTTAAAGAATATCATATATGAGAGAAATGATTGATAATAGCCAATGATCTGGGGAGATCTGGAATTCTACCCTTTTCTAATGTCATTTCAAAAATTCAGTCTCTCAAAGTTGAGTTAAATTTCTTCTCCATCTGACCCCATTCTATCCTTACAAGGAATCTCTAGTTTAAAGTTTAAAGTTCTGCCCAAAAGCTTGGATGAAGATGTATCTTTTTTGTCTAGCTAACTCAAAACTGGGAGTGATCTGGATATAGGGATAGTCTCTCTGTCCAAGAGTTATATGATGTAATGTCCACCTCTCATTAATTATTAACCAATAAGAGTGGATTACCATCTGCTGTAACACCTCTTATCCAAGGACATATAAACCTCAAAAAGTGGGCATCTTCTTTTTTGATCATTAAGAGGATAATGAGGGGTTTTTTTGGTAGTCGTTTGCTGGTGTGATTAACAAAATCAGTTTTAATTTACCCCAAAACTTTGTGTGTTGAAATGATTTTATTCACTTCATATAGAAGATGGAACTTTGTTCTAGAGAGAAAAACTAGAAATGACTCTGTTACAGAGAAGCTCAGCTTCCCTAAACTGAGTACCTAACAAATGCTTTTCTTTCCTACTTCCTTCCTTCCTTACCTGTCTTGTTGCCCAAGACTTACACATAAAAGCAAAAATATCTGGAATAGCTATTAAAGGATTCAAACAATTTTAGCAGTATATTGTTTCCCTGTGTGTTTAGTGGGGGTTCAGTCAAAAGAAAATAAGTACTTTCAGGTTCTGCCTTTAAGTAAAGATCACTTGCTCCATCTCTCCATCAAGTCCCAGTAGTCAATTAGGCCATAACTTAGCTACTTCATTGCGTAAGTTGACTTTTCTATTGCTTCATCCCCAGCAAAGAAATCTAGATCAGTGACAACTTGCATCATCTTCCTTTATGCTTACTTTTTCAGACTCCTTAACAGCAAGACATGAAGTAATGAAAAACTACGACTTCATATTTCTAGCATATTTAAGTTTTGTATGTCTAGTGCCACAGTCTACCACAATAGATATTCTGCCATCTTTTCCTTTATTTTCTCTTACTACAGTGGTCACCCACCTTTGGATCCATGCTGGATCGGGGGAGGATCGGGGCCAGACACCAGGTCTATCTGACTGTCACAAGCCAGGTTGGTCTCATCCTCCCAGGAAGCAGGCAAGAAGATGAAGAAGCAGAAATTATGGACAAATGGGAGGGAAGGCAGCAGCCTGAGGAACTTCCTCAGCTGTTTCCTGGGCCAGGGTCCTATAGTTCTCCACATGCTCATTAGAAAATCCTATTGATTTTCCTGTGGACAATAGGTGGTTGCAGTGAATAGTCCAGATTGGATTCTTCCCATTTTGGGGGGCTATTTTATAAATAGGCAAGTTGCCAAGTCTCTCAATTATCTTTTATAGGTAAGCTTTCCATTGGTCAGCCAATTGGTAATTCTCCAGATAGAAGAAAGCAATCTTTTCCTTGTCCTTTTCTGACATTAGGAGTCTGGTAGTATACACTAGACAAGTCCAAGACTGAAATCCACTGGCTGCACACCTGACACTCCAGAACATCTTGCACCCATGGCAAAGCATGGTCTTCCCCTTTAGTCTCTATGTTTAAAATTTGGTAATGAACACACATCAGTATTTTTCCACCTTCCTTAGACATTGCCTCAATGTGTGATAGGAGAGGGCTACTGGATTCTGTGAGGATGTGTTAGGATTACTAGGTGAGAACTCAGGTTGTCTGGACAGTGACAAGGTGAGAATTCAGGTTGTCTGGACAATTACAAGGTGAGAACTCAAGTTGACTTGATAGAAGGAGCAAGCTCATTGGCTGAAGTGGTTCTTCCCAGAAGCCCTTGCATTATCCCACGCCCATTCTCTGGGAGGATAAAAGAGGACACCACTCCAGGAAGAGAAGAAGACTCTGCACTACATCTGGCTTGATGCAGCTCTCTGCAGGATGGGAAGTCACTTCTCTGGACAAGAGTTAACAGCAACTGCCTGGAGACAACGGTTCGCTACAAGAAGAAGAATCTGTCTGAGAGATTTGAGTAGACACAGCAGATCTCTTCCCAGAGAGCGATCCGGCAGCTTCTGGAGACGACAGCTCGCTACATTTGGCACCCAACGTGGGGCCAGGACCTTTCCTTATTCTGACAAGGACTTATTCTGAGCCCTTCAGAGGAGCTAGACTGGACCATAGCAATTTGGCGCCTGAGCAGGGACCGACACAATCCTGATTCCAGTGGAAAAGCTTCTGATCCAGATCTCAGTCTCTCTGACCCAGAACCGTGAGTAACGAGGAAACTTTGTTAAAGATTAAGTGAGCGTGCTAATAGATAAATAAGGAACTTAACTTGTTAAGGACTAAACCAGCAATCTCTTATAGCTGAAATGGGGCAGATGTTAGCTATATTCAATCCCTGGACCTCAGCCGACTCAACCCCAGCCCCAGAAGCAACCTCAGCTCCACCCCCATTCAGGAGTGGTACTATAGAGAGTATAATCAAGATAATTGAGGAGCAGAGTTTACTTGTAACCTGGGTACAGATTGCTAAACTCTTGGCTGCATTAAGACGCACATCCCCTTGGTTCTTAGAGGAAGAAAAGATAGATGTAGATAAATGGAAGCTAGTGGGATTTGAAATGAAAGAATTTCATGCAAAAAATGGGCCTCGTTCAATTTATGCAGAAGTATTTTATATCTACAACATAGTTCAATTAGCCTTAAACTATCAAGCAAGTTGTAGGAGAAGGAAAAGTTCTAAAAATGAACAGAGGAGGAAGTGTGAGGAAAAAAGGAAAGATCAAGATCTTGCCCTAGAGCAAGAGGATTTAAATGAGGAATTAGGGTATGATTCTCTTGAAGAAGCTTCAACCCTGCCTAGAGAACAGATTATTGACAGGCCCACATCAACTCCACCTTCAGAGGTGGAGGAAGAAGGAGGGGAAGAGGCAGAAACACAAACAGAATTGCCTGTGAAGCAGCCTAAGCCTATGACAAGATTAGAAAAAGCATTGGTTAAAGCTAAGAGAGAAGGACAGGATATAAGTGATTTTATACATGCATATCCTATGATTGAAAATATTGACTCTGTAGGTAAAAAAAGGAGAAGATATGCACCTTTAGATTTGAATAAAATTAAGGATTTGAAAAAAGGTTGTACCCTTTATGGGGCTACATCAGCTTATGTCAAAATGTTACTAGATGGTTTGTCTTATGAAGTCCTAACCCCAAATGATTGGAAATCCAGAGCAAAGACATGCCTGGAACCTGGAGAAAATTTATTATGGCTTGTGGAATTTCATGAATTATGTAAAATTCAAGTCAGATGCAATTTGGAAATAGGAGTTAACACAAAATTCACTTTTGAGCACTTAGCTGGTGAAGGTCGGTATGGAGAGAACTCAGAACAGATTAATTATACCATGACAATATATGAGCAAATTGCTAAGGCTGCAATAAAAGCTTGGGGTGTCCTCCCTGGACAGAAAGATCACGGAGAGGCTTTCACTAAAATACAGCAAGGTCCCAATGAACCTTTTGCATATTTTGTGGGACGTTTGCAAACTGCTGTCAAAAGAACTATTGGAGAAAATGCAGCTACAGAAATAATGACCAGACATCTGGCTAAGGAAAATGCCAATGAGATTTGTAAAAGAATTATATGGGGATTCGACAAAGATGCTCCTTTAGAGGAGATCATAAGACGTTGTGCTACAGTGGGAACAAATGCTTTTTACACCCGGACAATGATGAACGTGGAAAGACAGGGTCCCTCCTGGCAAGGGATTTCTAGAGAAACTTGGCGATGTTTTCAATGTGGAAAAATTGGACATCTAAGAGCTCAGTGTAGATATGGAGATACAGTGAGAAGACAGGGTGAAAGAAGACCTAAAACCCCATGTCCAAAATGCAACAGAGGACTCCATTGGGCATCAGAGTGTAGAATAATTCAGGGAAATGGGATGAGGGGCCCAGGTCCAGGGCCCCAGGCAAAAAAGACTTGGGGCATGATGGCAGCTGATGTTACACCCAAAGAGCCTTTAGAAGGTCAGGACTCTTATTTGATCAACCAGCAGAACAGCAATCACATGGCAGAAAGGGATTATCTGATAAGTCAGCCGAAAGACAATCAGATTGCAAAAATGGATTACACTTGGGGAGAATACAGGCCTTTTAAACCAACAGGGCTGTGTCCAGTGCAAACAACTCCAATGTAATTGCCAGATGATGAGAAGAGATTTAAAAAGTGGTAAATAGAAGGAAATTAGATAGGTTAACTGCCTGGGAGAGAGGGTTTGCTTGTATTTCTTCAGCAGGAGAAGGAATCAGATGGGTGCCAACAAGTCATATTCGCCTTGTCCATCAGAGAGAGACAGAAAAAGAGAAAGACCTCAAAATAAAGGAGAAGATCTAAGAAACATCTTACACTTGAAAGAGCATGGCTAATAAAAAGACTGTTAAAGAACTTTAAAACCAGCAGGAATCATTGGATTTCCTAACACAAGATGAGACTAACGGACAATGGACTTATGGACATTTATAAATTTTCAATTTATGATTATTTGATTATGTTATTTGTTATATACTTCTAGCATGTGTTATGTTACTATGTTACTATGTGCTTATGTAATTTATGTAATTATGTGTAATACTTCCCATATTGATGGATTTATGTTTCAAGGTCATGACTGTCCTATGTTCTAAATCAAAAGAAAGGGGGAGATGTTAGGATTACTAGGTGAGAACTCAGGTTGTCTGGACAGTGACAAGGTGAGAATTCAGGTTGTCTGGACAATTACAAGGTGAGAACTCAGGTTGACTTGATAGAAGGAGCAAGCTCATTGGCTGAAGTGGTTCTTCCCAGAAGCCCTTGCATTATCCCACGCCCATTCTCTGGGAGGATAAAAGAGGACACCACTCCAGGAAGAGAAGAAGACTCTGTACTACATCTGGCTTGATGCAGCTCTCTGCAGGAAGGGAAGTCACTTCTCTGGACAAGAGTTAACAGCAACTGCCTGGAGACAACGGTTCGCTACAAGAAGAAGAATCTGTCTGAGAGATTTGAGTAGACACAGCAGATCTCTTCCCAGAGAGCGATCCGGCAGCTTCTGGAGACGATAGCTTGCTACAAGGATGCATGAACTAGCATTTCTTTGGAATGGTTTTTTAGGACTTCTATCACAGATTTCTCCTGTATCTTTCTTCAAATGGTCTGAAATTGGTGAACTGGATTCTGTGTTTTGCAAGTTGAATGCATCCCATGTCCCATACATGCAAAGAGATCACATTTGTCTTCTTGCTGAATCCTAGCCTCAACCTATCCTTCCTCTTGTGGTACTTGGGAGACCCCAAAGTCAGCCATCTCGGGATCTAGTGCAGAGGGTGAACAAATGACTTCTGGGGTGCTCACTTGCCTTTATCCTCTTGTTTTGAGCTTCTTCAGAGTCTGTATGGATGGATGATCAAAGTGTGAAGGTATTGGGTTGCAGCTTTTATAATGCACTGGAAAATACACACAAAAAAAATGTGTTTTATTAGGGTAAGCATACTTAAGCAATTCAACAGTACAGCAAAAGACACGAAATCAAAGCATGAAAAGCAATGGCTTTTTCATGTAACAGCATAAATCAATTATACATTTGATCGTATTCAGATTTTTTAAAAAATACACTCTTTCAATAAATGCAGCAATTACATAACAACAAGATAAAGTCAAGCTTGAATAATCTTGTTACATCTTCCCAAAAACCCACCCCCCAAACCCAATAAAAATTACATTGCATGCTTAGAAGAATTGCACATATTTAACCTATATTGTATTATTTGCTACCTAGGAGATGAAACGGAGAGGAAGGAGGGAGAAAAATTTGGAACATAAGGTTTTGTAAGGATAAATACTGAAAACTATCTTTGCATATATTTTTGAAAAACAAAAATCTATTATTTAAAAATACATTGTAAAAAAATTCTGGGGTATAACTAGGAAGAAAAAAATTGTGTATGGCTCTAAAAAAATTCTACTTACTATTTAAAAAAAAATAAAGGAAAATGAAAAGAAAAATATTTCCCAGAATGAGAAGACAAAATTATCCTCTTGAAATAAAGCTGACCAAAGAAGGAAAAATGCCAAAAACTTTCTTTCTAAACCAAGAACTTTTCCCAGGCCTCAATTTGCTTGCCTGAGGCAATGCTCAAGGCAAAACTTGATGCAAAAAGAAGTGATTCCTCTCCCTTTTCCCCCCTCTCCCCCACTCCCTCCACATATACAAAATCATAACAGGAGGGAAAGTTCTAGGAAAGATCTATCTAGGAGGCAAACAATTGTTAGCTTATAGATTACAGTTTTTTAAGTCTAAGTTATTGTTGTTGAGCCATTTTTAAGCCCTGTCCAACTCTTTGTGATTCCATTTTGGGTTCGAGGTTTTCTTGGCAGAAATACTGAAGTAGTTTGTCATTTCCTTGTCCCGATCATTATAGATGAGGAAAACTGAGACAAACGGCTTGCCCAGGGTCACACAGCTGGTAATGTCTGAGATCAAATTTAAACTCAGGAAAATGAGTTTTCTTGTCTCTAGGCCTGATACTCTTGTCTACTGAGTCTATAATAGTCTATTATAGTGAGATATATTATAATAGACCCCTCACCTCACTTAATTCCTCAGCCCTCTGGTGACATTGCCATTAATCTGTTCTTTATCTTCCTCTTTTTCCTCACACTTCCTCATCTGGCTGTTCCTAAAAGTTTTCTTTTTTCTATAACTTCTAGGATTCTTTAAGGCTAGTTGTATTATGTTGTATGTATAAAATGCTTCCTTGGAAATTGAATGAGGACCTTTATCATTGTAGTATTCACATAGTTGAGCTCCTACTAGTTTCCAATTATCTGGCCCAATATCTTCTTCCTTTAAGAACCAAGGGGATGTATGTTGTAATGTACCTAAGTGTCTAACGATCTGCAACCAAGTTATAATTAAGCCTTGTCCCTTGATTGATTTAAGCATGCTTTCTACAGCACCCCTTCGAGGTGGGGGTGGAGGTAGGGCTGGGGATGGGGGAGAATCTTTTCTGCCCCGTTTCAGTTAGAAAAGGTTACTAGTGTATCTCTTAACAAAGTAAGTTCCCTGTTTGTCTATTAAAATACTCACCCTATTTCCTGGTCACCGGTAGACTTCTTCAGTGAAATTAGGGTCCTTGCTCCATACGTTGGGCACCAAATGTGAAGACCGAGTTAGCACCCTGGATGCCCCAGAATCAGCCAGAGTAAGGATAAGCAAGAGTCCTTGGTCTTTAGGAGTAGAAGTGAAAGGAATGGACACAGGATCTCCCCAACCTTCCTTCTCCCCCTCTACCACCAAAGGTGACTCTGCTTGTCTTACTCCACCCCCAGTCCCTCCCACAGTTCTCTGTATACACCAAACAATTGGGCCAGCGGAAGGGCCATTTTCCAAGCATATTCTAAGAGAGTATTATCCAATGGGTAATTAGCCTTCAATGTTTGGTTGTCCAACCCCAGTGTATCAACTCAGAGTTTCAGCCTTTTACAAGAAATTATATTTCTATGGACAGAGTTCCCTCCTAAACCCTGAGGAGTCCTGAAGGGGGACTAGTAAAGGCTGGAGCTCTCTCATCTCTTGCCAAGTTCACCTCATCCCTCAAGCCAGACAGGACTCCCCTCTCCATTGGTAAAGAGAGAGTCCCAGATCAGTGAGCTTTGGAACATGGGTTATGTGAGAATAATAACAGCATGGTGAGTCAGCTTGGAATAGAAATGAATAGTTTTCTGAGTCAAAAAGGTCTGACTTCAAATTCTACTTCTGACACATATTGGCTGAATTTAGTCAACTAGCATTTATGAAACACCTAGTGTGTATAAAACACTGGGCTAAGTACTAGAGATACAAAGAAAGGCAATCACCAGCTCTCAAAGAGTTCACTGTCATAAGAGGGATTAACATATATATTATGTACAAATAGGCATGCATATATTTATATATGTGTATGTTTATCCTTAATTTAAGCAGAATACATATATATTCTACATGCATACATTACATATTATATGATATATATATACCTTACATAAGGTAGTGTTTATATCTAGTTTGCATTATAACGTGTATAATACACTAGATACATATACATTGTGTAATGTATATATAATATAGTTATATGTATACTAGATACATATACTATGTTATATAATGCATATATAATATAATATGTGTATATATGCTATATACATTATTACATGTGCATACTGGATACTCAGAGGGAAAGCACTGAGATTAAAAAGATCTGAGAAAGGCTTGATAAATACCTCTGAGGGCCCTTGAGGAAGCTCTCTAAAACTATAAATTGCAGAGAAGTTGCTAATCTGTACTATTAAAAGGCATTTGCTCATCTGGAGTTGCTTCCCTATGCCACTGAAATCAACAGTCCAGTAAAGTGAAAAGAATCATAATAAAATGTCTAATGTAGAAAAATGTTTTCCCCTAAAACATACAAAGGATGAAAACAACAAAGAGGAAAAGGAAAGCCTAGAAACAAGTCAACAGATAAAAATTATTCATGTTATTTATTTTTAAAGTAGAAAACTGAGTTGCTGGAATTTATAATGGAAAGGTTAATGCCAAAATCAGAAAAATGAACATACAGGAAATTCCCAGGCTCTTTTTTGGGTGACTTTAAAAAAGATAAACCAGAACTTCTTTAACTAGACAGAAAGTATAATAATATAAATCATATAATTTGTGATATAATTATACTATCAACCTGTTCTTCAGATAACTGGCAAGTCAGTTTCAGCATGTTATTTAGGAATAATATCTGAGTTACTTATCTCTCAAGATTGTTGTCAGGAAAGTCATTCAATGTAGCAGAGGAACACTTAGGTTAAACATGAGTCAACAAAGTTTACATAGATTTCACACATAAAAAAAAAAAATCACAATGCTACAGATGCCTTCCACTTACACTTAGTTTTACAAGCTAACAAATTAGGGGAAATGTTCAATAACAATTTTCTCCCACTGTTGCAAGTGAATGAATGAAATAAAACAAGCAACAGACCTACAGAGATAATGGAAAACAATACATTACAGTTCGCTACAGATGTGAAAGTGCTAATGGCATAGAAACAAAAATTACTGTTAAGTACCAAGGTGATGTGTTCAGGGAAAAGAACTAGATTTTCAAAAGCTATAAGCAGAAAATGATACACAAACAGGTTAATGGAAGATAAATACCAAAGAGTGGTATAGTTCTGGAAGAAAAATGTCAAGAATACTGAAGCTCAGAATAAGCTAAGGCTAGTATTTTTAATATGTTAAGAATAATCACATAACAAAAAAAATGGATTTTAAAGCTATATTGTGGAAAGAAGATAGACCTATTCTTTAGGATAAATGGGATGATAATATCAGAAAATGAAGAAGGCAGGACTTTGATACTTTTTTATTTTTATTTTTTTATTAAAGCTTTTTATTTTCAAAACATATGCATGGATAACTTTTCAACATTGACCCTTACAAAATCTTATGTTCCAAATTTCCCCCCTTCCTCCCACTCCCAACCCTAGATGGCAAGTAATCCAATATATGTTAAACATGTTAAAATATATGTTAAATCAACAATACTATATGATAGCCAATTCTGATGGACGTGGCACTCTTCAACAATGAGATGAACCAAATCAGTTCCAATAGAGCAGTAATGAACTGAACCAGCTGCACCCAGCAAAAGAACTCTGGGAGATGACTATGAACCACTACATAGAATTCCCAATCCCTCTTTTTGTCCGCCTGCATTTTTTATTTCCTTCACAGGCTAATTGTACATTATTTCAAAGTCCGATTCTTTTTGTACAGCAAAACAACTGTTTGGACATGTAAACATATATTGTATTTAATTTATACTTTATCATATTTAACATGTATTGGTCAACCTGCCATCTGGAGAGGAGGAGGGGAAAAATTAGAACAAAAGGTTTGGCAATTGTCAATGCTGTAAAATTACCCATGCATATATCTGGTAAATAAAAACTATTAAAATATATAAATATATATATATGTGTGTATATATATATATATATATATATATATATATATATATGTACGTATATATACACATACACAATTATCTTGCTGCAAAGAAAAACTTTGATATTTAAAAAAATAAATTTAAATTTAATTTTTTTACATTTTAAGTTCCTGTATCCTTCCCTGACTCTCTGCCTTCTTATCCCTCAGTTGAGAAGGCCAATCAATATTTAACACACACACACACACACACACACACACACACACACACACACACACACACACCATACACACACACACACACACACACACACACCATACACACACACACACACACACACACACACATATATATATATATATATATATATATATATATATATATAACTATACATTCATAACTCTATCAGTTATTTTTCTAATTGTGTCCCTACTCTACAAATCTTCTAAAAACCTTCTCTTATTTTCTCCCCTTACCCTTCTCTTCTTGATCTGCACATCTTCTTAAGAGTCTATCACTTATTCTATCTCCTAGTCTTCTTATTTCTTAACTTTCGTATCCTTCTAAGAATCCCTCCTTTATCTTTTCCCCTCACTCTTCTATTTTTCTGTTAAATTAAGAAAACTTTTCTATCCCTCTACATCTGTTATTTCCCCATTAATTCAGTTCTGATAAGAATAAGATTCTAGAACTATCAATCCTTCACACTCTTCTGCCTTCTACTGAAACAGTTCTTCCATTCACATCTTGTTTAAATGAGATAATTATTTCATTTTATCTGTTCCTACCCAATTTTTTTAGTATAATCCTCAACTCAACACCAAGCCTTCTGTGTATGCTCATTGAAACTACCCTAGTAATAATAACATTATCATTACATAGTTACAGATATTTTCTCATATATGAAGTAAACAGTTTGAATTTATTAAATCCCTTATAATTGATTTTTCATGTTTGTCATCTTAGACTTTTTTATCATAACTTTCAGTAGTCTTTATATTCTTATATTCCTCAATCTGTTTTCCAGGTCAATTGTTTTTCTAATGAGATGTTTCATATTGTCTCCTATTTTTAATTTATTATTTCTTGGTGTCTTATAAAGTCATTAGCTTTCCCTTGCCCAATTCTAGTTTTTAGTTTATTAGAATAATTTGTAATTCTAATTTTCTTCCATAATTTAAAAACCATTTTCTAGGGGGCAGCTAGGTGGCGCAGTGGATAGAGCACCAGCCTTGAATTCAAGAGGACCCGAGTTCAAATCTGGTCTCAGACACTTAACACTTCCTAGCTGTGTGACCCTGGGCAAGTCACTTAACCCCAGGCTCAGGAAAAAAACAACAAAAAAAAAAAAAAAAAAAAACACCATTTTCTAATTAGTTAATTTTCTTTTCATAATTTTTTTTGATTTTCTTGAATCATTCTTGGGTTTTTTTCCCTGATTTTTTCTCACTCTCTCATTTCATTTTAGAGTCCTTTCTAAGCTGTTTCAAAAACTCTTTTGAGTTTGTGGCCTTTTTTTAAGTAAAAGTAATATTTTTTTACTTCATTATCTCCTTTCTGAGTTTGAATCTAGATCTTCTCCATCACCATAATAGCAATCTATGGTCAGGTTCTTTATCTTCTTGCTTACTCTTTTATCTTTTGCTCCTTTTTTTTTTTTTAAGTGGCCTATTCTTTGACTATTAACTTTATGTTAGAGTTGGACTCCAGTCCTAAATTGTGGGGGATAATTTTCAGATTTTTCATGCTGTTGTTTTCTGAGCTCTATCTGAGGGCCTAATCTCAGGTACTCCTCTGTACCTCTGAGTTGTAATCAGGGACCTCAGCAATCCTCTTATCACAAATGTTCTTACTTAGAAATAACCAGCAAGATGATTTCAGAAAGGTCTGGAGAGACTTACATGAACTGATGCTGAGTGAAATGAGCAGAACCAGAAGATCACTATATACTTCAACAACAATACTATATGATGATCAATTCTGATGGATGTGGCCATTTTCAACAATGAGATGAACCAAATCAGTTCCAATAGAGCAGTAATGAACTGAACCAGCTACACCCAGCAAAAGAACTCTAGGAGATGACTATGAACCACTACATAGAATTCCCAAGCCTTCTATTTTTATCCACCTGCATTTTTTATTTCCTTCACAGGTTAATTGTACACTATTTCAAAGTCCGATTCTTTTTGTACAGCAAAACAACTGTTTGGACATGTATACATATATTGTATTTAATTTATACTTTAACATATTTAACATGTATTGGTCAACCTGCCTTCTGGAGGAGGGAGTGGGGGGAAGGAGGGGAAAAGTTGGAACAATTGTCAATGCTGAAAAATTACCCATGCATATATCTTGTAAAGAAAAAGCTGTAATAAAAAAAATGTTTAAAAAATAAATAAATGGTCTTCCTGTAGTCCCTTCAATGGCTTCATGATTGGGCTCATCACTCTGGAACCAAATCAGGAACTCTGCTGTCCTGTGATTGACCACAGCCAGTATGCCCTATCTCTTCTGCTCTCACCTACAGCCTCAGTCTGGGACCATATTTGATCAGCACACCTGGGTCTTGTCTCTTGCATCAGTGGAGTGCCCTACAATCTTCCCCTGACTGGCTGTCTGATCTCTATACTGTCTGTGGGGCAACAGTTCCTGAAGCTGAAGTTGCCACTAACACAGCTGCTTCTAGGATTTGTTATTTTTTGAATTTGTAGTTTTTGAATCATGTATTTGTACTTCAATCAGGCCAGACCACCACCCTGGGAAGTCAGCTCTTTCCTAAGGTTCTTCCAAATTGCCTTACGCTGGAAAATTGCTTTTAATTATTTTTGGTGCTTTAAAATTCACCATTAGGCAATATTTTAAATTATTTGTGAAAGAATTAAGGAAAGCAGGTAATTTCCTGCCTTATTCTGCCATCTTCCCAGAATGCTCTCTAAATTTTGAAATTCTTAATTTGTTTCTGCTTTTTCTACCAAGGAAAATGATTTTCAGAATAGTAAAAATAGGCAAAAATATTTAACAAGAAGCTGGAATCCAAATTAAATTATGGCATGGTAAAAGTACTGTCAGTGACTATTAAAAAATTGTTGGTAATGGGAGAGGTGTGGCAGGAATAAAAATATTTTAGTTGTAATGGAAATTTTTAATTTTTTTCATTTCCTTTTATTATTTAGGCTTAGAGCAATTCCTTCTGCAAATTTTAGTTATCTAAAATCTGTCTTCTGTTAATATTTACCTCATCAGACCAAAACCTGTTCCATTTTATGTGCAAATCTACTTAAAGCCTTAAATATTCATTTGATAAACCAGAATATCTACTCACCTTAGTGACATACAAATCTTCCTCCTCAATTAGCCTGTGAACTCTTTAAATATAGTTTAACTTGTAATCTTAGTTTACCTATAGAGTTTGAAGAAGTTTGTTTCTTTCAAATATTATGAGATTATGATTCTGTTTAATTAAATTTGTTCAATTTTCGTGACATTGAAGGAAATCTAGATTGAGATTATATTGAAATTACAGCTCTATCTTTTCTTTAACTTTTATGATTTTAGAAGAATATATAAGGTTGCAATATATAAAGGAATTATTTCTCTGTCACTTTGACATAATATTACTCTAATCATAAAATTACTCTAATAAAATGGTTTATTAGAATCCTAATGATGATTCAGATTTTCTCTGAGAACTAAATCTTATGCTTGAGCATAATAATAAAACCGAGGTTTATTTACTTCTATAATTTCTGCATTATGGTAAATGTTTTGGCAGCAGCTACCTATTCATGAACTCCCATGACAAATTTGATGACCATGAGGGGATAGACAGAAGATCAAAAAGACTGGGGTTTCTTCTTCAGAAATTCTGTGTGCACAAGGACAGATTTACCTTGGAAATTTTTGAAGGAAAAACTCAGGCCACTCAGAAAAATTGCAGAAAGATGTCTTCTCTGTGTTCCCATGTATTTCTCTGTATTTTGTTTTCTTTTTTTGTCTCTTGCATTTGAAAAATTAGTCTATTGAAACTTTTGGGGTGTTTAGCTTAATAGCTATCCAGATATTATGATGAATAAAGCATAGCAATTTAAATGTCTAAAGCAAAGGCTACACTTATGACATTTAGGTTTTAATAGGTAAGACAAGTCATTTTATCCCCAAACCTTGTGCCCTGTTTGCCTCAGTATCTTGTGCTTTGAAATTTTTTTTCAAATATATTTTTTTAAAAACTTAAGTAGAAAAGAAACAGAAAAAGAAAAAATATTGTCATTGCAACCCAGAACATGAGAGGATTCAAAATATTTAACAATAAATTTCCATTTCAAAAAAGCATATGTAATAATAGAATACATTGAATTCAGAACTCTCCATCTTTGCTTCCTTGTAGTTTTGTTGTTGTTGTTGTTCTCTGCTGTGCATTTTTTACTTTTTTCTTTTTTTCTCATTTCCTTCCTCTAACTTCCCCAAGCAGGCTACAATTAAGTATGATTTTATACACACACACACATACGCACATGCATACATATTGACATATATATGTGTACCCACAAACATATATATATATGTATACACATACATATAAATAGATATCTATAATCATACACATGTGACTCCAGTGTATTTGAATTGTTGTTGCTTGTAAAATTTTCTCTTTGTTCTGGGGTTTTTCAAATTTAGTAATCATGTTCCTTTATCTTCATAAGACTCTTTCAGATGGTGATTGGCGGATTTTTTCTATTCTACTTTCTCCTTTTGTACTAACACTTCAGGATAATTATCTTTTTTTTAAAGATTTATTAAGAAATTATTATCATGTTCCAAACACAGTGCTTGTTAATCACTGGAGTTACAAATACAAGCAAAAAGGAAATCTCTGCCTTCAAGGTGTTTATATTCTTTCTTTTAAAAAAAATTGTATTCTCATCCAGCCATTCTGGAGAGCAATTTGGACCTATGCTCAAAAAGTTATCAAACTGTGCATACCCTTTGACCCAGCAGTGTTGCTACTGGGTTTGTATTCCAAATAAATACTGAGGAGGGGAAAGGGACCTGTTTGTGCAAGAATGTTTGTGGCAGCCCTCTTTGTGGTGGCCAGAAACTGGAAACTACGTGGATGCCCATCAATTGGAGAATGGCTGAATAAATTGTGGTATATGAATGTTATGGAATATTATTGTTCTGTAAGAAATGACCAACAGGATGATTTCAGAAAGGCCTGGAGAGACTTACATGAACTGATGCTGAGTGAAATGAGCAGGACCAGGAGATTGTTGTATACTTCAACAACAATGTTATATGATGATCAATTCTAATGGACGTGGCCATTTTCAATAATGAGATGAACCAAATCAGTTCTAATTGAGCAGTAATGAACTGAACCAGCTACACCCAGAGAAAGAATTCTAGGAGATGATTATGAACTACTACATAGAATTCCCAATCCCTCTAATTTTGTCTGTCTGCATTTTGGATTTCCTTCACAGGATAATTGTACACTATTTCAAAGTCCGATTCTTTTTGTTCAGCAAAACAACTGTTTGGACATATATCCATATATCGTATTTAATTTATACTCTAACATATTTAATATGTATTGGTCAACCTGCCATGGGGGGGAGGAGGAGAAAGAAAGGAGAGTAAAAATTACAACAAAAGCTTTGGCAATTGTCAATGTTGTAAAATTACCCATGCATATATCTGGTAAATTAAAACTATTAATTTTTTTTTTAAATTGTATTCTACTTTTCCAATTCCAATATTTAAATAATAGTTTTTTTATTTTCAAAATATATGCAAAGATAGTTTTCAACATTCACCCTTACAAAACCTTATGTCCCAAATTTTTTCTCCCTTCCTTCCCTGCCACTCCGTCTTCTAGGCAACAAACAATCCAATATAGGTTAAACATTTGCAATTCCTTTATACATATTTCCACTCTTATTTTGCTGTACAAGAAAAATCAGATCAAAAAGGAAAAATGAGAAAAAACCAAAAAGCAAAACAAAACAAAACAAAACAAAAAACCCTATAAAATATTTCCACAGTCATTCTATAAAATAGACCAAAAGGAGGAAAAACTGCTAAAAAAAAAAAAAAAGTGAAAATAGTATCTTTTGATCTGCATTTAGACTCCATCAGTTCTTTCTCTAAATGTGAATAGCATTTTCCATCAAGAGTCTTTGGGAATTGTCTTGGATCATTGTTTTGCTGAGAAGAGCTAAATCATTCATAGTTCATCATCTCACAATGTTTCTCTTATCATGTACAATGTTCTCCTGGTTCTACTCACTTCATTTTGCTGATCAGTTCATGAAAACTTTTTCATGTTTTTCTGAAATCTGCCTACTCATCGTTTTTTATAGTCCTATAGCATTCCTTTATTATATTCATATACTTCAACTTGTTCAACCATCCCCAAATTAATTTCTCTCAATTTCCAATTCTTAACCATCACAAAAAAAAAGAACTGCTATAAATATTTTTGTACATGTAGGTCATTTTCCCTTTTTAATGATCTCTTTGGCATACAGACATAGTAGTGCTATTACTGAATCAAAGAGTATACAGTTTGATTCCCCTTTGAGCATACTTTCAAATTGCCTTGTAGAATGGTTGGATTGGTTCACAACTCTTACAGAGCAACAGTGTCCCAATTTCCCCACATCTCCAATATTTATCATTTTATTTTTCTGACATATGAGTCAGTCTGTTAGGTGTGAGGTCGTACCTCAGAGATTTTCAAATTTGTATTTCTGTAATCAATAGTGATTTAGAGCATTTTTACATATTACTGTAGATAGCTTTTTTTTGCCTGAAAATGGCCTGTTTGTATCCTTTAGTCATTTATCAATTGGGAAAGACAATTTTCTTTACTTACTTCCTATATTAACATATCAAAATTCTTTTTTTGATTGTAGCCTTCAGATAATCCAATTATTCTTATGTTTACTATTCTTGATCTGAGCTCCAGATCTGTTGTTTTCTTTATGAGATGACTTGCATTCTCCTCTATTTTTTCATTCTTTATATTTTGTTTTATTATTTCTCACTTTCATGACTTTACTGGCTTATCCTTGCCCAATTCTAATTTTCAAGGAGTCATTTTCTGTAAAGGACTGAAACTCTGAGTTGACGCACTGATGTTGGACAACTGAGCACTTAAGGCTAATTACCAGTTGGATAATACTCTATTAGAATATGCTTGGAAAATGGCTCTTCCCACTATTCTGTGTTGGCCCAATTGTTTGATATATACAGAGAATTGTAGGAGGGACTAGGGGGTATACTAAAACTAGCCAGAGTAACTTTCTGGGTGGGAGACGAAGAGGCAGGTCGAGGAGATCCTGTGTGTCCATTCCCTTCACTTCTACCCTAAAGAACAACAATAAAGACCAAGGACTTTTGCTTATCCTGACTCTGGCTGATTCTAAGGTATCCAGGGTGCTACTCCAGACTTCACAATTTTCTTCCTCAAAATTCTAGATCTCTTGAGTGGATGTCCATCAGTTGGAGAATGGATGACTAAATTATGGTATATGAATGTTATGTAATATTTTTATTCTATAAGAAATGATCAACAGGATTTCAGAGAACCCTAGAGAGACTTACATGAACTGATGCTGAGTGAAATGAGCAAAACCAGAACCAGGAGATCATTGTACATAGCAACAAGAAGATTATACAATGATCAATTCTGATGAACGTGGCTCTTTACAATAGGATTCAGGACAGTTCCAATAATCTTGTGATGGAGAGAGCCATCTACACCCAGAAAGGGGACTGTGGAAATGGATTATGGATCACAACATAGCATTTTTACTCTCTTTGTTGTTGTTTGCTTCCATTTGTTTTCTTACTCATTTTTTTCCTTTTTGATCTGATTTTTCTTGTGCAGCAAGATAACTGATAAATTATATATATATATAATTTAACATAATTATTTATTTGTTTGTTTGTTTTGCTGAGACAATTGGGGTTAAGTATCCCAGGGTCACACAGCTAGGAAGTGTTAAGTATCTGAGACCATATTTGAACTCAGGTCCTCCTGACTTCAGGGCTGGTGCTCTATCTACTGCACCACCTAGCTGCCCCTATTAACATATATTTTACCACATTTAACATATATTGGATTATTTGCTTTCTGGGGGGAGGAGGTGGAAATTGGAACACAAAGTTTTGCAAGGGTCAATGTTGAAAAATTATTTATGCATGTGTTTTGAAAAAAAAAAGCTATAATTTAAAAATTGCCAAAAAAAAAAAAGACTGGATCTCCTTTTCTAGTTGATTGACTTTCTCTTTATAATCTTATTGTTTTTCTTGAATTGTTCCTTTTTAAAAATTTTTTACCTCTCATTTGATTTTTAAAGCCTTTTTTTGAATTCTTCTATGAATTCTGTTAGGGTAATTCTTTATTTGGGGTAGGAGAGACTTTTTTTGCTTCAGTATCTTCCTTTGAAGATGAACCCCACTCTTCTCCACTGCCATAGTAACTTTCTATGATTGGGTTCTTTTTCCTTTGCCTCCTCTTTCTTTCTTTTTTTTTTTAAATAAGAACTTGAAGATGACAGGGAAAAATAATGATGAATGTTGGAGGGGATGCAGGAAAACTGGGACACTAATGCATTGTTGGTGGAGTTGTGAAAGAATCCAACCATTCTGGAGAGCAATCTGGAATTATGCCCAAAAAGTTATCAAACTGTGTGTACCCTTTGATCCAGCAGTGCTACTCCTGGGCTTATATCCCAAGGAAATACTAAAGAGGGTAAAGGGACCTGTATGTGCCAAAATGTTTGTGGCAGCCCTCTTTATAGTGACTAGAAACTGGAAAATGAATGGTTGTCCATCAATTGGAGAATGGTTGGGTAAATTGTGGTATATGAATGTTATGGAATATTATTGCTCTGTAAGAAATGACCAACAGGAGGAATACAGAGAGGCTTGGAGAGACTTACATCAACTGATGCTGATTGAATACCAGCACTTCAACAATGATACTGTATGAGGATGTATTCTGATGGAAGTGGATATTTTCGACAAAGAGAAGATCTAATTCAGTTCCAATTGATTAATGATGGACAGAATCAGCTACACCCAGAAAAGGAACACTGGGAAATGAGTGTGAACTGTTTGCATTTTTGTTTTTCTTCCCAGTTATTTTTACCCTCTGAATCCAATTCTTCCTGTGCAACAAGAGAACTGTTGGGTTCTGCATATATATATTGTATCTAGGATATACTAATAACATATTTAACACGTATAGAACTGCCTGCCATCTAAGGGAAGGGGTAGAGGGAAGGAAGGGAAAAATCATAACAGAAGTGAGTGCAAGCGATAATGTTGTAAAAAATTACCCATGCATATGTACGATCAAAAAAAAAGTTATAATTATAAAATTAAAAATAGATTAAATCTTTAAAAAAAAATAAGAGCTTGTTAGCATAATAACCTCTAATCCTGGGGTGGGGGGGAGTGAATGAGGGGAGAGTGCCTCTGGCTTCAGGTTCTCCTTCAGTTCTCTCCACTGGCCTGGAACTCAAAATGAAGAACTCCACCCTTCTGTGAGTGCCTGCAGCCATCAGTGTCCTTGCCCCACTGCTTCTGCATTCACTGGGCTTCTTCTGGTTCCTTCTCATCCAGAACTGTCTCTGCAGCACAGTTGAGTCTGGCATTACACATCAGCAAAGGTTCCCTCAATCTTCCCCCACCCAAGACCCTGAACTCCCGGTTTAGGAAGTGAAAGTTCCTGTGGCTGGAGTCTAAGACTACCTTTCAACCAGCCAAACCCAGGACTCCCAACTGGCAGTTGGGAGTGGACCTAGCCTGGAGATGTTTTCACTTCACGTGGCCAAACTTGGCTAAGTAGTATCTTTCTTTGGATCTTCTCTAATTGTCCCAGGAGGACCACTGTTCTGCCTCAACTCCAATTTGCTTTTTACTATTCTAATGTTCACCCTGAGGCACAGTTTTGTTTTGTTTGTTGGGAAAATCTGTAAAACTTGAAATTTTCTAACTTACTCCATCATCTTCTCAGAATCCTCAATGCCTTTTTTAAAACTTCATTTTCCTTGCAGGCACAAAAAAAAGAGACTTTTCTATGTGTTGTAGCCATTGTTTCTGAATCAAATTGAGCTACATGCTGCTGAATACAATTTAAATGGTCCTAGTTTAGTAGCACTGGTCTGGTGTAAAGCAGCATAGTGATTTATTCAGAAATCCCCTTTGGTTCTGGGACTGGTTTTAATTAGACTATGGTAGGGTCAAGCACTATGGACTGATCATTGATCAAATGATTCTGGTAGGAATGCACATTTGGCATATACTCAGTGTTTATATAGAGGAAATCACCTGAGAATCTCATTCTTTACTGTCTCAGTTATCTACTTTATAGTGTTTTGTCACCAACAACAAAAATTTTATTTGTTAGGGGACAATGATTTCAAAAACATTCTTTTTGGGGCCCTTCAGATTCTGGTTCAAATATTTGAAGTAAAAATCTTTTACTCTAAAATATGAGATCTAGTCATTGCTTTTCTTCCAAATGTACATTTATAGATTGTCTCCTAGCTAATTGGAAAATATTCCATTTAAGGAATCCAAATTATCTAAAATCCAATAAAATTTTTTTGTGAAAATGTTTGAACAGGATTAACTTTAAGGGATAGATATCCTTAGCCTTGAGAAGGATTCTTTCATTTTGACACTCTGGGTAAGCTCAGATTGGCTAAATTGGTAAATCAATAGTTTTACCAGGTGGCTTATTGGTACCTTTGAGCAGACCCTTAAATTTGAGAAACAGGTTGCCCAAGAACTGGTTTTGATACCAATCCCTACAGATGTGTCTAATGATTTGATAATCAGAAAACCCCATGATCCTTATGGAGCAACTTTAGGAACCTTGGCTAAAGTGCAAATGCCTGTAAAATGGTGGACTAAAAACAGCTTTGAAAGTGTTTGCAAGGAAAGGTAGAATGGGCAGCTAGGTGGGTTAATGGATAAGTTTAAGTCCCAAAGTCAGTTGGACCTTAGTTCAAATCTAGCCATAAACACTTGCTGGTTGTATGATCCTGGGAAGGTCACATCCCCAAGTGCCTAATAAATAAATACATTTTAAAAATAAGAAACTGTATGCAGGAACTGGGGATCTAACAGATCTTGTAGTGTCAAAATAGTACCAGTATTGTTGATAGGTAAAGCTGCAGATGATATCAGAGATTACTTTTAAATCTTAACCCCTGAGTGGGAAGCTAAAGCACCTACCAACATTCTTCCTCTTATGACCTATGTCAATAGCTGTAGGGGGAAAAAAGATATAAGAAAATGGTTGATCAAGAATTTCAATAGTCTAGTAAGCCTGATTTTGGCAAAATAGTCTAGTGGGAAAAATGCTGAACTTAGGCTCAAAAGAGCTAAGCTTCATGATTATCTATATGATCTTGGATAAGTCCTTAATCTCTCTGGACTGCATTTTCATCATCTGTTTATGAAGAAGGTGGACCAGATGACCGCTTCCAGATCTAAATCTATGATCTTTTGTTAATAAGGGGATGAAGTATGGTAATTTGGAAAATTAAGTGGAACTCATCAAGAGCAAGCATGGCTTTATCTAGCATTCATTAACAATCCAACTTCACAACATCAAAAAATCTCAAGACTGGAAAGATGTCCTCTAGTCTAATCCACACTTATCTAGAAATTCAGTCAACAGTTTCCCCCCCTAAGTGCTGATACAGTCTTCACTTGAAGACTTTCAGCGAAGGAGAATCTTTTGCATCCTGAGGCAGTCCTTTATACTATGGGATAGAGATTTTGCTTTATATTAATCCAAAATCTGTCTCTGCAACTTCACTCACTGCTCCCACTCTAGAACAAGTGAAACAAGTCTAATCCTTCTATCATAGGATAAATCTTCAAATATTTCAAGATATCACATCTTTCTTAAACTTTTTTCTCTCCAAGTGATCTATCTCCAGTTTCTTCAATTAATCCCCTTAATGTCATAATCTTTAGGTTCCTCACCATCCTGGTTAAGAACACTTTCTAACTATTTAATGTTTTTCCAAAATGTGGCACTTTGAAATGAACATAATAATTTAGAGGTGGTCTGACTAGGATGGAGTACAGTGGGACAATAAATTCACAATTTTAAACATCAAACTTGATGCAGCCCAAGATCACATTAGTTTGTTTGGTTGCCATATAAATTGACTCACATTGAGCTTGTAGTTCCCTGGAACCTTCTCCCTCTCATCTTTTTCAGAGGAAACATTATCTAGTCACATATTTTTAATGTATGGATACTTACATTGTTTCTAATTCTTTGCCATTAAAAAGTGCATTTATAAATTTTTTTAATGTATATGAGGGCTTTCTTTTTATCAATGGCTTCCTTAGGGGTATATATGCCCAGAAATAGCATCTTGGAGTTCGAAGAGCATGAATATTTTAGTTACTTTATTTGCATAATTCCAAATAGCTTTTCAAGATGGTTGTACCATGTCCCTTCTCTACTAATAATATATTAATGTGTCTGTGGTTTAAAACCCCCTTTAATATTGAATATTGATTGCCATTTTTGTCATTTTTGCCAATTTGTAGGGTATGAGATGAAATCTCAGGATTATTTTGATTTTAATTTTTCTTATTAGTGATTTGGAACAATTCTTTCATGTGGATATGGATACTTTCAAATTATTTCAGGAACTGTTTATAGCTTTTGATCATTTATCTTTTGGGAAATGGCTGTTTTATCCTATTTCTTGATTTTATTTTTGAATACCAAATATCTAAGTAATTTGATACAAAGATTTTCTCATTTGACCATTTCCTCTCAGTTCAGGGACCAAGAATGATCCAAATATAACAAGAAAGAGTTTTCAAAAAATAAATGTGAAGTCCTATAATTAAATTTTGTTTTTCATAAGAATGGCATGGGTGGAGTTTGCTGATGTGGAAAAAATATCTGGGTGCTTCAGTGGACTACAAACTCAATGTGAGTTAAAAGTATGACATCACACCCCTAAACATAATCTTTGTCTTCAATAAGAGAGGCAGTGTGTTCTGTTGATCAGAATACACTTGAAGTATTGTGTTCAGTTTTGAAAGGACATTGATGTTTACAAACATTAAATGTCTATGTGTAGTGATTATTTGGACAATGTGTATAGGTGATAACTTTATTTTGGCATCCTCAAACTGGAATTTCTCATCTAGCTATAGAACTTTAAACCAAACTGTAAGAAAATTATTTCCTATCAAGTTCTAGAAAATATCTACAAATATTTGTCAAATTTTATTTATAATTACTGTTACAAATAACTTTGGGAGAATATACTTTGTTTTATGATTGCTTTTAGGTCTTTTTCTTGGGGTAGTCAAGAACATTGAGGCTAATACAGTTTTTAATATAATAACATAGGACTACCATTATTCAATAGTAAATAAAATCTACTATGCTATTCATGAGATTAACTTTTTTAAGCCCAAAAAAAACTTAATTGAGGATTTGTTCATTTTTAAGTGTTAATCATTTTATAGTAAACAATATCCACTTACTAAAAAATTGACATTGACAAGTTGGGGTATACATAACATTTTAGATGAAAGATCAAAGGATTTTAGACTGTGCCTTAAGAGGAAACATAATTACAGTTTTAAATGTCACAAGATCCTACATTTAGAGTCAGAAAGGAAAATAGATGCACATTTCACATGTAGGAATATAGTTGGTTTTTGATCAATTATTCCAAATTAGAACAAACTTCCTTTAGGGGTAATGGATTCCCCATTATAAGTCCTCAATTAGAGATTGTACAAGTACTTCTTGGGGATTTTGGAGAAAGGATTCCTGCTCAAATTGGCATCAACTTAGACTTCTGAGATTCCTATCAATGCTGAAATTGGATAAAACAAGTAATTTCAGCAAAAGGGCAAGTTGTAAAAGTGAACTAATAAAAATGGTAATACTGCAGCAGCAACCAAAAAAAAAAAAAATAGTAATGCTGCAGCAACCTTTTCATTTCATTTAGCAATTTCCATAGAAATAAAAACTATTTCAGTATTTTTTAAATTATAATTCAACAAAACAACATTCCTATGAAGTGATAGGATCTCAACACAAAACAACTTATGTGTAGAAGTGATAAAGATATATAGATGCTTCAGATGCCAATTATACTATAGGGTTATTTAAATTATTTTGATACTTTTCTTTTATCCTTGATACTGGCATTAGAGAAGGCATGATGGTAGAAACCAGACCCAAGGTGTGATGAAGACAGGAATATGTTCAATGAGCTGGTGGTTATGTAGGTGATGTGAACTGATGTGTAGTGCAGTGGAAAGGGGGAAGGGAATGAACATTAATTAAATGCCCATCATGTGCCAGGTACTAAGCATCTTACAAATATCTCAGTTGACCCTCAAAACAACCTTGAGAGGTAGGTGAGATTAACCTGATTTTATAATTGAGAAAACTGAGACAAATAGAATTTAATGGATTTGCCCAAGCTCACAAAGCTGTTAAGTATCTGAGACTATATTTGAGTTCAAGTCTTCCTAACTCCAAGCCCAGCTCCATTTGGAGACTAGTGACTAAGTAGGAAAGCATTGGTAAGTATGTGTGGAATGGGATGAATCATTTAAGGAAGAATGATTTCATTGGAAAGAGTGCAGGAGTGGAAAGTAGGGATGTAAGCCTGTGTGTATAGAAGAGAGGCTTGATTTGAGAGAACTGTGAAGGGGTGAAATCTGGAGTTCCCCAACTGTTCATGGGGTCCTGAGATTCTGAGTCCAGGCTTTCTAGCCCTACTGAAGGTGCCATGAAGCACTACATTAGAGCAACAATAAAGAATGGTCAATGATTAGGTTAAGAGTAGTATCATTTTATGTGATGATCAACTGGAATGGACTTAGCTCTTCTCAACAATACAGTGATTCAAGGCAATTCCAATAGACTTGGGATGGAAAATGCCAATCATATCCAAAGAGAACACTATGGAGACTGAATGTGGAGTGAAACAGTATTTTCATTTTTCTGTGTTTTTTTTTCCTTTCTCATGGATGCTTTCCATTTTTGGTCTGAATTTTCCTGCACACTATGACAATTATGAAAATATGTTTAAAAGAATTGCACATATTTAACCTATAGCAGATTGCTTGCTGTTTTGGAGAGGAGGGAAATGAGAGAGAGGAGAAAAAATTGGAACACAAAGTCGTACAAACATGAATGTTGAAAATTATCTTTGCATGTATTTGGAAAAATAAGATACTATTAAAAAGTAAATAAAATATCAGAGACAAGTGTAAGAAAAAGACTAATATCATTTATCTTAATCAGCATAGCAAAGGAAGGCACACAAGAAGTGAAATTAAGGAGCTCAGAGCAAGAAAGTGATATGAACAGATCAGTGACATGAGTTTTAATAAAAATACCTTCTATGACTATCATCACTTTTGCACAACTACTCATTTTTCCCATGCAGAGATTATTAGAAACTCAGAATTGTGCCATTAAGATATGCCATATCTGATGGGGCTCACAAAGCGGTATCTGGAACTATATTTGAACTCAGGTCTTCCTGACTCTAAGCCCAGCTCCACTTGGCTACTAGTGCTAAGATCATTCCAAGGAGAGGGTCCTAAAATCAGTGTATACCTAGTTTTAACTGATATCTTATTGGCTACCTATTCAGGCTGGGTACATTCACCTTCACAAACTTCCTCAACCTCAATCTTTATTTTCCCTATTACCTTTAAAACAAAGTTCACTTTGGTTTCACTAAAGTTCATTCACAAAGTTTCCAACCTCCCAGGAATTCACAATTAGACAGACCCATACACTGATAGGGATCTATATCCAAATATACAAACCAGCAGTACGGACTCACTCATTGCTTCCACATAACCATGTTATTCTTGAATCATATATTCTTTCTCATCTCACATTCACACTACTATCCATTTTCCCTAAAGGATTTTGCTTTCATTCTTTGCATAAATTTCTCCAGATTTCATGCATCTAGAAACTAATTTCCTAAACAAAAATGATTATCAGCCTCAGGAAAAAATTCTAAGTACTCTCTGATACTAGCATTATTTGCAACTATAGTCATCTATGAGTCAGTCCTTTTCAGTTCAGTTATGTATTCATTTCCCCTTCAAACTTGATGAATTTTACATTCATTCACCTGAGAAGGAAAAGATGAAATACAACACACAGAGTAAAATTTCAATGCCATATGATCCCTGCTTCATGATGGCCCAGATGAGGATTTAAAGACTCTTGCCCCCCACTTACTTCCCCAAGAGACTTACAGCACTTCTTTCTTTTCAAGAGGGAGAAGGAAGATTTTAGTTCCTCTATTGCACCCTTTTATATGTATCCTTAGTCCCTGCCCAGCAGAGAATTGAAAGGATTTTCATTAACTTATAGTAAGAGAACAATACACAATTCCAGACTACTTGCATATGCTCTAAAGCAGAAGGCAGTTCTCTCCTCATATGCCTGGAAGCAGGCTCACCAAAGCCATCTTGTAGATTGGTAGCAAACAGCATAGTGTACATGCTCAAAGGGATGGGCCCTTTTTGGCCAATCCCCCATTACCTCTCTTTTCCTGAATTATTTTTCAATGGCTCCCTTTTACAGTGCTTCACTGCTATTTTCTCAATGTGCTCCCTTCTTTATCCATTGGCTTTTCCAGGTTTTTTTCTACTAGTTTGATTTATTAAAATCCCACAAAATCATGTTGTTTGTTTTTTTCCTTTTTGGAGGAATGGGACTAAGTGATTTGCCCAAGGTCATAAAACTAGTACATATTTAAGAGCAGATTTGAATTCAGGTCCTTCTGACTTTAGAGCTGGGGCTCTAATGAAATACTTACTACTATCAAAATTACTTTGAGATATGATCATAGACGCTGTTCTATATATTTGGTCTAATATATTCATGTAAAGGAAGTGGCTTAGTCTAAACAACTTGGGGAGCTTTCTATAATTAGGTAATGGAGCATAAGAAAGTTTTCCTAAACAATCAATCACAACGTGTGGAGAAGCTCCTCAATTAACCAAATGAAGATATATTGTGTAGGTTTTCGGATGCAGGCTACTGATGAACAATAGAGGAGTTCCAGTGACTGAGAGGATTAGCTAAATCCCTTGTAGTCTAATTAAAAGCATACTTACCCTACTCTAAGCAATCTTCATCTCTTGGAGATACCTTTATATCTCTTGGTAATAGTGGCAAGGAAGGAAGGAGGGAATTTCCCTTTCTACTCTGGCCCTATTGATAATAAGATCCTGGAACAAAAGCCCATGGCAATATTCAGTGAAAGAGAGTTTAGGTGAGTCAATTTGGTAATTCTATTTAGAAATGGTAGACCTGAGAGCAAAAAAAAAAAAAAAAAATTCTGTTAGTTCTAGGGTATAGCTTCTATTCTTCCTAAATGTGTACTACACAGTACAGTAAACTACACAGTAGTACTCCAGACTAGGATTTCAGTAAAAACCAAGACCAAACATCAAATAGTCTTAGTATTTTTATTTTTATTTTTTATCCTAGGCAGTCATTTATCAAAATGGCCTAATTAAAAAGAAAAATAGAGAAAAGAAAAAATATCTCTCCAATAAATCTAAGGAATATTCTTTCATAAAATATATATCATCAATGGGAAGAATAATCAAGAACAGAAACCATGTATGGGGAGGGTGCTCAAAGAGAGTACAATGAATTGACAACTAACACTTCTGGTACAACTGGGTGTCCTATCTTCTTATGATGTTACTTTCTGTAGGGTGCAGTCCCTCAGCTGAGCAAGCAGCTCAGTAGAAGCCTTGTGGGCCAAAAATGCCCCTGAATGTAGAATAGTTAAGATGTTTCACTATGGTTTCCATGGTTTCTAGCTTCAGGTTTATCTGTAACTCCTTTATAAGGTATTATTATGCACCTACCAAGAGCAATACTAAGATGATTAGGATATAGTCTGTGTCCTCATAAAGGATAGGATGGATAATTCTATTTTTAAAAAGACATGCACATGCAATCATGTTAAACATAGTTCCACATTAATCATGTTGTGAAAGAAGAATCAGAAAAAGGGGGAAATACGAGAAAAAAAAAAAAAAAAACAAGTAAAAATAGTATGCTTCAATCAGCATTCAAACTATTGTTCTTTCTCTGTATGTAGTCAACAATTTTCAGCACGAGTCTTTTGGAATAGTCTTGGATCATTATATTACTCAGAAGATCTAAATCTATCATAGTTGATTATCACATAATCTTGTTATTACAGTGTACAGTGTTCTCCTGGTTTTGTTCATTTCACTTAGCATCAATTTATGCAAGTCTTTCCAGGTTTTTTTGAATATGCCTTCTCATCATTTTTCTTGTAGAACAATAGTATTCCATGACATTTATATGTCACAATTTGTTCAGCCACTACCTAATTGATAGGCATCTTAATAATTTCCAATTCTTTGCCACCATAAAAAGAGCTGCAATAAATATTATTGTACATGTGGGTCCTTTCCCCTTTTTAATGATCTCTTTGTGATACACACATAGTAGTAGTATTGCCAGATCAAAAGCCCTTTGGATATAATTCCAAATTGCTCTTCATTATATTTATATCACTTCACAACTCTGAGTGGATAATCCTTTTTATTAAATAACTTTTTATTTTCAAAACATATGCAAAAATAGTTTTCAACATTTACCCTTATAAAATCTTGCATTCCAAAAATTTCTCCCTCTCTTACCCCCATTCCCTTTCCCTAAATAGCAAGTAATCCAATAAAAAACATGCAATTCTTCTAAACATATTATCCACATTTACCATGCTACACAAGAAAAATCAGATTGAAAAAGCCATTTCCATCAAAGTTGATCATCACATAATCTTATTGCTGTGTACAATGTTCTCTTGGTTCTACTCTCTTCATTTAGCATCAGTTCATGTAAGTCTCTCCAGGTCTTTCTGAAATCATCCTGCTAATTATTTCTTATAGAACAATATTATTCCATAACATTAATATACTATTACTTATTCAGCCATTCTCCAATTGATGGGCATCCACTCAGTTTCCAGTTCCTTGCCACTACAAAAAGGGCTGCTACAAACATTTTTGGGTCCTTTTGCCTTTTTAATGATCTCTTTAGATAGTAGAGACAATGCTAGATCAAAGGCTTTCACAGTTTAATAGCCCTTTGGGTATAATTCCAAATTGCTCTCCAGAATGGTTCGATCATTTCACAACTCCACCAGCAATGCATCAATGTCCCAGGTTTCCCACATCTCTTCCAACATTTGCCATTATCTTTTCCTGTCATCTTAGCCAATCTGAAAGGTATGTAATAATATCACAGAAGTGTCTTAATTTGCATTTCTCTGATCAATAGTGATTTAGAGCATTTTTATTATGACTAGAAATGGGTTTGATTTCTTCATCTCAAAATTGTTCATATTTCACCATTTGTCAGTGAGAGAATAGCTTGTATTCTTATAAATTTGAGTCAATTCTCTATGTATTTTAGAAATGAGGCTTTTTTCAGGAGAGTACATAATACTTAAATAATTGTGGTACAAAATAGAACATGACAGATGTATGATAGAGATAGAAATGCAATGTCATTCAAGGTTTAAGAAAGAAAAGACCCTTTCTGCTAGGGGATGGGAAGAGATGTCAGGGTGAAGTTTTAATAGAACTGAAGTTACATTTAAGGAATGGTATACTCCAATGAGTGTTGATAATCAATAAGTTGTGACCTGATGAATCTATATCCTTATTCCAAGGATGCTGCCAACATTCAAAATATGTTTTAGAATTTGTCTTTGGGAATCAATGTTAGGCCAAGTTTGTGGATCATACAAGCATATCAGTCTGATTCCTTTAGAACAAGAGTTGGAAAACAACTATTCATGGGCCAAAAACAGCCCACAGCTTGCTTTTGCACAGTTCAGTGAACTAAGAATGTTCTTTATATAATGTACAGAAACCCTGGAGGACTGGCTTTGGCCCATTGGCTGTAGTTTGCTGCACACTTGCTTTAGAGTCAGATTTCCAGTTTATGGCTATGGTTGTTGTTTTCAAAAAGAAAAAAACCCAATATTCCCAGTTCACTCCTCTACCACAAACAGATTTGGCTTCCAATCACTTACAACCCTTTACAAAAATCAAATGAACCTTGGAAGGAGAAAGGCTTGGCACAATGGAGGAGATGCCAAGGAGTCTGCATCAGACTTCAGAGGTAATTCCAAAAAAAGACTTTTCATGGACTCTTCAAGCCAGAAGAAACCTTCAGCATCATCTAGTTCAGCCATCACCTTTACCAGAAAGGGAGCTCAGAAAAGGAAAATGCAAGGTTATATGATTAGAAAATAGCAAATCTGGGACAAGAGCCCAGCTTCTCAATGCCTCAGGTCATGTTGATGCCTTTTCACCCAGGTTTGCCATCCCACTCTCTCTACACTCTATGGTAGAGTTTCTTAACCTCTTTTGTGTTATGAACCCTTTTGGAGCCAAGAGGCTTCTCAGAATTAAGCAAAAAAAAAAAAAAAATAATAATAATAATAAAATAAAATAAATCCATTCAATTATTAAGAAAATCAATTACATTAAAATAAAGTTATCAAATTAAATTTTAAAAAATACAGGCTCAAAGACCTGAGGTTCAAAACTGCTCTATTCACACCTCTAAACATACTGCCTCTCCTTTAAGCAAAGTCTGAGGATCTGTCACAAGAGAAAAGGAGTCAGTCCACTCCCTTGAGAAGCTTTTTGTCCATTTTGATAAAGAAAGCTTATATTAAACAATGTAAGTGCATAAATACTAGTAAATACAAAACTGACTAAATTAGGGGTCTTGAGGGAAAACTGATGAAAGATTTCTTTTGAAAAGAAACTCTTTGGTTCCAACTTCAAGTTATATTTTTACCTATAATGGAATCAAGATATTAATCAAAATGTTAAGCAGATCTGAACAGAGGCAAGGTTATAATCTGAAGACATTTTGGAGAGATTGTATGGCAGTGTGATGGAGAAGGTACAAGCAGAGGCTACTTGTCACTTGTGCATGGGACAATTATTAGGCCTCTCTGGATCTTGGGCAATTCTCTAATACTCTAAATTACTCTTGCATTGAACCACCATTCTCCATGAATGAAATCTCAAGTCCTTGAGGATTTACTGTTATGTTGCAGAATAATCTATCTTATATTTAGAGATGGCCAGTGCTTGAAACAGTTTTAAATAAGAATCTGCCCAATATTTTGTTTCTGTGTCTGGGTGACAATGTTATTGATATTAGGCTTGAAACTTAACTACATTCATCTATTCACCTTTGTCCTACTGCAGAATAATTCATTATTACAACTCACTCACTAGAAAGACTTTTGTATAGAAGTAATACCTCCCTCATTACCTCTCCTTCCATCACCCCCACAACCTCCCAGACAAGATGGTGTATCTTTTACATCTATTTGCTGTTAAATAATTGAGTCAAAGTATAAGCTGATTTGCAGGGCTTTGAAGAGTTTCAGAGACAAGTATCAACATTTTCTGAGTCTATTCCTAACCAAGAAAGCAAATTCTCCTTGGCTAAAGGACTGCCAGGTGTTATTCATTATAAATAGAACATATTGTAGTTGCAATGTGGTGTGGTAAAAAGACACTGTAATTGGAAGGCAGTGTTTCTAAGTCTGGCTGGGTGACCTCTTTGAACTTTCACATCCCCCTCCACAAGATAATAATAAAATGGAAAATGATAATGAAATGGGAATATGGATCCTGATTACTTCCAGAGCTATCATGTATAGCAAATAAGAGAATATCTAAGAGGTATTTAATAGCTATAATGTGCTACATGAGGTGAGCTCCAAGAACTGTAAATCCTCTCAGGATTTGATGGAAAAAGTATTGGCACTGGAGTTAGAGGAACCAGGTTCAAATTTTTTATCTGTAACTAATTACTCATGTAACAACTGGGAAACTCGGAACTTCTTTGAGTCTCAGTTTCTTTATTTATTAAAAGAGAAAGTTAGGTTAAATATTCTTCCATTTATAGAACTGAGATTATTAGTGACATGAAGAAATGGGAAATAGCATATTTACCAAAAAGACTTAGGCACAAAGGAATTTTCTGTCTTAACTGAATAAGCTGTAACATATGAAAGCTAGAATTTCTTCCACAAGGGAGTCCCTCAGAACAAAGGAAAGAAATAAAAGGGCAGTCTGTCCAATCCCAATCACTGCTACAACTCCTTAACAGCAAATTTTTTTCTCCTTAAAACCTATATCTCTATCACAAAGATTGGTCGCAAAATCCCCTCTCTTTCCTCAGTCAAGGCAAGTATACCTTTAAATATGAAATCTTTCTCAGTTCTTTAAATGTTTCTCACTTCCTTCAACTGGTCCACAATCCTCTTCCCCTATTTCCTCAGAAACAATCATTCACAAACAGTATAGTTCTTAAATTGAGCTTTTCTTGAGCTGAGCTATTGACTGACACATTGAACCTTGGATTAGAAGTACTCTTCTCTCTGATATTTTTCCTTAGAGCAGTCCCCTTCCCCCACTGCCAGAAGGAAAGAACCTCTAGCTTGTAAATGGATTGATTGTTGTGTCATAATAATTCTTGAAGCTACACACTTGCTTGAATTCTCTGACTAAAATATATTTCAAGGAATGGCTAGATTATTTTTTAAAGAGTAAGATGCCACAGAATACCATAGTTATATTATTATTTAGCCTCCAAGAGTTGTACTTTATTGCCAGTTTAAGCTGTAGTTTCCTCCCTTACCCCATGCAGTGATGGAGCTCAGTATGATATTAAGTGAACTAAATGGAAGAGAAATGGTCATTTCCATCTTTATAATCTAATTAAATTAAATCTCAGAAAGAGATTGCTTAAAGAGATGGCTTTTTTGCCAACTATCTTTAAATAGAATGTTAGAGCTGGAAGGGATCTTAGAGTACTTCTGGCCCATCCTGCTATCTTAAAGGGAGAAGAAAAATGGGTATTCAAAGGAGTGGAATGATTTCACTAAGGCCATAGAGAAAATAATCTAAGAACTCCCTCTCAGCCTTGTAGGAAATTCAGAATCCAGTGTGTGTGTGTGTGTGTGTGTGTGTGTGTGTATGTGTGTGTGTGTGTGTGAAGGACTCCCTTTCTCTGAATTGACAATAAAGTAAGCATAAAAAAGGTTTGCAAAAGTTAGTGGATTGATTCAGAGAGCAAATAATGAAATAGATTTCTGACACATCAATGAAGTATTTTCTCAAAAATATAAGGTTGTATGACTTAATCTTTTAAGGCAAAAGAATGTTAGTGTGAACATTTGTATCTACATAGTAGATGCCTTAAGAGAAGTGACATGGTGTAATATGAAAAAGAATATGAAAAAAAGGAGCCAAAAAACTTGGGTTCTTCTTTGTATCATCAATTATATATATATCTGTTTTGTCACTTCTTAATAAGTGTGCAAGCTCCTCAATTCTCTGAGCCTGACTTCTCATCTATAAAATAGGATTATTCAACAAGATTATGTGATAATCAATTAATATGGACTTGATGCAATGATTCAAGGCAATTCTAATAAACTTGGGATGAAGAGTACCATTTACCTCCAGAGAGAAAAGTATGGAATCTGAATGTGGATCAAAGTATATTTTCACCTTTTTGTTGTTGTTGTTTGCTTATTTATTTATTTTTCTTTTCTTGTGTTTTTTCCCCTTTTGACCTGGTATTTTTGTACAGCATGATGAATATGGAAATACATTTAGAAGAATTGCATATATTTAACCTATATGGGATTGCTTATTATTTGGGAGAAGGCATATGGGTAAGACAGAGAGAAAAAAATTGGAGCACAAGGTTTTATAAAGATTGTGTAAAATACAAGGTTTTGTGATTGTTAAAAACTATTCTGGCATGTATTTTGGAAAATAAAATACTATTAAAATAAATAAAATAAAATAAAATAGGGTTACTATTTTTTCCTCACCACAGACTAGGATTTGACTTTGCAATCTCTTAGCTTTCTTCTTCAATTCAATTAGCTGATGCAGTTCATAGAGTGCCAGGCCTGGAGTCAGGAAGATGAACCTTCTGAATTAAAATCTGACCTCAGACAATTATTTGTGGTGTGACCCTGGGCAAGTCACTTAACCCTGTTTGTCTCAGTTTCCTCAATTATAAAATGATCTGGAGAAAAATAGCAAACTATTCCACTATCTTTGCCAAGAAAACTCCAAGTGGGATCACAATGAGCAGAATATGACTAAGTAATTTAAAGAAATTTTCTCTTTAGTAGTTTCCTATCTGTTTTTAGCATCTCTCTATTCCCTGATCCAGTTGCCCTCTCTGCCCAAGGTCTCTTCCAGCATTCCACTGATGGAGGCTGCAACTCCTCTACATCTTAACTTCTTTCATAAGGTCGGTGAGTCTCCTTTCTCTGCCAAACATCATTATCTAGTGGACATGCAAATAAGTTTCCCTAAACTTAGGTTGATTGGTGAGCCCTTCCAATTTTGTATGACTTGGCCAAGCTTGTAGCTCACTAGCATAATCTTTAAAAAGCTAGTCAGCTCCACAAAAATAAGACAATTCAATAAAACTCTTCATTTTATTAAAGAAAAAATTGAATTGTATTGCTTTCAATTAAATTATTTTTAATTACAAGCATTAATTGTCTCTCATCATCTTCTCACTGGGGAAAAAAAGGAAAAACAACATTTGCAACAAATATGCACTGTCAACAAAACAAATTCTCTTATTGGCTATGTCCAAAAATATGTGTCTCATTCTGCATGTTAATCTATTAACTCTCTGTCAGGAGATAGGAATTTTTTTAAAATTAAATTTTTTTCAAACAAAAATTTACTTTCTCTTTATCCTATATTAGATCATTAATTGAGAATGAAAGAAAAAAAAAGAAATACAATCTCCTATTACAAACATGTATAGTCAAGCAAAACCAATTTCTACATTAAAATATATATGTATGTATGTATGTATATGTATATTTGTATATATATATGTAAAGGGCTAGAACTGAGCAATGCACTTGGATAATGAAGCACGTGAGACTAATTGCCAATTGGACAATTGCTAATTGCCTATTAACTTGTTTGAAGGTTGACCCTCCCCAGCTGTTCTGTGCTGACTAGATTGGTGGGACAAAGAGGGGGAAGTGACATGTGGGGAAGGAGTAGGAGGAAGAAGAGGAATTGAGACGCTGAAGCTGGGTCAGTCTCTCCTGGCATTTGAGGGAGGAAGGTGTGTTGTGAGGTAGCTAGCCTAACCCCCTGAACTTGACTGTAAAAGATCAAGAATAAAGACGTTTAGTGATCCTGACTCTGGCTGATTTCTGGGAAGACAGAGTTCCAGCATTTTGGCATCCAAACGTGGGGCTGGCACCCTACTTCCACCGAAGTCCTCTGGTGACCAGGAGATTTAGGTGAGTATTCTAATAGAAATAAGGAACTTACCTTGTTAAGGACTAAACCAGCAATTTCTAGTAGCTGAGATGGGGCAGGTGTTAGCTAAAAACATTCCCTCGGCCTCAGATGACCCAGATACAGCCCCTGCTCCTGCTCCAGCCTCCTCTAGTAGTAATCTTATAGAGGACATAATTAAGATAATTGACAAGAAGAGTTTACTTGTAACCAGCCCACAAATGGATAATCTCTTAGACTCATTGAATTGCACGTCCCCTTGGTTCTTAAAGGAAGAAAAACTAACTATAGATAACTGGAAGCTAGTGGGACTTGAAATGAAAGAATTTTATGCAAAAAAAATGGGCCTTATTCTATTACCACAGAGGTATTTTATATATACAACGTGATTCAATTAGACTTAAGCTATCGAGCAAGTTATAGAAGGAAAAGTTCTAAAAATGGACTGAGAAGGAAGTCTGAGGAACAAAAGATAAAAGATAAGCAAACTCAAGACATTGCCAGAGGGCAAGGGGATTTGAATGAGGAATTAGGGTGTGTTGACTCTGATTGTCCCCAAGAAATTTCAACCCCACCTAGGGAGCAGATTATTGATCAGCCCACATCAACTCCACCTTCAGGAATGGAGGGAGGAGGAGTAGTGGGAGGGGCGGTGACATCATCGGCACCTCCCCCCCCCCAGCATCACCAACCCCCATAACTAGATTACAAAAAGGGCTTATTGAAGCCATTCAAAATGGAAAAGAAATAGATAATGATTTCAAACTTCAAATTTTTCCCGTGACTCAGCAGTATAAGCAGGCCAAGAGAGTAGAAGATATGCTCCTTTTAATATAGATGTCCTTAAAGACCTGAAAAAATCTTGCAATTTTCCCCCTCTAAACTATACTCCCAACCTTGAAAGAGAAAGAAGAATAAAACTCTTGAAACAATTTTGTATAGTTAAGCAGAAAAATTTCTGATGCTGGCCATTTCCAAAAAAATATGTATTTTAATTCATATTTCCATATGAATATATATGTATTTTAATTCATAAGTCCAGCACCTTCCTGTCAAAAAAATGTTTTATCATGAGTCTTCTGCAACTTCTGATCATTACCTTAGAGTTTTTAAGCAAATGAAAGTAATCTGTAACCATAAAATGAGATAATTGAAGACTAGAGAAAGTAAATGGATTGCTCAAATTCACACAAATAACTATTTCTGTTGGGGGAAGGATAGACTTGAGGGAAAAGAAAATGGGAACAAAACTCGTATCCTGTCTTTCTTTTCTGGGTCTCTATTTTCTCCTCTGTACCTGGTCTTAGAATTATTGCAGAACTCTGAAAACTCTCAGGTCCTCTTCAGCTTTATTATCCTAAATATATGCAAGACTCATAATGACTATTGACCTAGCCTGAGCTCTGTAGCTTGATGGCTGTATCTCTGGGGCAGGGGCTTCATATTCTGACTTTTGCTTTTCTCACCTTTTACCCAAAGGAAACACCCAGGAAGCTCTGACTGTTCCTTCCTGCATGGAACACCCCCCTCCCCCAATAAACCAGAACCATGTAACCAAACTACACAATGCCAGTTTATTTATTGGGTGTGAAAACATTGCAGCTACAATCCATATACTTTATAAGCTTCTCAAAGTGAGTGCCAAGCACTGGCCAGCCTGTATCATCAGCCTTCTAGGACTCTGTAAAGTTCACATGGCCAAGTGAAAAACCAATAACAATTTCCTACCAACTCACCAAAATTATTCAGGGATCTTTTCCAGTAACTATGTTGTTGCTACAAGTTGCTTCAGACTAATCTCTGATTTGGAATCAAGAAGTCCAAGCATGTTCTGTCCCAAACTACTAAATTTAGAACAATAGAATTGTAAAAGACCTTGGTGACTTTATAATCCAAATTTTATCTGAAAAAGTTCTTTTTATGGCATTCTTGACATTTGGTTATCTACCCTTTGCCTGAAGACTTTCAGTGAGGGACACATTATGACCTAGATGGCCCATTTTACTAAGTTACCATTTCATCAAGTCTAAATCTAGTGGAAAGTCTCTTTCCATTTCCACTTAGCACTACTCATTCCTAGCTCCACCTTCTGGGATTTAGTAGAATAAGTCTTATCCTTAACAATAACAATAACAATAATAATGATGATAAAGATGAACTCTCTCTCTCTCTCTCTTTCTCTTTTTCTCTCACACACATTGAAGTGAAGTGACAGTCTTTCAACTAGTTCAAGATATCCCCTCTTGAGTTTCATTAATCTTTATATCATAGTTTTCTATAATCTTAACAAGTTCCTTTGTGTTCCCCCTTTAGATTCTGTCCTATCAATGAATGAGGAGGTGCTATAGATTTCATGGTCCCCAAAAGATTATGCTAATAAACTATTGTAACTGGGCTTTGCTTGATGAGTATAAAACAAAGGTGCTCAGTGAGTGCCCCCCATGGATTTTAGCAGGTCACAATATGAAAATGTGTATAAGAGCTTGCTGAGTCCTGCAAAAAGCCAACAGCATTCTAGACATCTAGCATCCCATTCATTTAATTCAGGTTGTCTTTGATTAATATTTGTAGAGTGTTTCCAGTGACCCAATTCCTGTCAAGTATTAACAATAATATTGATGACTCATATTTACATAGTACTTTAATGTTTGTAAAGCACTTAAATAGAATGACCCTATGAGGTGGCTTGAATTCACTGTTTGTTATGTATTCCAGGAAGGGAGCACAATCTTTGAGGACATTATAGCACCTTTCTTATAAGGTCTCTTAAAGGAGACTTTAAGGAAATATTAAGGGAAATTATTGCCAGTATTAAGGGAAGTTATTATCCAAGCGCTGAGCTAAAAAGTATCCCTTTAAGAGAAAAGTTTTTTTTGTTTTGTTTTGTTTTATCATGAAGGGTTTCACCTTCCAAAATTCATTTTTTAAAATTAAAGCCTTTTATTTTTAAAACATATGCATGTATGAATTTTCAACATTGACCTTTGCAAAACCTTGCCTTCCAAAATCCTTCTCTTCCTCCCACTCTCTCCCCTAGATTGCAAGTGATCCAATATATGTTAAACATGTTAAAATATATATATACTAAATCCAATATATGTATACATATTTATACAATTATCATGCTGCACAAGAAAAATCAGGTGAAAAAGGAAAAAAATAAGAAAGAAAACAAAATGTAAGCAAACAACAACAAAAGAGTGAAAATGCTATGTTGTGTTCCGCCTCAGTCCCCACAGTCCTCTCTCTGGATGCCAATGGCTCTCTCCATCACAAGATCATTGGAACTGGCCTCAATTATCTTATTGTTGACAAGAGCCACATACATCAGAATTGATCATCATATAAATCTTGTTGCCCTGTATAATGATCTCCTGGTTCTACTCATTTCACTCAGCAACAGTTGATTTAAGTCTCTTCAGGCCTTTCTGAAATTATTCTCCTGATCGTTTCTTACAGAACAATAATATTCCATAACATTCATATACCATAACTTATTCAGCCATTCTCCAATTGATGGGCATCCACTCAGTTTCTAGTTCCTTAAGGGCTGTCACAAAGATTTTTGTACATGTGGGTCCCTTTCCCTCCTTTATGATCTCTTTGGGATACAGGCCTAGTAGGAACACTGCTGGATCAAAGAGTATGCACAATTTGATAGCCCTTTGGAAATAGTTCCAAATTGCTCTCCAGAATGGTTGAATTAATTCACAACTCCACCAACAATGTATTAGTGTCCCACATTCCCTCCAACATTGGTCATTATCTTTCCCTGTCATCTTAGCCAGTGTGAGAGGTGTGTAATAGTACCTCAGAGCTGTTTAATTCACATTTCGCTCATCAATAGTGATTTACAGCACCTTTTCTTATGACTAGAAATGGTTTCAATTTCTTCATCTGAAAATTATCTGTTCATATCCTTTGCCCATGAATGGCTTGAATTCTTATAAATTTGAGTCAATTTTCTATATATTTTAGAAATGAGGCCTTTATCAGAACTCTTGAATGCAAATTACACCCCACCCCCCCCCCCCAGTTTATTTCTTCCCTTCTAATCTTAAGATAAGAATTCTTAATCTTTTTGTGACTTACGGACCTTTTGGCATTCTTGGGGAAACCTATATACCTTTTCTCAAACACATGTTCTTAAATTTATAAAAGAAAACAGTGGGATTGCAAAGAGAACTAAAAGTTGTCAAAATATATTTAAGACAAGTTCTCAGACCCAAAGCCTATACTAACCAGGAAGGACTTTCTTGTGAGTGCTAAGTGCCTTTGATCATGCTACATTCCAAACTTCTGGCTGAATCTGATCTTTGTTCTGAACTTCTTTCCTTGGATCTGTCCCCTTGGCTTTGAGGTTCCCCTAGTTCTTAACTCTCCCTTTGCACTTTGCTCGGAGCTCACAATAGCAGCTTCCTGTCCAGGTAGCAAAAGGGACTAAAGGTTTTCTACTGCCCTCTGCTGACTGTCACAAAGATTACTTCCTGCTTAATCACTCCCAGCCGTCCTTCAATGATATTGGGAGGTAGTACTATGCCTCCATAATTGGAGATCTGTTAGAATCCAGACAAGTCAGCATAATTCCATCTATCTGGTGTCATAGTAAACTGCTTCTGGGCCTTTCAAGAAATAATATCTTATTCCCTTCCTGTGAATTTCCCCAATACCTTGGAAACTAACTTACATGTTCTATCTATAACACTTCTTACCCTCTTTTACTACATTAGGCATGTACTTAAGGTAGTTTTTCTAGCAATAGAAATGGATTTATGGAAAACCATTCGTGCTTTTCCCCACTCTCCTTTGGAAGGGCTTTATTAAGCCCTTTTCCTATTTGGACTCTGTCATACATCTGTGTGATCTGTGTACTGTTGACAGAGAGGAAGATGTGTCTTCTGGTTCCTGAGAGGTCTCACAGCAAATGACACTGATTTAGAACCGTACTGGAAAGAGTGGGGGAGAGAGGCAAAAACAAACTTTGAGGGAAGACAAAAGATCTCTCTAGAACTATAGGCTTGTAGGGAGAGAAGCTGGCTGCTAATATGTGCCTTGATTCATGATCCCTAAAGATGGCTAAGAGCAGACTTTACCAATGAGATTATTCTATTTTTAAGTATTTCCAGTCAAAAAAAGCTGATTTATTCTTATATACTCTACTACATACTCTCAGCCAAAGCTCTTTTTTTTTTTTAACTAAAGTTTTTTAGTTGAAAAACATATACATGAGGCAGCTAGGTGGCGCAGTAGATAGAGCACCAGCCTTGAATTCAGCAGGACCCCAGTTCAAATGTGATCTCAGACACTTAACACTTCCTAGCTGTGGGACCCTGGGCAAGTCACTTAGCCCCCCCCTCAGGAAAAGAAAAAAATATGCATGAGTAATTTTTCAACATTGGCCCTTGAGAAACCTTTTGTTCCATATTCTCCCCTCTTTCCCCCCATCCCCTCCCCTAGCTGGCAGGTAGTCCTACACATATAAAATGTTTAAATATATGTTAAACCCAATATATATATGTGTGTGTGTGTGTATAGTTCTCTTAGTTTGCATTTCTTTGATCAATAGTGATTTGAAGCACCTTTTCATATGACTACAAATAGTTTCAATTTTTTCATCTGAAAATTTTCTGTTCATATCCTTTGACCACTTATCAATTGGAGAATGTCAGCCAAAGCTTCTTAAACTGTGGGTTGAAAAACCATATGGAGTTTCATAAGTGAATATGGGGGTCATGAAAAATTTGGCAATGGTAAAAAGTATCAAATATTCCACTAGGGTCTAATTCTTTATGTAAAAATAAGCACATTAGTATGCAAATTTTCTTTCATCTTTAAAAAGTAAAATTATTTGTACACTAGAGAATCATTTCAAAATAAATTTCTTAAAGATTTATCAATAAAGGACTCATTTCTAAAATATATATTTATATAACCCCGAGAAATAGATGCTATTATTATCTCTATTTTATAGGTGAGGTGCCTGAAGTGACTTGCTCGGGGTCATGCAGGTAGTAAGAATCTGAAATTGCATTCAGGCCTTTTAGCCTGTCTCCAGCGGTTCATCCCAGGCCTGGAGAGCCTGAGATCATTCTACAACCCAAACCCAAGTATTGGGCTCAGTTGTCTGCACTCGGGGACCAGCCAATGTCTCCTGGAGCTAGGGGCCCCCCACAGGCGCGTGCCCGGCCGGTGCCTCTGCGGCTGAGTCAGGCCGGCGGCCTCTCTGACGGGTGGAATGTTCCATCTGCTTGTCACTGCCCTGAACTGAATCTAAAAGGGCTTTTTTCTTTAGGAATGATCGTTCTCAGTTCATGGAGGTCTTTCCGTCCATTTCATCATCTCTTACGGCACGAAGTAACATTCCAGGATGCTCACAGTCACTCCCTGGTAGGCCGCAAGCCCTTGGGAACCCGGGTTCGGGCCACTAAAAAAAGAGCCACTAGAAAGTCTTTGTGCACGCGGATTCCGGGAACGCCGTGACTTGCTCGAGCTCACCCCGCAGGCCGGCCCGGCCAGCCAGGTGCGGAGCTGGCGTGGGATCCCAGAGCGGCAGAACGTTCGGCCTGCGGGCTCTGCTGAGGCGGAGCGGAGGAGCTTACGGAGGGCTGGGGCTGGGGACGGAGAGCGGGCTGAAATCTCTGAAGAAACTGGGAGTTGGAGAGTTGGCGCAGTTCTGTTTCTTGGGAGAGACGCCCAGGTGGTTTGCCACTTCCTTCTCCAGCTCATTTACAAATGAGGAAACTGAGGCAAGTGGGAAGTGACTTGTCCTGAGTCATGTACAAGTGCCCCAGGTCACAGACTCCGGACCGGTGCCGTGTGCACTATGCCGCCACCTAGTGGCCAGAGTGAGGTACGCTCACGGAGCTTCAGCTAACCAGCGTGAAGAGGGTGGAAAGGACTAAAATGCGTTTGCGCAGACATTGAGAGGCCAAGGAAGAAAGGGGGAGGGCGGGGGTTAGCCGTGTTTGGGCCTGCCCCTGACTCCAGCAGCCCCATAATCCGGGTCCTCCCGGAGTCCTGCCAGGAGCCAGAGGCGCTGCTGGAAGGAGATCGTCAGTTCCTGCGGAGACCGAGGGCACGAGGGGAAGGGGAGCGGACACGGGAGACGGCGGCCGCTTCCCCGCTCTGCTCTCAGCCTTCCGCTTAGGCCCCCAGGCTGCCCTTAGACTCAGGTGCACCGCAGGGAGATGGGAAAACGCTTTCCCAGCTTCCCGCCTTGGGGCCCGCTGGGACGCTTCCAGCCTCACTCCCTGCTCCCCACCCAGACCTTTCTCCGCGGCCGGCGAGCCGCGGGTAGAGCCCGGCTCTGCATCTAAGGCAGGAAAATTGCGTCCCCCAAGGCCACACCCCGGTACTGCGCTCCGAGCTCCGGCCTGGCGGGAGAACACGCCGCTAACTTCTTTAGTCTCCGAACGGAGGCCCGGCTCTTCTCTGTTACCTGCTATCTGAGGGGGAGGAGGGGGGATCAAATTACAAAAAGATCATCCCCTCCATTCTTAAGGGATAGCGTGAGCAAACGGACGTGGTCCCGGGATAAAAGGCAGAGGATTCCTCTGGATAAGGGCGTCGGGATGTCACAGGCTTTCTTCTGTATGGCGAAATCCTCCTCTGGGATTTAAGGGTTCTCGTTAGAAGTGATGAGGAAATAAAGCCAAGGCATGTGAGTGCAAGCTGGAAGGACTTTAGTGATCCTCTGATTTAACCCGCCTCCCCCACCCCATTTTACAGATAAGGGAACCCAGCTCTGGCCCTGCCTGATGCCCACCCGGGGAGCCATCAGTGTCCCTCCCTGCTTTTTGCTCTGCTCCTTTCCTCCGTGTCTTGACTAAGGACTGAGGCTCCTACGCAAGAACCGAAGGAAGGAGGCTCAGGGAAAACTCCGAGGTTCCCAGAGGACTGAAGATGGGCGTGTCCGCCAAGCTTTGAATACCAAGGCCGATTTTTCCTAGAGAAATGAAGGACGCGGCTGGCTCTACTCAGGGATCAAAGAGCTAAAAAGAGGAAGGGCGAGGATGGAGGGATCTCTTGGTGGGCCGAACCTGCTTCTGACTCCATCCCTCAACACTTCATGAACACGCTGGGCGGATAATCAAGGCTCTATGAGCCCGCTAGAAAGCTGCTGTGGAGTAGGATGAGAGGTTCTAGCCAGCCACAACAAGGTGACTATAGAAAAACAACCAGCGGCAGAATCAGTGTTCCAAGTCCTGAGTTCCTTTAAGTCGTTAACCACATTGGTTTAGCTCTTTTATTTTAAAAATACATGCAAAGACAGCTTTCAGCATTCATCCTTGCAAAACCTTATATTCCAAATTTCTCTGCCTCTCTTCTCCCCACCTCCTCTTAGACAGCAAGTAATCCAATATATGTTAAACGTGTGCAGTTCTATACATATTTCCATATTAATCATGCTGCACAAGAAAAATCAGATCAAAAAAGGAAAAAATGAGAAAGAAAAAAAAGCAAGCCACAACAACAAAAAAGGTGAAAATACTATGTTGTGATCCACATTCAGCTCCCACAGTCCTTTCTCTGGATGCAGATGACATCTTCACAAGTGTATTGAAATTGATTTGAATCATCTCAATGCTGAGAAGAGCCATGTCCATCAGAGTTGCTGGGAAACTTTTAATGAAAAAAAAATTGAGAATGCTTGCTGTCTCCAGTAAAAGGAATGCTTGTTAGCTCAAGTATCTGTTAGCTCCAACATTGGAAACATTAGGTAGATCTTTAGTCTATGCACCTGTATAAGCAATCGTAACCAGTAAGGATTCCTAAGTGAATTTCAGCCATGTCTTTTGTGTAACTCTGCTGAGAACATGAAACCGTGCTTGCAGTTATCTGATGGAATGCCAGGACGCATAAGAAAGGGGGAGGCCACCCTCCTGGTGCACTGATTAGTAAGTTCCTTTATTGCTGACCTATGTTTGCTTTGGAAATCTGGCCAGTTCCTGAGTAAATAGTTATCCTAAAGGAATGAACAAATATTCTCCTTGGTGGGCCTTTGGAGATAGAATATCCTGCACCTGGGGGCTGCTTTGTCTTGAGTCATATGTCAAATGAGAATACTTAGCATAGTGCCTTTTTTGTTGTCAGTTTATAAAAGCCTTTTAGTGCAAAAGAGACTTTGAGACTCTCACCCAGGAAATACTGTACACTTTGCCTGGGAATTTTTCCCACCCTGAGACTTTGAATGGCTGTGACCAGGGATTCTTCCAGCCAAAAAATTCAGATATTGCCGGTTCCTTGGAATGGTGATGATGAATGTTGTATGTTGTTTGTTTTGTTACACTGTCTTTCTTATTATTGTGGCCATTGTGTTTACTAATTTTGTATTATTTTTATATATGTTTCCTTTTCCCTTATGTCTTATTTGAATCAAGGTGCCTGTTGAATATGAATTCTTTATCTTACAACCTGACTTGAAATACTTGGGTTTAGGATAGACTGAATAGAGAGATATAGATATACATAGACAGATACACATACACATACTCACACATACTTACACACACACACATACATACATTCTATAAAATGGTAAAAAAAAAAAAAAAAAAAAAAAGTTGCCTGAATCTGTGAGGAGTAGCAGAGACATACATTAATATATTTCATTTTGTTTCTTTTGTTTCTTGTGGACACAAGTAAAGAAACTGCACGCACTTAAACCATATTGTTGTAATCTACTTATTTATATCATGCTCATAGGACTGGGATCTTCCCAAACTTAGCAGTAAGAGAAGGTGCTGAAGTCTCCAGGTGCATAATGCTATGCCCAAAAGATTAATTTGATAAATTCAAACAGATTTAGATTAAATAGAAAATCACTGACACCAAGTGAAGAGTAGAGCTAGGAAAGAAAAGTTAATAGCAGATTAAAGGGAACTTCAAATTTCCCCTAAGAGCCTTTGATGTTGAGTGGAATATATAAAAAGAAAGGGAAGGAAGGGAGGTGAGTTTGGGATTGGTATTAGAACAGGATCTGGCATCTAAGTGGTATTAAGTAGATAGATTGCCTGACCTGGAGTCAGGAAGATCTAAGTTCAAAAAGGGCCTCAGACTAGTTATGTGACCCTAAGCAAGTCACAAGTCACTTAATCCTGTTTGCTTCAGTTTCCTCTTCTGTTAAATGAGCTGGAGAAGAAAATGGCAAACCACACCAATATCAGCCAAGAAAACCCCAAATGAGGTTATGGAGAGCCAAAAATGCCTGGACAACAAAAGAACTGTATCGGGCAAATGTCCAACAGTGCCCCATTGGGGATGAACTTTTATTGAAGTATGGAAGTCAGGAGCCCTGGATGGTACACTTTTTAAAAATAGCTTTTTATTTTTCAAAATACATGCAAAAGTAGTTTTAACATTCACCATTGCAAAGCCTTGTGTTCCATTATTTTTCTCTCTCCCTCCCTCTCTACCACCTTCCCTAGAAAGCAAGTAATCTTATAGGTTAAACATGTTCAATTCTTCCAAACATATTTCCATTATCACCATGCTGTGCTAGAAAAATCAGTTCAAAAGGGGGAAAACATGAGCAATCTTAATTTTCCTCTTTTCTAGCCCATATACCAAATGTATGGGCTGGAGAAGTTTCAAAGAATGTTGAGATGCCCTTAGATTCTTAACTAAGAAGTGTTGGCTAGCACTGTGGACTCCTCAGGTAATTGTGATAGTAAATTCACTGACGTGTATTCAAACTCAAATAGAAATAGACCCATTAAACAGTGCACCACTGGCCATGCTGAGGAGTGTTGGAAGCCCTCATGCAACCATGGGCAGCAGATTGCATACCTCTGGTCTAGAGTTCTTAAATTGGTTCACAATCCCATAGGGAATCTCATAACTGAATGTGGGGGGTCATGAAATTATGATTTATCATTGGTGAATAACTGATTTGTATACTTATTTGGGGCAAAAAGGTATCATGAGTGGGAAAAGTTGAAGAAGCCCGGGTCTAGAGGGTCAGAGAATGCTAATGTTGAAAAGTAGTTTGAGGTCATCTGATTCAACTTCATTTCTAGGTAAGGCAAGTGAGTTCCAGAGAGGTGAAATGATTGTCCAGATGGACTGTGATTAGCACCACGAGTTGACCCCAGAGCTTCAGCTCACTTCAGCAATCCAATCTTCATTCCATTCTACCTGGAGGGCAGTGGTGGAATGTATGACCTGAAAATTTTTACTTGGCATGCTGGTATTTGGCAACCTAGGGATTTTTCCAATTCCTGGGTGACTGTGTGATCACTGTGAGGGTGCACTTACTAAGGAGATACTCTTGACAAGCTGAGATTTGAAGTTTTGAGTTTTTCCAGCTGTTTGTTTGAAAGAAAGATGAGCTATGAATTAGTGGCCATTTGAAGTTGAGGAAATGGTGTAAATATACTTTTTTTCTGCCCCAAAGCCTAAATGAAGAAGTCAGATGGAGAAGAGAAAGGAATGCATATATGTTAAGAGGTATGGTGAAAACAGCAGATTGACAAGAATAAAATAAAAAAGGTATAATAGCTAGTGTTTTGGTCTTAAAGAAAGGGAATCCTGAATTTGATCCTGTCTTAACTTGAGTAAATAACTTAACCACTCTCTTAAGTTTCTTTATCTGTAAACTGGAAATAGCTATACCCAACTACTTCATACGGTTGCTATGAGGATCAAATCCAATAATACATGTAAAGTGCTTTGAAAATCTTGAAGACCTATATAAATATTAGCTAATTATTTTTATTAATGGAGACAGGAGGGGAGAAAGGGAAGACCTTGAAGGCCAGGCAGCATGAATCAGATTTAATTGATAATCATTACAAATTCTTCAGAGCAGACAAGTGACAGAGTTAAAACAATATTTGTACACTTTAGTATCTGTATGCCAGGCCTGTACAGTGTTTGGCACATAGTAGGTGCTTAATAAGAGCTTGTTTATTTATTGACTAAATGAAAAGAGACCCTTTTAAGGCTTTTAAAATTCACTCGAGGTAAGGAGGAATCATCCGTCAAGTCCTTAGCAGCTAATAGCTTAAATCAACCAATCAACAGCCATTTATTAAATTTCTTCTATATGCCAGGTGAGAAGTTAGGAAGCTCAGAGAATAGGGGGCTGAACCTTGAAAGAGGAAGACACCTTTCTGAGTTCAAATCTGGCCTCAGATGCTTCCTAGTTGTGTGACATTTGTGAGAAATAGTTCATTTGGACTTGTACTCTAATTTAATCAGTGTGATATCAATGTGATAGAATCATATCAAAGTTCTGTATATTAGGCCCCAGAGTTGCAAGTTGCATATTCTAAATTCAATTGCTTAATTATAGGAAATTAACTCGAGATTCTCCACTCTTGTTTCTCCTTGTCATGGTAACCAAGCTCAGTGTGGCAGAGGTGATTCAACTACATGAAAAGTACCCAAATATACCTTTGTACCTCTGGATCATTCTCTCTGGTCCAATGGGAGCTAGTAGCCATTTTATTACTATCTCATGACCAGTGACTATGCTAGCTTCTCCTCCTGCCTAACCCAAGGAGAAGCCCATCCATCTTGTGTGGAGATATTCCTTGCTTCATCCAGCTCGTGACCCTACTGACATTATTTTGCTTATTTTGGTTTATGTGTCATATGTCAATCAATGGAATTATTCTGTATCTGGTATAACTATTCTGGAATGTCTACATATCTAGCACTATAAAAATAGGGCTCTGGAAGGAGAGAAGGATCTCAGGTCATGAGGATGATCTGAAGTTCATTTCAGAGGGTTACATGGATCCTTTAATAAAGTGCCATTGGCTCAAAGCTATCTTAGTCTCTTTTATCATAAGTGGGACAAGTTTAGTCCCTAAACCTTATTACTTAACCCTGTTTGCCTCAGTTCCTCATATGTAAAAAGAACTGGAGAAGGGAATGGCAAACCTCTCTAGGATCCTTGCCAAGAAACCCTCCAAATGACATCATGAAGAGTCAGACATGACTGGAAAACACCTTATGGCTGGCTGCTGTGTAGGTGCTAGACAAGGACACAAGAGAAACCATCCCTCTCCTCAAAGAGTTTACATTTTATTAAGAGAAACTTGTACATATATAGGGATGTAGAAAATAAGCACAAGGTGACTAAGAAGGAAGAGGGCACAGCAGTTGGGGAGTGGAAATCAGGAGACATTTCATTTACAGGATGGGAGCTGAGCTGACTCTTGAAGGAAACTAAGAATTCTGAAAGGTAGAGGTAAAGAGGGGATGCCAGGCATGTGGGGTACAGCCAATCTGTGGGATGTCATTTGGGAAGGAAGAAAACTAGACTGATTTTGACAGATGGGAGAGACAGGTCTGACTGCCTGGAAAGATAGGCTGGAGCTAGATTTTCTTGGTCCTTCTATTTCCTATCCTTTCACTGTCTCCTTAATCTGCTGCAATTTGGCTTTTAATTTTATTATGAGGCAGTCTGGTGGTACAGTGGCTAGAGGGCTGACCAGTCCTGTGTTCAAATCCAGCTTCACTTACTTACTAGCTATGCAACTTTGAACAAGTCACTTAACTTGTGTCTGAATTTCCTCATGCATAAAATCAGGATAATTAGTAGCAATCACCTACCAGGGATTTTGTGAGGACAAAAAAAAATAATTTTCTTTCTCTTTCATTTAACAGGTGTTTATTTTTAGAGACAAAGATATTATAAAGAGATTTCCAAACCTTAAATTACAAAATAAATGCTAGCTATTATTATCATCACTTATTTGAAATTATTTTCTCCAAAGTCACCTATAAACTTTTCATTGCCAAATGGAATGGCAATTTTCTCAATCCTTATTCCTCTTGGCCTTTCTGGAGCACTGACACTGCTGACCACTCCCTCCTCCTGAATACTCTCCCTTCACTGGCTTTTCATGACAAGATTCCCTCCCTCCCCATCTGACTATCCCTTCTGGCTTCCTTTGCTGGCCCATCATCTACAACATGCTCACTAAATGTGGATATACCCCAAGATTCTATTGTGAGTCCTTTTCTCCTCTTTTTTACTTACATGGTTTCAACTAGCATCTCTGTTATCAATGACCCTTGTCTATTTTTTCATCTCTAACCTCCAGTTAGAGTTGAGTTGAGCTCCAGTCCCAAATCACAAATTGCCAACTAGATGTTTCAAATTTGATGTTCCACAATTATTTCAAACTCAACATATCCAAAACAGAACTCCCACTCCAAACTCATCTCTTCCAAACTTTCCTCTTGTCAGATCATCATCCTTCTAGTTAACTAGTTTTGCAATCTTGTTCGACTCTTCACTCCTTCTCCCCATGGATGCAGTCAGTTGCCAGTTCTTGTCACTTCTGGCCTGGTGACATCTCTTGTATGTATCTCTCCCCATTCATATAGAGACTGCACTAGCTCAAGCCCTCATCACCTCTTACCTAGACTGTGTTAATAACTTAATTGGTTTCTTAGCCTCTCCTTGTGCTAATCCATCCTGTACACAGCTGTCAAAATGATTTTAAGTTACATGCAATTCCAAAGGCTCCCTATTACTAGTAAGATCAATGGCAAACTCCCACAAGGCATCTTACAATATGGCTACCTTTCCAGTCTTGGGCTAACTCTAAGGTCCACTTGTACCAGCCTAGTTCCTTTCCTGTGTGTGCTGGCTTTCTCAGAGGCCTAGAATGCCTTTCCCCTGCACTTCAGCTTCCTCTGAGACTTAACAAGCACCACCTTCTGAGAAATAAAAAACGAGGTCTAGTGGAAAAGGAGTTGGAGTTGACTCCTGTCTTAAACACTTATTTCTTTTATGATTCGAGGCAAGCACCACTCCAGCCCTCAGTTCCAAAATTATAAACCAAAGGAGTTGGACTTAATGACCTCTAACATCTTTCAACTCTAAATCCAGAATTCTGTGATTCTCCCCACCCTACCCTTCCCCACCCAGGCAAATAGGATTAAGTGACTTGCCCAGGGTCACACAGCTAGGAAGTGTTAAGTGTCCGAGGTCAAATTTTAACTCAGGTCCTCCTGACTTCAGGGCTGGTGCTCTATCCACAGTGCCACCGTGCTACCCCTTCACCACCTCAATGACCCCCATCCTATCTCTTGCCCTAGCTTATAATATCTTCCCCACCACATTATCTTTTATCTGCTTTATTATGTATCTTACATATTCCTCTATATGTACATGTTTTCTCCCAATAGGATGCAGATTCCTTGAGGGTAGAGTCTATTTTGCCTTTTTTTTTTTTTTTTTTTTTTTTTTGTCTTTATATCTCTAGTGCCCAGAGCACAGAGTAACCACTTAATAAATGTTTGTTAATTGGAGAGAACAGTTTTAGTTCAGTGATGAAGTTGGAAAAAAATTACAAAGAATTGAAACAAAGAATTGAAAAATGAGTGGAAGCAACACAGTATTTTCATTCTTTTTTGTTGTTTGCTTAATTTTGTTTTCTCATTTTTTTGATCTGATTTTTCTTGTGCAGCATGAAAATTGTGGAAATATGTGTAGAAGAACTGCACACACTTAACATATATAGGATTACTTGCTATCTAGGGAAGAGTGTTAAAGGGGAAGGGAGGGAAAAAATTTGCAAAAAGGTTTTGCAAGAGTGAATGTTGAAAATTATCTATGCATATGTTTTGAAAATAAAAAGTTTTAATAAAAAAGATAAAGAGGAAGGAAAAAAAGAAAAAGAAAAATGAGTAGGGACAAGTGGAGCTATCTTTTTTTCTAGGCATTTGGCTAGAAAAGGGAAGAGAGGTATAGGACAACTGTTTGAGGAGTTAAGGTAATGACTTTTTTTTTTTTTTTTTTCCTTTAACAATGAAAAAATTGGATATCCTGTTAAGTAACTGGGAAAGAACCAGTAAAAGGAAAGATTGAAGCTTGGAAAGATAGGAGTAGCTAAAAATCACGTGATCAAGATACTTTGACAATTAGCTGAGAACAAGAATAAAATAGGAAGGAAAGAATTTTCAGGTAGAGTGGGAAAGAGATAAGGAAAAGGATGCATATACATTTCAGACCAGTAACAAAGCCAAGATTTTTGGTGGAGAAAAAATATCAAAGAAATAAGTTACATTCTTTCCAACAACAAATTTCAAAGGGGAAAGCTTTTTCCTTCAAGGATTTTGTTTTTGTTATATTTGTTTTCACTATTGTAAAGTGGAAAGAAAGGTATTTGACTAAGTGACTCAGAACATGTTCCAGCATTTTCCCACCAGCCTCCTGCACAGCCTAAAATAACTTCCACTCTGGATTCCACTCATTGGAGTACGGTTACATTTGTATAATGTTACAGAAGAGTAAACAAATCACCCATATTCACACAGTGGCTTATAGGAATGTGGGATGAGACTATACACGACTATGCTCTCTGCTTCATCTTCTGAGAAATAGCTAACTACTGTTACCAATCAAATCCGAGTCCAAAGAAGCATTCGTGGGTCACAAACAGAAATTGCCTTAACCTTTTTTATATTTAAAAAATGTGTTACGTTTTCTGACATAACAAGATACCTCCTAACAAAAACTCAACTTCCCACTCCATCTCCCAATAAATTATCTTTTCTGATAATAATCCAACAATTATTCATAGAAAGGATAGCAAATCTAGACTTAGAACAGGTCTATGAATGAGGAAACTGAAGTCCAGCTTACATGTCTTGTCCAAACACACAAAGGTAATAAATAACAGAGTTTAAACTTTATGGGAGACAGGATACAGTGGAGAGGGCAATAAATCTGAAATCAGAGGAACTGGGTTCAAATCTTGACTCTATCACTTCTTACCTGAGAGTTTGTAGGCAAGGCATTCAATGTCTCTGGATCTCAGCTTTCTGAAGAATAAAATGAGAGAGGGGCAGACTGGATGACCTTAAAGATCTCTTCCTTTTATCAATTTATAACCCTAAATCCAATGATCTTTCCAATGGAGCACACTCTCTTCAGGAAAGAAGTCTTTACCTTTGATAGCAAAATGTTAATATTGATGTTTTGTAACTGACGAGTTTTGTTCTCTCCATATAAATTTTATTTAATTGTAGTCATTGTGTATATTGTTCTCTGCTCTGTGTCACTTTATATACATATGCCCATACTTTTTATATGTAAGAATGTGAAGAAATATTTTGGAGGGGCAGATTTTGTGATAGATTGAATACAGAGGACAAAAGAGAAAGATTCAAAGACAACTCCAGGGTCTTGGGCCAGTGATGGGAGAATTTTGGTGGCATCCATGATGGCAGTCTGCTAGGAAGTGTCTGTAACGAATGCTGTTTGAGACATGACAAATTTAAATTAACTTACACATAAAGGTAGAGAAAGGTAAAATCAGTGAATACATTATTAGATCATGAGCTCCTTGAAAGCAGGGATTGTTTGGGACCTGTTTTTGTATCCCTAGCATTTATCCCAGTGCCTGTAACATAGCAGATGGTTGATAGTTAATGACTGAATAAAAGATTTAGGAAAAGGGGATGAAGAAGAAAGTTAGCACTGCACAGAAAATAATGCACCTGAATCTAAGAGTAGGAAGACAGCAACTGCAACGAATAGCTCCCAGCAATATACCAGTTCTATGTTGGACCTGCTTTCAGTGGGATTACCATATAACCCGGGAGGTCTTCCACAACTGGCAGTTCAACATACTATATGGGCAGCCTGATACAGTGACTGTGGGACAGAGATGATAGGTAGAACTTCACTACGGGGGTGGGGGGGGCACTAAGACTGTATCTACCTGCAAGACATTTCAGATATCTTTCCCTGTTTGTGAGTATACTCCATGGGTCAAGTCTTTTCCTGAAATTTCTTGTGGGACTGGGATCAAACTAGCATAGATTAAGTGAGTCCTTTGTAGCACCTCTTGAGTGATTTACTCCCTTTCAAGGCATGACTGTGTCAGAAATCATACAATCTGTTAAAAGTAGAAATGAAAATTCTAATGTGAGTTCTTTTGCTACTACCACTATTCATTTGTTTCCTAGGAAACAATGACGTCTCTTCACCCTAAGTGGAAACCTTGCAGTTGAGGGGCTGCCTGCTAATTCAATCTCACTAAGTCCTTGGGGGACATGTTCACAAATAGAATATGGAGTAGATTGAACAAAGAAAATGATATGAGATTTCTTAGGAAAGAATTAATTTCTGAGGAAAAAAAAATCATTTCATAAAAGATATGGCATGATGTGTGGCTTGAAGAATTTTTCAGGAGTCTGAGATAAGAGGATAGGCAATTCCAAGAATGGGAAATGGCATAACAGGTAAAGAAATAGCTAAGGATATATTCAGAACACAAGTGGTTTATTCTGGTTCCAGTGTAGGGTATGTAAAGGATAGGGACTTTCATTACCATTGCCCCATCTAGAACCTAGGGACCACCAGATGCCACTAAATTGGATTCTAACTCAGCTATCTAACAGCAGACCAAAGACACAGAGAGTTCTGTATGTATACTTTGCCTGGGTTAAGTCTCCTAGTGATTCTGTTTATTACAAGTCATCTTCAGTTTCTGCTGAGTGAAGGATGTACTCCTCTTTTATATTAGTGGTGGTAACATGCTTGAAGCAGAAATGCAATCCCATAGCCAGAATGTGGTACCCAGATGAGTTCATACTAGAATTATGTTGGCAGATCAATGTAAAAATGACTTCAGTGTTGTTCACAAAGCTAAGAGTAGCAAACTGGTGACACAGGATTGTGCACTGCTAATTCCAATATTAAACCAGAGTCAACAATGATACTCAGAACATAAGCTTTGGAGCAAAACAGCCTTTAGGGGTTACCAGTGCTTGTAACAAAAAAAACCCTCTTTTTCAACTTGAACACTTATTTTGTTTCCAGTAAAGGTCTGTACCATGGCCAGATTTCTTCTGTAGTCATGTTCCTTATCTAGGCAAGATTTTGGATAGGCTTAAGGTTTTCTTAATACCTCTCTTCTCTACTGGTCTGCTGTTCTGAAGTGAGTCAGAACACTCAAGGGAAAAATATAAATTAGAATATATGTGGATACCACATACCCCTCTATAAACAGTCATTTTGAGAGACTGCTTAAATTCATTTAACAAGACATTTAACAAGATTCTGAACTTGTCAGTCATGTAAGAATTTTTATGCATTTAGATATTTTCTTGAACTGTTCTTTTCCCTATTACTTATGTATTTTTAATACATGAAGAATCACATAATGCACATATAACATTGAACAAGGTTTACAGAGAAGCAGCATGCTATACTACAAAAAGTGCTACTACATTGGAGAGCCAAACACATTATTTATGTTCTTGGCATGGGTTCTGTCAGTGACTCTGTATGATCTTAGAAGTCACTTTGCTTTGATGCGTTGTCAATTTCTTTATGTATAAGATAAGGGATCATAAGATTATAGAATTCAAGCTGGAAAGCACCTTAGGAGACCTGGATGATGCTACAATTTCTAAAAATTTGTTAATACACAGTTAATACATTAGATAACCCCAAATCTTCTGCTTCCCTTCCTGCTGCTCATACCTTTACCCTTTCAGAGCTTAACCTATCTTGATAATTCTAAAGGAGAAAAAAGTGAGGGCATTCAAACACAAAGAGAAGAAAAATGCAAAAATATGCTGAATAAAAGGTTCAAAATTATTGACTTACTTTATATGACAACTCTGGGCCTCCTTACTGTAGTGGAATCTCTGGTAGATTTGTTCTTTGGTAAATAGAGAAATGAAAATCTTTGGTCAGAGGCAGGACCTAGAATCTAAGGAACCCAAGGTTCTGGGTGTGTCCAAATCCTGAAACCGAACTGTTTCTAGGTTTTCAGGTGATGAGATTTATGTAGGCCCACTAATGAGGCTGAGAAGAGTAACTGGCACCAAATGTTGGTAGTAACTCACATATGAAGAATTCACAAAGGCTTTCTCCTTTGCCAAGAGGTAGGTTTATTTAAAAGAAAGAGGTTATGGACAAAATGATGAGGTAAAATAGGCAGCAAGAGTGGTAAATATGAGATTTAGAAGAGCATACAGTTAATAAGGAAAGGAGTTTTAACAATCAATAATAAAAAAGATAAATTCCTCAGGGGAACTTCTAATTTAGTAGAAAAAAAGGAATATACCATGAGCTGAGATCATGCCACTGACTGGCAGGCTAAATCCTAAAAGGGATTTAGCACCTTAAAAGAGTTTGTTAGCTATAACATGGAGAAAGGCCTTATGAGGCATGGGAGAAGAGGATGAAAGGTAAAAATAAGGATGCAGGAGGAGACTAACTCAAAATGGATTCTGCAAAGATGGCTTAGGCCATGGACAGATTTATAAGGGAAATTTAACCAAGGGAGTTTGACATCATAACTTGGCTTTCTGATTGGATACATTAAGATGGGGTTACCCAAGACCTCCACAGGGGTGGGACTGGACCCTTCCCTATCAGACCCTTCCCTGCTTACCTCTGGAAGTATTATAATTTTATCAGTATTTCAGACTTTCTCTGTCACCCCCACCTTAGTGACCCAGAACCTTATTGTAAATAGCCTACCTTTAAGGAGAATCAGTGAAATCCCAGACTGATTTTGTGGTTCTTGATGTCCTAGAGAATGAATCCCTACACTCTGGCCTCTTGAAAGCCTTGCCCATTTTCTTTGGAAATGCAGACTGAATTACTTTACCCCACCCTGCACTGTCTAAAAAGGGCTAGAAGACTCAGGGCACTAGTATACCCTGAAGCCTGAGGCAGCTAAGAGTGCCTCACTGGAGTTCTCAAATGAATCTGTTTGGCAGTCTCCAAAAAGGATGCTAGCATGTCACAGTATTTCATTCTTCTCTTTCAGTTGCAATGAGTCATGTCAGAGTGTCAATGCAAAAATGTACCTCAAACCCAGACTTGTAAGTAAGACTTATTTCAGATATGGATCAGGAACCAAGGCTTCAGAAATCACAATGAGCGTATCTGGTTATTATAATTATTCTTGGTTTATTTTCCATCTTTAAAATTGAGCACTGAAAGTTATCCACACATATAAATAACACTATCGTTTCTTATACACTTTCTGCTGTCATGACTTAAAGTGTCCAATGGTGAAAAGAAGAAGGAAAAAAATCATCTTGCTGAAAGTTAAAGTTGGTTATTCTTGAGTGGTGGTATAGTGATTTCTCCCCCTAGCTCCCTTTAGGTAAGGAAGCAGCATGAGAAGACAATCCGCACATGGATTAACATAGCATGCCCTTGTACACAGAGGGCACTAGAATGACTCAAGTATGGGACTAACCTTTGAAACAAGCAGCTTCTATATACAAGAGAAGAATACAGAAGAAAAGCGTCATTTTCATTCTAGCCTTTTCGGTGTTTAGATTCTATCTGTGCTTATCCTTACTATTTTTACCCTGACCCAAACTGTTACTATGTTCCCCCCATCCCTGCAAGCTGCTTTGCTTATTATTAACCAATGACTGCAAAATTCCTGAAATGCATGCAACTTAAAATTTCTTTAAGCACACAGGGTCAAGTTCCCGAGTCCAAGTTAGTTTTTTATTTAGAACAGGTAGGTGGCTATGGTTCTGCTGGATTACGCGATGTGTTTGTGCTTGTACTGGGGTCTGCTATCTCTTTGGTTTTGGCCTCCGCTTTGGCTTCCCTTCTCTTTTCATGCCTTGTCTTCTTACTTTTGGTTGTTGTGGTGGTAGTGGGTGCCATGGTTTCCTGCGGGGGCTTAACATTGTCTTGGGAGCTCAGCTGGAGTTCATAAACTTGAACTTGACCTGGGACATCTTCAGCTTTCTGTTCAAGTTTTTCCAAAATCTGCTGGACCTTTCTTACACCATCCTTCCTGGCCTGACGCACATCAGCACATCCTTCAGGGTCCACTGAATCCAAGGCCAGAAGCTCTTTGGTCAAATACTCTTCAATCATCAAATATTTTTTGTCTGTCTTCTTTCCTTCAAATGAATTCACAGCCTCCTCAAGCCCTTGAACTTTCTCCAGAATTGCTTCCACTTTCATCACACCAGGATGTTTGGGGACTGCTTCCACATCAGCTGGCTTCTGTGGTGCTAGTTCAGGAGAGGAAGGAATGGGGGAGGTTGGCCTCTCTTCTGCATCTACAATCTTGGAAGAGCTAGGGGCAGAAGGGTCAGGAATGGGAGAGGGAGTGGGAGCTGGAGCAGAAGAGACCTTCACTTCAACCTTCTCAGGAGGAGGTGGAGGCTTCTGGGAAACTGGTTTAGAATCAGCCTCCTTGTGAATAACTTGAATTGGGATGTAGCCTGATGACAGATCTGGTTCAGCAGGGCTTGACTTACTTTCCAGGTCGTTTTCAGGTTGGGGCACTGGGGTTGACTCTTGGTGGACCCCTGACTGTTGGGGAGAAGCCTGGAGAAGACAAATATACTTTTAAAAACTGGAGACTAGGTTAACTAAGAGTGACAATTTTCAGAAGATTAGTAGATACATGAATATTTTCAAAACTTAAAATACTTGAAAATGTGTCTTAAAGACAAGTTTGGGCTTCATAAGTAAAGTGAAATATAGATCATGAATAACATTTATCAAGTTAATTAGATCAATGTAGAATGTCAGTCATAGGTAGGAAGGATTTGGTTTTGTTTTCGGGGGGAGGTGAGCTAGGAGTGGGTAGGAGTGGGTTGTGTGGGTGTGGAGGATGGGAGTGAGGGGAAGGGTGGAGCTTTTTGATCTCTTTAGCCTGTATTGTTTTCAGCTCATCAGTAATTTTGGTACATATAAGTTTCTAGACAGAGTGTTTTCTTCTAAGATTCCACTTCTGAAAAGCTCTTTTCCTTTTTTTGTCACTTTTGATTGGTCAGGGATTATTTCGCCCTAGGACACTTTGTTTTTTGAAAGAATGATTAAGCCCTTAAGAGCCAAGCTTCAGAGAAAAGCAGGGAATGAGAGAGGAACAAGAGCTCTGTTTCAAGGTAACCAGAAACAAAAAGATAAACTAACTGCAGGGAACTAAGTGCCATAATTAGCTTAAAGTTGGGAAGATCCAAGTTCAAATCCTGCCTTGACAACTTCCTATATAAAACGAGAGATTTGGAATTTGATGGCCTCTAAGGACCCTTCCAGCTCTAATAATAATATACCACCCAGTCCGGACAACTGGGCCAACACAAGCATAAGCAACAGCTATGGCTAGTTAGGTAGTACAATGCATAGTGGATCCTTTGGACCTAGAGTCAGAAAGCCCTGAGTTCAAATTATGCCTTAGTCATTTATTAGTTGTGTGGTCTTAGGCAACACTAAACCTCTTCCATTCTCAATTTATTAAACTATAAAATAAGGATAACTTATCCTTATAGCAACTACCTTATATGAGAGTTTTGCTGTGAGGATCAAATGAGATAACAAAATATATGTAAAGTACTTGGAAACCTTAAAGCTTATATTATAAATGTAAGCTATTGTTATTCAGTGTATTTGCACTGATTTTGAGTGCATGTAGAAAGATAAAAGTTTAGTATGAGACACTACATAAGTTCCATTGCTTCTTATATCATCTGTGCATGAAAGAAATATGAAAAGATGCTCTAAAATGCACCTCCTATTCACTTAGATGCCAACACAGAAATCCCTCCTCTAATATATTCATTGGTAAAATAAGAGGGTTGAAATAGAGCATCTCCAAAATTGCTTCTTTCAGCGGTAAAGCCCAAAATCGAGTGCAGTTAGGGTAAGTGAGTTTCACTTAAGGAGACTCATCCAGCTCTGCACCCAAGCTACACAGACCTCTCCCTCCTCTGAATAAAGCCTATATGGTATATCTCTCTTATACAAAGTAGATGAGACTGCTCTACACAACTGCACTGTCAGGCAGGCACATGTGGGAAGGGAATGGGAGCTTGCCTTTCACTTGGACAGAGTTAGGAACTAAGAACGAAACTAATAAATTACTTGTTGGTTGATAGAGGAATGGATTAATCAAATGTTAGCAACATGTCATGGTACCAATTTAAAATCATGAAGTGCCTATATTTTTTTCCCTAACATCACATAAGCAAAGAGAAGGAGACAGTGGACAGAATGTTGAATTTGGAGTCAGGAAGTCCTGGGTTTTAAATCCATCTTAGATGCTAATTAGCCAGGAGACCTTGGATGAGTCACTTAAATTCTGCTGCCAATAAAATAGATATATTAGCTCCCACACTTCAGAGGATTGTTGGTAAAATATAAGGTCATCTATAGAAAGGACTTTGCAGACCTTAAAATACTTCATAAATGTGAGCTCTTAAGATTCTACAAAAAAACAGTTCTAGCAAGTTATCTCTGTAGACTGATGGAGGAGGTGCTTCAGGTTTCTGTATCACAATGTCCCTCAAACCTGTATGACGATGCCAAAGTATTCTCATACCAAGGTTACAAGGACTAGGAAGGGGGAGAAAAAGCCCTCCTAAGTTTTAAAAGGGAAATAAATATGCAAAAAGTTTTTCTATAATAAAATTGTTTTTCTGTTAACCCACAAGGCCTGCAGGAGGAAGCTATCACCATTCTACAGACCACAGGATTCTTTTTTTTAAGGAGTATGGCTGTTTTGAGCAAAACAGGACATGCCATTTGTGTAAGAAGCACAAAAGGTAACTTCAAGGACTTCTGGGTTAGCAGAAATACATGGCAGATTTGCTGCTAGTGTCCCGGGAGCTCAAAGTGGCACTAGACACATTAGATAAAAACAATAATAATAGCTACCATTTATATTAAGATCTACAAAACACTTCACATACTTTAATTTTATTTGCTGCTACAAAAACCCTGGAGGATTGGTACTATCTCCTATTCCTATGGTAGAGGAAGAAACTAAAGCTAAGAGTAGTTCTGTGACTTTCCCAGGGTCACATACTCTTCAGTGGCTAAGGCAGGATTCAAACCCTTCTTGCTTTCATTCCCATTGTGGCATCCTCCACACTCCCTCACTGCTTTAGTTCTCAATAAGAAATACTATTTTACAGACAATCTAATCTTTCCCATAAAAGCAGAGCTGATAAGGCATCAATCTCTTATCCAAATTCACCTTATCCCATGACATCACTCAGGGGACCCCTATCTGCAACTTAAGTCCCTTGGCAAATTATTACCAAAGGCCAACAAAAGCTTAACTAAAAAAAGTAGATAAAAATTATAGAAGTAAGAGATAACTTCTGGGAATCATCCAATAATTTTAATCCAACCCCCTCATTTTATAGCCCAAAGTAGGAAATGACTTGTCATAAAAAATAGCCAGGCAGTTTAGACTTGATAAGAAGGTGAGTGAAGTAATGGCTAGGGCAGAGAAATCATTCCATGCAAATTCTCCAGAAGTTGCTTAGTACTTTTCTAAATTTTGGAGAAAGGGATGGCCTGTATACGTTCTAGAGGTTTTGTTACTTTGAGGTGGGAGAACTTAGACGGGGCTGATCAAACTTTTCTCCCCAATATTCCAATAGTATAAGAAAAATAGTATAATGAATAACAGATGCAGGACCCCAGTTTCTTGATTCTTCCATTCCATGCTTTCTCCATTTTACCACGGCTAATCTCCTAGGAACCTATGAAATTAGATTAGGTCCAAAAGAAATCAGCTTGGAGCAAGAATAAGTGGAAGCACAAGATGTGAAAAGGAACCTTAATTCTCCGACTGCATTTCTGCAGACAGCTCAGAGGAGAGGACAATAATACAATAATATAGCTAACATTTATCAAGCATGATATATGGTTTGCAAAATGATTTGCATATATCTGAGCTGCTTTGATTTTCACCAACAGTCCTGGAAGGTAGGAGCTATTTTATTATCCCTACTTCCCAATGAGGGCACTGAGCCTGATAGAGTTCAGTGCTTTGCTTGAGGTTCTCACAGCTACTAAATGTTTAAAGCCAGATTTGGTGTTAGGCTCTTCCTGACTTCAAGTTCAGCTGTTTATCCAACACACCAGAGAGCTGCCTCATGTGCCAAAATGGAAAGGATACTGGATTTGAAATAATTGTAACTGAGTTTAAATTAACATTTTCTAGCACAGATGTTTCAGAAGTAGTTCTGCTATTTGCTACTCTGTTCATCCAAGGGAAAGCCATGTCAGACTTTTGAGTTGGCTCCTGTGAAAAATTAGGGGAGGAGGAAGAATATGGAATTTGGGACTCTAAACTCAAGAGTCTTTTCTAACGGTGAATTCCAATTAATTGTTTCATGTGAAAGGTATAAACTGCATTTCCTCTAGAAATGATAAAAGACTAACTGGGTGAAAATGATACTAACTAAAAAGATCAAAGAACTATATAGATAAAATGGGCTGCAGTCTTTGGTCTAGAAGTCTCCTTACCTCGGGGCTTTCCATGATGGTGTGCACTCGGGCAGGAGAGGAGGAAAGCACAGATGCATTAGCTCTGCTTGGAGATGCTTCTCGGCTGGATGAGCCCCTGGTAACTTTGTACGGCGACTGTGCATGGGAAGCCCTGGTTTCCCGATCATCAGCATAAACCCCCTGGGAAGCTGGATAGTGAGTCTTCTGGGCCTGATGATGGCCCTGATGATGGGCCTGATGATAAGCCTGTGATGGATGTCGGGGGTGATTCTGCTCATGGATTACAGGGATAGGGATATAGCCTCGAGGAAGATGGTGGCAGGCCTTGGAGCTCCTGAGAGTGGATGGAGGCAGACTGGAGGAGGAGGAGGAGGAGGAGTCTGGAGACTGGGATCTCTGAAAGTCACAAAAGTAAAAAAGAAGATTCACTTTATATTTTTGTAATGGCTCTCTGGAAAGGAAATGATTAATGGATATGTTGGGAACTATAGATGAGATTAAAAACAAATCAATACAAATTAAAAAAAAAATCCCATAGAGCATAAATACATTCACTACTTGTTATAAAAGAAAAAGCTTCCCCTGATGTTCCACAGCAGGGTTATTTTAATTCCCACATGCAGAAAGTACAATGCAGAATGCATAAGAGATGAAACCTATCTTTAGGGCAGACAGGAAATGAAAATTATTATACAACAGTTAGGTAATGATCTATACATTTGATATGTCAAAGGTCTCAAGCCAGAAAATTGATTAGATATTAATGCATTCAATTTCCCATTCAGAACCACAGGACTTCAGAGACCTTAAAAAAGATCTGGACCAACCCCTTATTCTGCAGACGAGGAGTAAGAGACCTGGAGAGGTTAGGGGATTCGCTCAGATGGCACAGATCCAGAAATAAAACTTAACTCTCCAGACTCCCAAGACATCTGTATGGCTTTCCCACAGTGCTTCCTTGCATAGGATATCAAAATGCTAGAAAAGTGGAAAGGAACTTTATAAACAATCATCTAGCCTAACCTCACTTTGCAGTTGGAGAAATTGAGGTCCAGAAATATGAAGTGACTTACACAGTCACCCTGGCAGGACAAGGCAGAGCTAGTATCTGACCCTGATCCTTGTTCTCAACATCTTGTATGCCAGGCTACCATTCAGGTGCAGAGTCTTAGAAAATTGTCTCTATGAAGAAAATTAATCCACCATGGGAACCATTGGGATTTTTGTTTTTAATGGCTGCTAGTGGTGGAAGCAGCACAGTCAAGTGGAAAGAGGTTTACAGATCAACAAATACCTATATTGAAATTCTGCTCTCATACTTACTATTTTATATGTCCACAAAGTCTTTCTATAAATCATAAAACCTTTGTAAGACTCAGTTTTCTCATCTGTGAAATGTAGATAATATCTAGAATGCTTACCTCATAAGGTTGTTGTGAGAATTAAATATATTATAACATAGCATTTTAAATCACTATATGTAGAAACATGCCCCAATCCTTCTTAATTCCAATGCCCTCTCTCTGTAAATTATTTATTTATCCTGTATATAGCTAACTTTGCAATAATAATATCTGTCCTATTAGATCATAAACTCCTTGAGGACAGGAACTGCTTTGGCCTCTTTTTGTATCACTAGGGCTCAGCACAAACAAGGCACTTAATAAATGTTTATTGATTGTTTTCCTTCATTCAGTTATTAGACAAGGCTCTATGCTAGATATCAAGAAAAAAAAATGCAGCACTATATAAAATCAGCTATTATATTACTGGATGAAATAGCTTCAAGAGATTATTAAAACAATAGCGCTAATACACATTTTCCAGAGCATGTCTATTTTAGGCTGCTTTGAATAAATATTGCAAAGTGTCTTTTGTCAGAACGTTTATTTGGGTGTTCTCATCAGTCACTAAGCCACTCAAGAAAGTTGGTTTTTTCCCCAAATATGAGAACACCCAAATAATCCATTATACATTACAAGTCGGAAAAGTCCAGGAAATCTGAATTATATACCCACTGAGTAATCAAATGAACCAAGACAGTCTCAAAGGCACTGAACAGTAGCTAGGCCGCTTTCCTATAAGATACACCCCGTTACCTCAAGTCCTTGAGATGCTGGAGCCTGGGCTGCTGCAGCTGTTTTTGACTTTCCACTCTTTTTTTCTGGCTGGGTAGATTCAGATGAGCTTCTGAGTGGGGATTCTGATGGAGAAAAGGACCTTAGAGGTGACTGAGCTCTCAGAGAGGTCTTTGCTTTCACTCGATGCATCCCAGGCTGCTGATAGAACGGGTGCTGCTGTCGGTTTTCAGATCCTTCGTGGATAACTGGAATGGGTATGTAGCCAGCACGAAGTTGTGGATACACTGGGGTGCCCTCCCTTGTGGGAGGTGGTTTAAGACTCTCCTCAGATGGGCCGTTGGCTGATGACTGATTTTCCTAAAACAAAAGGAAGCAAAGACAAACAAAGAAATGGGGGATGGAAATGAATGACAACCAAATAAAATATAGAAAGCATGCAGCTATTCAAGTCTTCAGAACCAAAGAGAACTTCTTTATCCCTTAAGCACAAAGTGGGAATGTTTTTTGGATAATCAATAATAATAATAATAAAAAAAAAAAAAAAAAAAAAAGCCCATGCCACTGCTATCTCACCTGTCTACTGGAGAGGGGCCACTCCAAATTATTCTCTCAATGGTCATTCCTCTTTTGAGGGGAAGGACCTTTCTTCTTGTTTTGTCTCCCTAATGTCCAATATGTTTTAATTGTTTGATATATGTTTGTTGAATGTTAAAAAAAAAAAATCACATTAAAAACAACCACCTCTATAACATTATTCTCCTGTTTCCTCAACACTTCCTTTCTTCCCTACAGAGGCTGCTGTTTGGTGAAAAGTTATAGCATCATAACAGAGAGAAAGCAGGATGAGTCTTGGGTTGATGTCAGTCAAGTCTACTTTGGGTGACACAATGGGAAGAGAGCACATCAAGCACATAGGTGTGGGCATCTTGCTGAGTATCTGAGACCCAGCAGTGTTGATTAGTCTTACAGGACTGGTGATTAAATACATGTACCAAATTATAGAACTAAATTACTTCAAGACAATTCATAGATTTAGAGATGAATCTGGGAGCAGTGAGTCCAAGTACTTCCATTTTAAAGATTAAATAACTTTTCCATGGTCACACAGCTAGTAAGTATCTAAAGTAGGATTTGACTCAGATCTTTTGGGTTCAATTCAGATCTACGACACAATACTCAATTATTCAAGCTTCCCATAGATTTACTCAGTTTACTAATGAGAAAGACTAAAGATGAGTCAAAAAGAGATCTGTAACAACATTCTTTGCACCAATACAGAAGCTGGCTGCTGAAAAATAAGTTCAAGCCAGGGCTCAACAATAGAAGTTGAGAATAAGTTAAAATGCCCTCAAATAAACAAAACAGAAAGAACATAGAAGTGGTTAGGAGCCGAGGACTATTTGTGTCTTACTGATGCGAACAAACTCTGTCCAGGTTAAGAATGACTGGGATATCCCTCATGTCCTCTTATGAAGTTCTTTCTTCAGTGACCAGTCTATTTTGGGGCCTTCCAGAAGGCCAAGTTCCAGATGTACCTCTGGGAAAGATCATGTTACAGACAACAAGGCACTTCGGTCAGTCACCAAGCAAATTCATTATTCACCATACAGGGAGCTTTCCAAATGAAGGCATATCACATATATCTGGAGTCCCTCAAAGTAGCTAAATCTTATGAGCAAAAAATGTCAAATTGACATTGAATAAACAACAACGTTGACCATTCATGTACATCTAAACATAGCAATGTCCTTGACAGATAGAAATTTGCTAGCCCAAATAGAAATATTCTTCCTCAAGTGATCATATCTTTGAAGAAAAAACAAAACTAACTAAAAGCTAAGAAACTTTTGAGATTAGAGAGAAAAACCTCTCCTGCAACAAAATTTGTCAAAGGCAAAAGTGAACATGAGAACTATGTGATAGATCTAAATTTTAATTTTGTTACATGAACACATATCCGTATGTTAGCATTTAGATGATCTTGGAAGTTCAATGTTTACCTAATAATGTTTCTCTCTCTTGAAAGAAACTCCTTTGCTATCAACTTTCTTTAGCAAATATCAAAGGCAAGAATATCACTATGTCCTTGGGGACACTGGCAGCTACTACTTCCTCCCAGAGGCTGGATTATCACACCCTCATGCTGGAGCTCCAGCCTTTTTTTTTTTTTTTTTTTATTACCATGCTTAACTCTCCAGAGTCAGGCATCTTATTAAAAAAAAAAAAAAAAAAAAGCTAAAAGAAACAAAAAAAAAATCTTGTATTTTTTACAGAAATATCCATAGAGGATTTGTTCCTCCTCTTTTCACTTTAAAGAGTAGAGCTTGAAAAAAGGCTGAGCTTTTATCATTGCTATGGGGTTTTAGTGAGTTTTTTGAGGGGAGTAGGGGTGGTAGGGAGTTTGTTGTTTTCACCTGTCATACTCTTTCACAGTATTGGACAAAACCCTTAATTGGGGTATGCTCAATGGGGTCAAGTCAACAAGTATGTAATAAAAGCTTATAATGGGCCAACACTGAAACAGAAGTTGTAGAAGGTATATAGATATACCTTCTTATCCTTAAGGTAGCTTACAGCCTAATTAGGATGGCAAGAATATATGAAATACCCAGCTTTTAAAGTAATAATTAAGAGGTTTGTATGGTATAGACTCTTAGAATCTATGAATTAAAAAAAATTATTTTGATAACTATATTTCAATATAATTGGTTTCTTTTATAATCCTATACTCCACCAGAATGCAAAAGGGTGGGAGGACATGTCCAATAAATCAAGAGAAGGAAAAGGTATGGTTTTAGGTAGGTAATTGAGGAAGATTTAGAAAGGTGATGAAATTGAGTTGGGCCTTGAAAGACATGTGAAACTTGTATAGGTGGAAAAATAGTTAAAGAATGGAATGGAGATCATTTTAAGCAATGATAGAAATGAACAGATTACATGTCAAGGACTAGATTTACTGGGACAATATGATATAGGGTATGACTGGAGATCAAGATTGGAATAAATAAAGTGGGAAGATTTTCCTTGCCTGGTTGAGTTGCTAAACTTTGATTTAACAAGCAATAAGAGGGAGACAGTGTGTGTTAGGAAGTAGAATAGGATTACATGATAAAAACATTGTTTTAAGAAGATTTTGAAAGTCTTTTTCTCAAAACTTTTCTATCCTGTTACAACCTGCAAGAACTTGTGTCCATTATGCATAAGAACTTACGATAAGCCACTGGAAAAGAAATTATATGAGAGCCTTTTGAATGGGTCCAACAATGCTCTCTGTTATCTGAGAACCAACCTATTTAGGATCAGAGAGGCCAGTCAATTATCTATCACCTAACAATAACTGATGAATTTTTTTTTAACCACAGCAACTTATGAAGACTCTTTACACTAAAGTGAAAAGGAAGTTCAGAATTTAGCATAGAGCCTGGATTACTCAAGGAGCTTAAAAAGTATTAAATTCTGGTCTTCATGGCAGGAATGGATTAATACTCTAAAAATCACAAATTCTTTAAGTATTTTGAAGGTCAAATGCAGGATGGATTGGAGAAGAAAAAGAAGGTCAGAATGCAAGGAAACTAATTAGAGAATTATTGTAAGGTATTTCAGAAAGTGGGCATGAGATGAGAGGAAACTGGTTAGTGAAAAGAATCTTGGAATGGGAGTTGGAATATCTACTATTTGCATCCCAGTTCAACTACTTTCTACCTGTGTGATCATGGGCAAATCACGTCACCACTCTTAGCCTTTTTTTTTTTTCTTCTTTCTTTTTTTAATATGTAAAATGAGATTGGACTAAATGAGCTGCAAGACTTCTTCTAGATCTGGGATAGTGATAGTGGCAAAAATAGAAAGGAAGAAATGTAAGAGACTATGGGAAGGAAGAATCAACCTAACCTCGTGACAGATTGGTCAGACAAAGGGACAAAAAGAAGTCAAAGATGACTGACAGTTACCTAGAGATCTGCATTTGCTTTTGCAATTTTATAATTATTAGATATTGCACAGTAATTTAAATGTTATACAAATGGTTACTAATTAGTGAACTCTTTAAACAAAATCTCTAAACACAAAAAATATTTCCATAATTAAATAGTTGAAAGAGACTTTGGAGATCATTTAGTCCAACATCCTCCATTTTATGGAAATTAAATGAGGTCCAGAGAGATAAAACTGTAGTAAGCCACACAGCTAGTTGGTTGAAGAGTTGGTATCTCTATGCTGCTTTTGACACTGATAAGCAACCCTTCTCTCTCCTCCTCTAACTTTTGTTGAGGATTTCACCTGACTCTCCTATACCTTAAACTCGAGATGTTCCCTTCAAGGCTTGGCCCTGAGCCCTCTTTCCCTCCCTTCTTTCCCTAAGGAGTCAGCTTCTGTAGATTCAACTATTATCTTAAAGCAGATAACTCTACAAATTTATATGTGAAGTTCTAATCTTTCTTTTCACTGCCAGTCCCATCCACCTTTACCTGGATATCCCATATGCATCACAAACTGGGTATATCCAAAATGAAACTCTTCTCTCTAAACTCCCCTATTTTTTCTTTCTATTAAGTGCACCACCATTTTTCTAGTCTCCCCAGTTCACAAATTCAGACTCTTGGCTCTTTCTTCTTTGTCCCCATATTTAACCAATTCTAAGATGTGGGTTTTTCCTCCGCGAGATTTCTCACATTTCAAATCACAATCCTTCCCCTTCACAGTCACAACTCTAGTTCAGGCCTCAGTAAAATACCTCTGTTCTAGACTAATGTCACTGGCTTCTGATACATTTCTTTTGGTCTCCCTGTTTCTATTTCTTTCCTTGAACCTTCATGCTACCAAAATAATCTTTCTAATATATATATATCATTCATTCCCCTACTCATGAATTTTCAGTGGTTCCCCACTACCTTCAGATTCACATAGAAACTCCTTTGCAACCTGGATCCAATTTTACAGACTTCCTTCTCCATGGTTCTCCTCTATACTCATTCTAGGTTCCAATGAAACCAGTCTTCTTGCTGTTCCCCTAAAATCAACATTCTAAATCTCAGTATTGTGCCTTGTAGAGACTATTCCTCCACTTTGTCTGCTGTTTCCCAAACTTGGCATTCTATTTCTTGTCTCTGTTCCTTTGCATGAACTGTTCCTTACTCCCTGGAACACACTGAGTACTGCTTTGAAGCTTCCCCCCCCCCCCCACTCCCTTGTCATGATTCAGTTCAGGTACTAACCTTTCCCAAAAAAATCTTTCCTCATAATTTTGTGTTCTTAGTGCTTGTTTGCTGTCTCAAATTATATTACTTATCTACTTATAGATTGGATCCTCCAAAAGAATGTAAAGTCTCTGAGGGTCTTCATTTTTGTTTTTATATTCCTGATATCTTATATAGAATAGGCATTTAATAAATTCTCATTAAGCTGAATTCCAAACTTAAAATTTATCTTTTTTTCTCTTTTCTATACTGCATCTTGGAAATTCTACGACACACCTTTGTATAGTGCTTTAAAATTTACAAAATCCTTTCGGTCTTTTTTAGCCCCCACAAAATTCCTGTGGGCTCAAAAAGTTTCCATTCAGGTATTTACACACATATATTGTATCTAGGTTATATTGTAACACATGTAAAATGTATGGGATTGCCTGCCATCGGGGGGAGGGAGTAGAGTGAGGGAGGGGATAATTTGGAAAAATGAATAAAAAAAATAAAATAAAATAAAATTCAGAACACAGAGCTGCAAAAGACAGAATGTGATAAGGATGGAGGTACCTTATTAAAACTTATTCTCCAGTTGGACTCCCTGTTTTTGGAATAAAAATAGCAAAAACTTGCAAAAAAAAAAAAAAGTTTCCATTCAATCTAATAAGTACTTTCTGGCTTCTTAGTGCAAGACATTGTGCTTGGGATACAAGACACAAAGCTCAAACAGTCTTTGCCTTTGCCCTTGTGGACCCTATATTCAACTCAGGGAATAGAACAAAGAGTATGTTGACAAATAAGTGAGTAGATTAAGTTTACTAAGGAGGTTAACACTGAGTAACTAGAAAAAGAGAGACAGACAGACAGACAGACAGACAATCAGAGAGAAAGAAGCACACTAATAACTGGAGGTAATCAGATTTCCGTAAGTGGTGGCAACTTGGACTATGCTTTAAAGAAAACCAAGGATTCTAATAAATAGCCATTTTTTTTTTCCAGTTTTTGGAGATGCCTTAATGTCTTTATATATCAATCCTAATCAAAGGAAAAAAAATTATCACAAAAATTTCCTGAGAGGTAGGCAGAATCAGTATCATTACAAGGAATTATAACAAGAGTTGCAGCTAAAATGGACTTCTAGGTCTTCCAGGCTGGTGTTCTTTTCACACTATCACACTGTGCATCTACCTTAAAAGGGGATATATACATCCATATATACATAACTCTATAATTAGAGCCTAAGAGTAGCTAGGTATCATAGTAGATAATGCCAGGCTTGGAATTAGGAAGACCTGAGTTTAAATGTGACTACAGACCCTTCCCAGCTGTGTGACCCTGGGCAAGTTACTTTATCCTGTTTGCCTCAGTTTCATCATCTTTAAAAGGAGCTAGATAAAAATTATGGTTAAGCACCCCAGTATTTTTTATAAGATAACCACATATGGGGTCACGAAGAGTCTGACAATACTGAAAAATAACCCAGCAACAAATAATTAAGAGTCCCACTAGGAGTAATGTTGTAAAGCAGCTCTTGCCAATTTTCACTGGATTTTAATTTTGAAATTAAATTAAAACTGAAAATTGTCAGCTATCTTAATTTAAAAGTTAAAAATCTTTAAAAATTAAATACTTAAAGTTTTTCTTCAAGTTTTGACAAAGGAAAATTTGGATTTCTCCATCCAAAAATTTAAGGTAGTCTTATTTTTGTCTTTATATTTAATTTCTGAATTTTCAAAGAGGAAACTACCCCTTCTAATGGAAATCTGTAATCTATCTGATAAATTGTAGTCTTGGGCTGTTCCCTGGGACACTGAGAATTTAAATGATATTTATGACCTATGGCCATACAGGTATTATGCATCAGAGGTAGGGCCTGGACTCCAAGTCTTCCTGATTCTAAGGTATTTCCCTATCCATGTTAACCTCTTTTGTTTTTTAATTGCTAAATTACAAAATAACTAAACAATATATATCAAAACATTCATAGCAGCACTCCTAGTGGCTGCAAAAAATGGAAACAAAGCTGATAGCCATGAATTAGAGAATGGTTAAAAAAAAAAAAAAAAAAAAAAAAAAAAAAAAGACTGCTATACAAATGTTAAGGAAATGGCCAATAAGGAGTTCTGATAACTATGAGAAGATCTGTACAAAATGATTGAGGTCAAAATACTCAAAGTCAAAAGAACAATGTACACAAGAACAACAAAAATGTAAAGAAAAACATCATTAAAAGGAAACTGAATTTGAGTAAAGGAAAAAAAAAAAAAAGCCAGTGAAAAGTCCAGAGAAGAGATAATAAACAAAACACTTTCACCCATAGGTGAGAAAGGAGGAGGACTAGTAAGCCAAGAACACTGGATAATTCAGTAGATATGCTGTCATCAAAGCATATTATTTAATAGTTTTCTTTAGTCACATGGAAGAGGTTCAATGTAGGTGGGGTAAGGGGAGAGAAACGTCACACAAATTAATCAGCATGAAAGTGAATAGGCTTTAGCACAGTTTCCTGAATAATCTTCTTACATTAAGGCACCCTTGCTTTCAAATTTAGACAAAAGCAAAGTGAATCTTGTAAAGCTTTTTGCTTTATTTTCTGTAGGAAACAATGCTTTTAACTACAAAATCATAACATAAGGAGAACAAGTTACTATAATTATATTATTTCTTGCTCAGCATCCTTCCAATTTATTTACTTATGAGATGACAGTATACCTCCAACATTTGCTTACTTTAAAAAAAAAAAAAGTGTGATAATAGAGTTTGAACAGATCACCTTAATTTAGAGGGTACAGATTGGCATAGTGAATATCATGCTAGACTTGGATAACCTGATTTGAATATTTAACTATTCTAATTAATATCTGTGTTATCATAGACAAGTTATTTAACCTCTCTGAGCCAATTTTGTAATCTGTGAAACAGTAACAACAAAACCTGTAGTATTATTATTCATTTCACAGAAGTGAAGTGAGATATATAAAATTACTTTTAAAATGTAATGTTAGTGTTACTAATTTTTTCCTTTCTTTTTCGAGAGAATTAAGATTAAGTAACTTGTCCAGGGTCACACAGCTAGTAAATATTACTAAGGAGGTCTCGGGCCAGATTTGAATTCAGGTAATCCTTTGTCCAGGATCAGTGTTCTATCCACTGTGCCATCTAACTGTTCCCTAATGTTACTAATTTAGAACATATAACTTGATAATTTAACTTTTATATTACTCAATCTTAGCATTCTGGAAACTAAATTTTTTTGTCAAATAATTTTGCTAATTGACATCATCTTTTCAGTAAAGACACTGGGAATGTATTATTTGCTAAACCCAGACAGGAATGAAAAATCCACTGCAAAGCTGATTATTCCATTTAAAATCTGATCATTCTTGCCAGCCATCTTGTAAACTGCATTGAAATTCTTTGCAAATTACTCTGTCCTCAAGTGCCAGTTTCTATTCCTAAATTACTCCATGGAAAATTACAAGAATAGGAGATAAAGAAAAAGTACTCCTAGATGAGATGAAAATCTGTCCCATTAAATTCAAGTTATTATTAGAGGATATCCAGTGCAAAGTTTTGATTTGGGGCTTATACTATAGGGATTTAAACTACTTTATTTTGATACAAAACAGAATCCGTGGGGATTTAAAAGAAAAGCAGTCATCTTGTAAGGTATCATTTGAAGAGTACTTTATAAGCTTACAAGGCACTTTCATATCAATTACCTTGGGGCCAGTGCAAGCGTTGTCTTCAGATGGAATGGTAGAAAGAGCAGAGACCTTGAGTAGCTGACTTTAAGAGTTAGGCCTCCAAACTCATTTCTTCACCTCTCTGGACACTTCAGTCTCATCTATAAAAGTGGGAAGAAGGGTTGGCTCATTTGGCAGGCACGTGCTGCAGATAGGGAAACTGAGCTCACAGTGAGCAATTTGCTCAAAGTGAGAGAACTATTAGTGGGTGAAGCTGGGATTCAGATAAATCCAAACTTCAATGTGATTGTAGCCCATCTTCGCCTTCCAGCTCTGACAGTATCATGGAAAAGCCTGCTCTGTCACCTAAAGGTACCTGCAGGAATATTCATCCCAGAGAACTTACAATAACATACAGAAAGATAGGGGCACCCAAGAATGGGGGATATAAGGTGAGCATTGGCTAAACATTTTAAAAACTAGAGAGGGAGTAACAGATGTGCTATGAAATTTAAGGGAAAGCAACAAAAGACATCATTTTTTAAAAAGTTAATGTGATAAGAAAACTTAAGAATAATAAAGTTTAACCTCTATTCTCAAATGAAGCCAGAAGTGTATCCATTTGGAGTTTTCACCAATAATGAAGAATAGCCCATGCATATCTCCTTAAGCCTGTGTCTTCCTCTAAGTTTGCCATGTTGGCCCAATATACTGTTGAGGCTCTGCTTTCTCTTGTCATCTTGAGGATACCAGTAATAGGAGCATATAGAAGATTGTCCATCAGTTATTATTCACTTTCATCACATCCCTGGCATGACAGTATTTTTTCCCATGACATCCTTTGCTTTTTCCCCCCTTTCTTTATTTGTATGGATTACAGTCTATTTGCAACTACTGTTGCTCTCTGAGTGATGACCTAATTTTAATTTTCTGGATACTATAATATTCTGTTCAATAGAAGCAGTATATTTGGTATTAAATAAATTTTTAAACCCATATTCAATTAAGCCAAAAGGAAAAAAAGAATCTAAGATGAGCCCCAATGCCTTTAAAAGTGTTGTCCCAATATGGAAATGATGCTATCATGCTACCAGCAAATACTGAGGTGTATACACACATACACACATGCTTATGTGTTTTGTTTTTTTTCTTGTAGTATGAAAGGATAATATTGATCCATCTATCTTCTCTCCTATGCTTTCCATTATGATCAAGGAAGAATAAATTTGAGAGATATATCTAGCCTGATGATCTTGACTAAACACAACAAGCCCCCAATATTGATCACATTTGCATAGTGTTAAACTTGCTGCATTCCAACCACTAATCCTGCAAATTTTTTATCAGTTCACAATACTCTTTCCAGAAAAGATTCTTGGGGTTTTAACATGGATAGATTTCAAGAGTTCACTCCATTTTTCTTCTTTTGGACTTTTCCTTATCCTAGTTTCTCCCTTGCTTTCACAGGACCATAGATCTAGAGCTGGAAAAGAACTCTGAAAGACCTGAACAAAACCCCTTCTCATTTTTAAAATGAGGAAATTGAAGACTCAGAGAAATGAAGTGATTTGCCCAGAGCATACAGACAATAAATGTCAGAGATAGTATTTGAACTCGGGTTCTCTTACTGCATTGCCAGTTATCTAAAAAGAATGAAGTGTAATGATGCTATATTACATGGTATAGTAGAAATAGCATTGAATTTGGAGTTAAGAAATCAAAGGTTTAAATCTGAGCTTTGTTACTTAAAATCTGCCACTACTTGTATGACCCTGAGTTAATTATTTCACTTTCAGCTGGGCCTCAGTTTCCTCATCTGAACAAAGATCTGAATCAGATGATTTCTAAGGCAGTTTCTGCCTCTAAATTCAATGACCTGAGATCACCATAGTAATAATAGCTCCATTGTACTTCTAATTTCATAACTGTGGAGCCTTTAAGTAGGGCAACAATTTAATTATCTAAGTTTTTAGGCCAGAAGAACCTTTTAAATTGTAGCTTAGATAATACAATTAGATAGGTAGAGTTTCAATGATGATGGACCAAGAAAAACCACAGCAAAATACAAGATGATAATATGAAAAGAAATAAGGAGAATTCTCTTACAATAAGAAAAGGAGCCTGGAATTCCTTTCCTGGAAATTTTGGAGTAGAAAGCAGTTTTATTTTACTTTCCCAAAATTAATTAATTAAATTTTAATACACATTGCTTTATGAATCTTGTTGATAGAGGAAAATTACAACAGAAGGGAAAAACCATGGGAAAGAAAAAGAAAGGAGTGAACATAGTATGTATTGATTTACATTCACTCTCCATAGTTCTTTTTCTGGATGTAGATGACATTTTCTATCCACAATCTATTGGGATTGCTTTGGATGGAATGAGTCAATTAATAAACTGCTTTGTCCATATAAAGACAAGGGTTAACATGCCTTCTCTATTAGTGGCTTTTGTGAAGACAGGTAATAAGAACTTTGTATTTATGCAGCACATTATAGCTGCAGATTTAAAACTTTCTATCATTAAGTCTCACAAAGCAATTTATTATGTAACCATTTAACAGACAACTGTGGAGACTCAAGAATTATGTCCATAATGCATGATATTAGAAAAGAAAGCAGTGCTCTTAACTCCAAAATTTCCTGCTCTAGCTAACAGGTATCAACCTGTTTAAAATAAAAATGTTGTGATAACAAAAGGGCAAACTCTCAATGGTATGCTGTACATTCAGTGATCACAAGCACACACCAAAACCATACAGCAGGGGATTTCATCATTATGGAAAAGAAAAGCTAAATTTCCGTTAAATATTAGTAAAAATAAAGATGCATTTTTTCCCCATACAAGTTCACAGACAACCTGAAATCAATTCATGGATCCCAGGTTAAGAACCCTTGCTATAAATTATAAAAAGTAACTTTCTTTAGGTTTTGCTGAATTCTTTGGTCCAACTTACCTACCAAAACATGTTTTACTTTAAAAAATAATAATAAATTGCCCAGTCACTACAATAATATAAATGAAAAATTCACTAAAAGAAAGTTGAACTCTGCTTAATTAAAAAAACAAAACAACAAACAATTAAAGTCCCAGAGAGGAGATTAATAAGATAAAACATATTTTCCCTTCTTATATTCCTATAAGAATTCCCTTCTTATATTCCTATAAGTAAGGAGACATGATCTACCAGAATAGAGGCTTGCATACATAAAAATTTAAATATCTACATATATAAATATATGGTACATGTACATGTGTATATGTGCATTTATAAATGTTTACCTATATGTAGGTAAATATGTATATATAAAGATACAAATACACATAATTTTACAGTTTAGAGATGGAAAATTAAAAGTTATCTGTAAAATAAAGATGCAATTTGAAAACTTTAACCAAGGACCTCAACCAAGAGGTAAATTTCAAAGGCCTGCTTTGGGATCTGAGACAACTGGTACTGTCCCACCTCATTGCCCCTGAAATTGAGCAGATAAAATAATCATTCTCTTCCCTTTGAAAGGCTTTACTGTTAGCTTGCCCTCTCCTTATTTGGCTTCACGACCTTATATGTCTCATGCACTGCAAACTGCAAACCTAATGCCTTTTCACATAAAAAAAGAAAGGCTTTAACCTTTTTTTAATCAGTCTCAGGAGAAATGATTATATAAGAAAATCATGGGGAGAAATGATAAAATAAGAAATCACCCAAAGTTTCCAAATAAGTTTCATTCCTTGTAAAATAAGGAAGAAAAATAATTTTGTAACAATACTCAAATAAAAGTGATGAAAATGACCATACTTTGTGTTATCTAGATCTAGGGTTAGGCTTAACTTACAAAGGCAGAGGGAAGACTCAAGGAAAGTCAAACATAGAAAGGAAGGGCCCACATGCATATCAAAACAATCATGACAACACTTCCTGTTGGTGGCAAAGAACTGGACAAAAAATAGGTACTTGTCCAATTGAGGAATAACTAAACAAACTGACACATAAATTAATAGAATATTAACATAGCATAAAATGAAAAATATGAAGAACTCAAAGAAGTATAGGTGCATTATATAAACTAATGCAGAGTAAAATTAATAGAAACGAGGAGACAATGTAAGGCACATGACTACAATAATGACAATGGAAAGAATAATAAAATCAAAATGAATGTTTGGTTATAATATAGGAACTTGGTTCTAGAGAAAGAAATAGGTAAATATATTTCTTAATTTTCATTGCAAAGGTGTCAGATTATAGAGATGGAATAATGAATATACTGCCAGCCATTAATGATGTCTGTTTTAGTGAATTATTTTTCTCTTAAAAAAAAAAACCCACAAAACTGTGTTACAAGGGATAGCTTATTGGGAAGCACAAGGAAAAGAAGGAAATGCAAGTGATATAAAAATATATTAACAAAAGAACTAAAACAATGATAGTCTAATAATCTAGTTAATTCAGCATGGAACTTTCAATGTCTGCTCTTAATTTTTTTTTTTAATCAGTTGACAAGATGTTTTCTTTTTTAGACATTAAAAACTCAGCTACTTTGAGAACAAACTTTTTGATATTTTCCTTTTCAGCAGCACATTCAGTATTAAATGGTCAACCCATTCAGTCCAAACATTGATTTTAATGGATAAGTAGGAGAAAGGGCTTCACTGATTTTTTAAGTCAGAGGATGGGGGTGAATGAAGTGAGTGATAAAAAATCCAGTTTCTACTTCCTAATGTAATCCTGGGGAAGTCATTTGTCTATTTGTGATCTTCAGGTTTCCTCACCTGTATGAGGATGAGGAGTTTGGACAAGGTACCTCCCCTTAGGGGTCCTTTCAGCTCTAAAGCTTACAAAAACCTATACCATGAGTTATGTGCAATGGAGAGATTCACAATGTTTCCAGGGTTGCTGAACACTACAAAAACTAAAATTGCAAATGAGCAGTTGCTGTATCCAAAATACCACCTAGAAACAATCTATGGAAGCACAGCTTCTCTTTACTGTTTCAGGAATGGAAGAGAAAGTTTTTATTCCTTTGAGCTATAAAAACCCAAGCTGTGAATGAAATTCTAACCTTAAGTAGTCTAATTTTGAAGAATGAGTAGCACTTAACAGCTAAAGAAAAGTAACAAGAGGGAAAAAGTGATAAATAGCATGTTCCTCAATGGACACTGGGAAAGAAAAAAAGTTCAGGGATATCCCAGGAAAATATATGAGAGAAATGATCATTAGGGCTGCCTCTGACAGCTTTGAGGTCCAGAGCAAATCACACTATGTATGAGGTTCCTCACCTCCCAATGTGTTTTTATACAAGTTAAATCAATCATTATTTATAGAATACTTTGTGTTTATTCAAAGATGAGGAATATTATTTGATTTACTTTCAATCTATCAGGTTAAAAAAGTATATGAGGCAGCCTTGAAGGAAAAAAATTTACAAAATTATAACATAATGGCCAAAAGATGTATAAGGCATGTGAATATGGAGGATAATCCTATCTGGTTTGTCTCACTGATAGAAGTAGTAAGAACAGACTGTTCATACATATGTCCATAGGATATCTTAACACTGACCAACAAACCCTTCCCTTATTACTAGATGAATCCCGAAGGAACTGCCAAGCAGCTCTGTTTCTTTGTTAGGAGGCCAATTTGCTATATATACTATACATCAGAGTTTGGTCAACCCAAGACACAAGCACAGGGGAAGATAGCTAAATATAATCATGCAGAAGAATGGATAATCACATAAACCAAAATTGGAGGTGAGGATAGCTAACAAAAAGTTCCTTCCTTAAACTGAGGAGCCTCCTTAACAACTTTAGTGGGGTTGCCCACTATACAGTTTTAATTTTCCAAAGAAAAAACTACCAGTGTTTTTGTTTTTTTAAGGGAAAAAAAAAATGCCCCTGGCAAATCCTTACCTACCTAGTCCTAATAAACAACACAAGGTAGTAGCGTTTAATTAGCTCATCACCTCACTGAGTGGGAATAAAAATCAAATTGAGAACATTCAGTACACTTGGGCTTCAAGCATTGTCAAATCTACGGTCTCGGTGCTGAGTCATTTTTACAGCGCTGACGAAGGAGCACAGGCCTCAGTTCTGAGTCATTGTCACCATTACACTATTGGGACACATGGGGAAAGTGTGGGTGAAACATTACCAGTGAGTAAGGAAACTTCAACTAACCAAGTACCGAACTGGACACATCATATTTTGCCATGTAGTTAGGCAAGTTCCACTATGCTTATATGATTAATTGGATACTCAAATCACTTTATTCGTCTTTAAATAAATTCAGTCTGAGGAAAAACCCCAGCAATATAAGAATGTCTACTGAAAAGCTAAGCTAAGCTCCGGGGTGTCTGAGATTTTAAAGGATTATGCTTTTAAGCTACAGAGATCCCGTAGTTTTCTAATGGAACTGTTAAGATAAAGGATGAAATGTGGTTTCACTCAGTTTATAGGCCCAACAACAAACAAAATGACTCATAGCTCAGTGCCTAATGGAAATCTTTCTTTATAAAAATGGATAGAAAGCAGGTCTATTATGAGTTGAAAACTTGTCTTTGTATCCTGCTTTCCTTCTTCAAGGAGGCTGACACTACTACTCAGACAGAGGAAATTTTTATTTGAAAATAAAAATAGCTTCTCTAGATCCATAAGATTGAATCAGGGTAAACAAAAGAAATCCTTTGTCTACGAAGGCACATCAAGAGGTTCATATTTGTTGTCCTTGGTTTATCTAATCTTACATCTTCAATTACTTTGGCGAACAGCAGCATGACTTTCAATAAAGATCCATAAACAGTAATTATTGGGGGGACTCATTTGATTAAACTGCTAGGAAAACTGAATAACAGTACAAATTTATACCAACATTTCATACTATATACCACAATAAGTTCCACATGACTTAGAAGCTAAACCATATAAAAAGTTATATTATAAATATAAGGCTAGAAGGTAAGAAGATATTTTTCCCAGCTGTGGATATGGAAGGTCTCTTGGCCAAATGATAGATATTATAACAAAATAATTTTGATTACATAGAACTTTTCTAGAATATTTTTGCACAAACAAAAGCAATGAAGATAGAAGGGAAACAGTGAACTGGTAAAACATCCTTGCAACAAATTTCTCTGATAAATTCAAAATATCGAAGACAACAAAAGCCATTCCTTAATAGATCAATAAGCAGTGGATGAAAATAGGCAGCTAATTGGTCAAATGAACAGGAAGTTCTCAAGAAATCTAAGCTATATATAGTCATATGAAAAAAAAATGTTCTAAATCATGAATAACTACATAAATGAAAACTGAAGTAACTCTTAGGTTCTAGCTCTCACTCATCAGATTAGCAAAGCTGACAAAAAAGGAAAATGACAAATGTTGGATGGGTTTTAATAAAACTATACTAATGCCCTTTCAGAGGAGATGTGAATTGATTCAGCCATTCTGAAAGGCAATTTGGAACTATATTCTAAAAGTTACTAAACTCTTTATGTGTGGTATAAATTATATGTGGTCTTCAAAGAGACAAGAGGGAAAAGACCATTCTTTTCTAAGGACAATTTTGTTGTTATATCAAGGAACTGAAAACAAAGTGGTTACCTATCAACTAGGGATGATATGATTATGATATATGATGATTTCTGAGAAATATGGGAAAACTTGTATGAACTGCTACAGTGAAGGAGGTAAACAAGGAGAAGAATTTATAGAATAAACAATGCATTTTTTTCTCCTTCCTCTAAATGAAAATGTCTGTTGATAGATGTCAAATAGAGGGATTATAAAAAGAAACAACCCTTATAGGGTTATATATAGAAAGTTAAGAGTGCTAAATAAAGGCATGCTATAGCCATTGCAAAGTATCAAAAAGTTTTGTGGCTCAATCTGAGGGTCCAGAGTTTGCACAGTAAAGAAGGAAGTTTCCATTTTAGCAATTTGTTGTTTCTGAGAGGCAATTGGGGTTGTGACTTGTCCAGGGTCACACAGCTAAGACACATTAAGCGTCTGAAGCCACATTTGAACTCAGGTCTCCTGCTGACTCCAAGGCTGCAGCTCTATCCACTGCACCATCTAGCTGCCCCAAGAGTTTCCATTTTACTACAGTATTAAGTTCCTTCAGGCAGGGTCTATGTATTCTTGATCATATCCATGTGAATTGTATATAGTAGTTGCTTAATCAATACTTCTGAACTAATGTATCCATTAGTTTAATTTTAAATTAAATAGATGTTGTAAGATCTGTGCCTAGACTCTTCTCCAAATCAAAGAATTCATCACTATTTGTCTATATTTTTATGTAGAAGATCCTTATTATTTTGGGAAGCTGATTTGCTGACACTTGGGTCTAAGTCTGAAGAAAAGCCCATATTCTCCAGTGTATTTCATGGGACAGCCACACCCAGGAATACTCTCTTTTTGCTTTTTTTCCTGGATTATTTCACTCACAGATTGGGGTTCCACAACTTTTCTAGGGAACAGGTCTAACTATATAGATATAAAATATGAAATATAAGACACCTATTCTCCTGGAAGTCAATGAAGTGTCTGAGTAGGAGAATATGAGAAGATTGGTGAAGGGAGGGCTAAAGCCCTCCCAAGAGAGGTAACTACTGTGAATTGTAAATTAATATTATCTATATTGTACTGCATTTTTATTTATTTTTGTAAATACTTCCCAATTACATTTTAACTGGCTCCACCACTCACAACTGATAAGAGACAGAAAACCTAAGACTTCCCATCTCTATCACAGACTGTCAGCCATTTGCCAGTAGGGCCAATCCCTTACAACTCTGGGTTTTTTTCTTTTCATTTATAAAGTAGGATCCATAATATTTATATTATCTACATCATTTTTTTGTAAGAAAAGTGCTTTTTAAAAGTGAGTTGTTATTTCCCAAAGTGATAGATTTAGATTTACCTACACCAAAACCTTTGATTTTTTTTTTTTTTTTTTTAAAGCCACGGCCTACATAGTGTATTGTGCAGACATAGCTTTCTGGACTTGTTAGACCAGTTTCATGTTTACAACAAAATACCAGACAATTTATCTAGGCCATTCAACACATTTAATAAATGCTCAAACTTGATAGTTTATTAACAACTGTCTTGAATTTTCTTGGTCTCTACAGGTTTCCCATAAGTTTGGTTGTTTGTACAGGAATGACATGGCAAAATAAATGTTCCATAACTACTTAATATCTTCTAATCTGATTTAAAATGCCAACCGAACTACAATATGAATTCTAAGATGATTTCTACCCCACCCAAGTTGCTGCACATTCAAAAATTCATCTACACAACACTGGACATAAGTCCAATGTTAATTATAGAAAATTAGTCAGCTGGCTAATTTTTAGAAATGAGTATACAATCAATTACTTGTGAATTTGATGTCTGTAGGCAGGAGAGTTTCCTCAACATTGTAAGATTACAAGATCATAGTATCAGAGTCCTGGTATTAGAGATGATCGCGAGAAGTCATCTAGACCAGGCTTTATTTTATAGCTCATAAAAGTGAAGTCCAAGGAAGTTTAAAAAGCAATATTTAAAAAAAAAATAATAGTTATAAAAGACTTTCCTAAATTAATTGTTTTTAAACACAAGTGCCTTTTAAAATTCAAAATAATCTGTCAATTGGTTACTGATTTACTGACCACCTGGCTTTGATTTTTTTTTTTTTTTAATTTTGAAGTGTTAACGATCCTTTATTCAATTATAGTCTTTAAATGTTGGAAATAAGATGATTTTTTAAGGTGATTAGGGCATTTTATTTAAATAGTAATATAAAATTAAAGGCGAAAAATAAAAAAGACCATTACTAACAAACACATAGGTATCCCTTCTGTGAATGCAGGAGCCTAATGATGACAAATCTAGTTTAGGAGCAAAAGTATTCTGGCTAGGGCTAGGGTTCAGCCTGCAATCTAGAAAATGTGCTGGCCTAATGCTGAGACAAGAAAAGTCACCTTCATTACTAGCTGGACTCTGCATTTTGCTGCAGCATGAGTGGGCAACAGCCTTCCCTGCCCACCATTTTTAGGGGAACAGCTGGGAAGTTCCAACCCATTTCTGAAGAAGCGTCAGGAACCTTCTCTGGCAGCTAAAGATGCCAGGCTTTTGAGGCCATGAGCCAAAATTTGGGGCTCCAGAGAGTCCATCCAAACTTCTTTCAACATAGGCCTTAGCAACCTCTGTCTTTATCTTCTAGCTTTTCCCTTGTGTTCAGAAAGCTCCAGAAACCTACCAAAGCATGGCTCAGACCCAAAGATAGCACTTTTTGAAACACCAGTTCTTGGTGTTTCACCCCAAGCTAGAGACAGTTTTATTAAAGATACTTTAAGAATGGAAACTTAAAAACTAAACCATACAAGTACCACAAAATATCAAGAGACTAAATTTCTCTTAAAATGCAGCTTGTCTTTTTTATCTTGTCAATTGAAAACGAAAATGGCAATTCTTAAATTTTTCCAGAGCAAATGTCACCCAGAAATCAAATATGTCAGGAAAAATCCTCTTTCCTGTATTTTCTTTATCTTTAAAGGATCTGTAAAGATTTGAGCTGGAAGAATCCTTATCGATCATCCAATCCATTTTATCAAGCATCCAATCTCAGATGAGGAGACTGAGGTACATAGAATTTGGTGCTTTGCCCAAGGTCATCCAGAGAAGTAAGGGGCAGAATCTTGAGTTTAAGCTCAGGTCCTCCAAGTCTGGGGCTGCTAGATTTCCCTCTACATCGGACAGTCTCTTCCACTAGCATCTCTATCTAAGGACTTATTTAGAATAGAAATGCTTCTCTCTTGTGAACATACGTTCAAACTTCCCAGGCAACTTGTAAAAGGAGCAAAAGAAAGCAGTCACCACTAACAAGTGCTGTGTGTCTCATGCTCCAACGCAGCCTACTGTTTAACCTGCAGACGCAGCTGAAGAATAAATCAGTTTCCTTTCTCTGGCGGCTCTAGTGGACTTAACCAACTTTAAATAAACATCACAGGGCTAAAGTATCAAATGATTTCACACACAGAGAAGAGCTGCAGTGCGTCAGAGACAAAAGGCAGCTCCTGCGGTCTACTTTGGTGGGGCAGGAGAGGAAAGGGGCTCGCCAATGAATGCCCTTTTCCACCTCCTGCCCTTCCCCAGCCAGCCCCTCAAGCCCCATCTCCCTTTGTCTCCTCGCCCCACTGCAGGGATCTGGCTAATCTGTCATCGTCTCGAGGGCGAATATCTCTAGCACTTGCCCACCCGCCCATGTCTTGTCCAGAACTATCTACGGTCCTCCCCCAACTCCCCCTCCCGTCTCCTTCCTCTCCGTACTGCCACGCCGCTGGACAGAGTAACCTGTACTTCGGCAGGGCGCTCGCGCGCACGCACGCACACGCAGACACATTCATTGCCCACCACCAGTCGGCCTATCTCGCTCCCCGCCCAACAATCCCTCCTTTCTATTCCGAACTTTGCCTGCACCGTGCAACACTCTTCCAAAAGCAAACCAAAAGGGGAGAAAGGAGAGCTTCGTACTCCCCGTCCCATCCCCCCAAGACACCCCTTCCTTCCTTCCAATTCTCCGTTGCTGCCTACACTGTGGTGAATAAGAGTCGACGAGGCCAGGTTGGGAGGGAGGGGGGGAGGCGGCGAGTAGAACCACTCACTTTGGGCCCGTCGGGGGTGACGCGCGGGTCGTTCCACGTAGTGGTTCGGTTGTTGTGATCCACGAAGAAGGGCCAACCAGTCTGTGGGTCGATTTTAATTTCCCAACCGGGGGGCAAGGGATCTCGTTCCCCGCCGCTCCCGCTATTGCTGGTCGCCATCTGAACCATTGGAGAGTGAGTGGCCGCGCTCATGCTCTGCCGTAGGAGCGACTTTCTGGTTCTCTGGCTGTGGCTGCTGCTGTGTCTAGGGCTGCGGCCGCCGCTGCTGCTGCTGCTGCTGCTTGCAGGCGAGGCTGCTATTAGCTGGGGCTGGGGCGGGGAGAGTGAGTCGAGCTGGGCTGGACTGCTCTGGGCGGAGGCAGCGGGGGGAGGGGGAGGTTAAAGAGGCGGCGACGGAGTCCGACTACTAGGATGTCCTTAAGTCTGCAGCCGAGAACCTTTATGAATTAATGGGGGAGTGACGTGAGAGGAAAGAGCTGGAAGTATCTGGAAATAGCCCTCCTGGTGCAAAGAGGCACGGAGGGAGATAAGCAGAGGAGCGAGAAGGAGGAAGCTACTGCTTCGTAGAAACTTCTGGTTCCATCTAGCAGACTTGGCTGTGCCCCTTTTCCAGGATGCAGAGCTCCACCCTGAGTCATCGGTTATTATTGTGGCACTTAAGTCTTTCCACCTAGTCCTGAGCCTTCCGGTTCAGGGGTGCTGCAGCCTTCCTTTTATTAAGAGAAAGTCGCTTTGCTTTACCGGACTGCTGCTGGCTCCCGTCTGCAAACTGGGAGGGAGGAGGGCGGAATGACTGAAGGAAAGCAAATCTAATTGGGAATGTGGGGTCTTGTTTATTGACGCTTTTTTTAAAAAAGAAAAAATGGTTAGGGGATGCCAAAAACGCGCTTGGATCGGATGTTTGTAAAATTGAAGAGTTCCCAGTAGGTAACTCATGTGCTAGCTAGCTACCAAAGGTTGTATTTTTCCCTTTCCTAATAGCTATTTCCGTCTTTAGCAGGGTTAAGACTAAGAGCAAACACTTGCAGAGGGCCTAATTCTCACCGATAGCCTGTTTTTAAATCATATCCTTAGTATTTTGAAGGGGTTCTTTTTTTTGGGGGGGGCCGGAGTAAGAGAGTAGTTCTGCTTGAATTCTATAACCCAAGAGTCATGAGAAATCCAGTCTAACATTATTTTCTCCAAAGAGAACGAGGTTTGTAGCTCTGAAGTACGTGCATTGTCAAGAAGAAAAAACACATCAATTCAGGATTTTTTTTTTTTTTTTCTATTTCCCCATCCAGAGTAATGCTCACTCATTTTCTGTTTTATCTTACAGATTTTTCAGGACATGTCACTTAACCACCACTTTGTGACCAAGAATAGGTAAACAAAACTAACCCATGCAACGACCATTCTGGATAACTATATAGTATTCCAACACCCATAGGTCCTTATTGCACCAAGTTTCATAGGGAAAAGGATTTCCTCATTTCTCCTCTGGACTAAGACTGTTCAATATAATTAAATACAAAGCACTGAACTTCACTTTTTCTTTATTAAAGCTTTTTATTTTTCAAAACACATACGTGGACAATTCTTCAACATTAGCCTTTGCAAAACCGTGTGTTCCAATTTCCCCCTCCCCCATGCCCCACACCCTCCCCTAGATGGCAGATAGTCCAATATATGTTAAACATGATAGAAATATGTTAAATATAATATATGCATACATTTTTATACAATTATTTTGCTGCACAGGAAAAATCAAATCAAACCAGTAAAACAAAAAAAAAAAAACAAAAACAAAAACAAAAAAAAAAGAGAGAGAGAGAGAGAAACAAAATAAAATGCAGGTAAACAACAACAAAAAGAATGAAAATGCTATGTTATGAACCACACTTAGTTCCCACAATCCTCTCTCTGGGTGTAGATTGCTCTTTTCATCACTGAACAGTTGGAACTGGTTTGAATCCTCTCATTGTTGGAGAGAGCCTGGTCCATCAAAATTGATCCCTGTATAGTCGTCTTGTTGTGTATAATGATATTCTGATTCTGCTCATTTCACTTAGCATCAGTTCATGTAAGTCTCTCCAGGCCTCTCAGAAATCATTCTGCTGATCGTTTCTTATAATATTCCATAACATTCATATATCATAATTTATTCAGCCATTCTCCAACTGATGGGCATCCATTCAGTTTCCAGTTTCTTGCCACTACAAAAAGGACTGCCACAAGCATATTTGCACATGTGGGTCCCTTTCCCTCCTTTTAGATCTCTTTGAGATGAACATAAGCCTAGTAGAAACATTGCTGGATCAAATGGTATGCAGAGTTTGATAAGTTTTTGAGCATAGTTCCAATTTGTTCTCCAGAATGGTTGGATCCTGAACTTCACTTTTCAATGAATCATTTTAAAAAGGGAAACATCCTTTTTTTTTTTTTTTTTTTTTTTTTTTTAAAGAGTTGATTGCCATTAAACAAAATATATGTTGATTTATTAATTCATGTCTAGACTGGAAAATAAAGAGTCAGAATAGTTCAGTTCCCTACAATTTCAAATTTTGTCAGTTCATTCTTCTCCTAGACTCATCTAAATAGTTTGTGTACTGGTACTGAGTCTAATTCACCATCTAATTCACCAACCTACAGATTACAAGCTGAGACAGAAGAATCATATAAACCCAAAAAAGAATGCCCTGAATAGTTTTACAATCCAGGAAACAATGTTTTCACCAATGATGGAACAGTGTTCACCCTTGGAAGGGTATTGCAGTTGTTACTCTGATTCCACATTCTAGTTCTCTAAGACATTCTGGAAATGGTCCGTAGCAAGTCTTCAGTCATACAATGTTGTCTTAACACTTTTAGAGTAGAGAAGCACCATAGCAGCTGGCTCACAGGGAAATTATATATTTAGTTCAAAAAGCTGTCGGTATAACGTAAATGTTTAACTTACATATTTAATTTATGTGCTTGACATCTGCCATAGACTATTGTGGATTATAAGTTCTTATATAACAGGTAGGTTTCCCTCTTATTCTATTTAATATGAACACAAAATATCCACTTCTATCTAGCCTAATTTTATCATGACTTTTTTCTACTCATCCCTAAAATATGATTATACTTGACCTCCATATTACATAAACATCTGATTGATTTACTATCTCTATTTTCCTGGGTCACTAAATCAAAGATTTAGAGATGGAAAAAACCTTGGAAATCATCTTTTCTAATGCCCTCATTTTGCCAGATGAGGAAACCAGATGAGGCCAGGAGAAATTAAAAGTGATTTAATTAATAAAGGACACACAGGTTTTAGGTGACGAAGAGACATGACCTCTTGCATCTATTTCATCTTAACTTGTGAAGTCATAAGAGGCCATTTGGCCTGTCATTCTTAGGACAATGCCTCACACAATACCATTTAGATTTTGGATATGTATTTAATTGAAGATGATTTTCAATTCTTTCTGTAAAGCTAAGAGCACAATACTTGGAGAACATATTTATATAAAGTAAACATATAGTCAAGCTAATTGTATTCAAAGAATAGTCAAGAAACATTTCAAATTATAAATAAAAAACCAAGTATATTTTTATTTAAATTACCATGTGCAGGACCATTGTGCTAGGCATTTGGGATAGGGGAGAAGGCATACAAATAAATACAGGACATGGTCTATTCTCTTAAGGAATTTATAATTTCTTTTTTTTCATGGAGATAAATCTATTTTTAATAATAGCAGCTTTTTATTTTTCAATATACATGCAAAAATAAGTTTTCAGCATTAGCTCTTGCAAAATCTTGTGTTCCAAATTTTTCTCCCCTTCCCTTAGATAGCAAGTAATCCGATATAGGTCTAAACATATGCACTTCTTCTAAATATCTTTCCACATTTATCATGCTGCACAAGAAAAATCAGATCAAACGGGAAAAAAATAAGACAAAATCATCCCAGTTGATCACTTAATTTTGTTGTTGCTGTGTACAATGTTCTCTTGGTTCTACTCACTTCACCCAGCATCAGTTCATGTAAGTCTCTCCAGGCCTTTCTGAAATCATCCTGCTGATCATTTTTTATAGAACAATAATAATCCATTATATTCATATAACATATAACCCATTCAGCCATTCTCTATCTGATGGACCCTCATTCAATTTCCAGTTCCCTGCCACTACAAAAAAAAGGCTGCTACATACATTTTTGCACATGTGAGTTCTTTTCCCTTTTTTTGTGATCTCTTTGGGAATCAGACCCAGTAGACATACTGCTGGATCAAAGGATATGCACAGTTTGATAGCTTTTGAACCTAAGACAGCATTTGGTGGCATGCTATTGATATAGATCGAACGCTCACTCCCCACAACCGGAGGCAGGTCACATAGCCTAAGACAGGCCTGTCACCTTACAAATGAAAAAAGGGGGACATGCCAGAGCCCTTCACCCAGACATCTACAAACCATTTTAAGATTAGATAAAAGTCTTGGCCCCAAAGGAACGTCCTGGATGTGTGAGAACTCCCTGCCCCAAGGTTTTTCTGACCCAAGCATTAACTGTCAAAAACATGACGAATGTTCCAACCGCAAATCGTCACATATTGCCTTGACTTTCTGATATATGGTCAACAAATGTTATATCTTTTGTTCTATGGAAATTTACTTTGCTACATGGCATTCGCTCCACAACATATAAAAACCCTTTACTTTGCCTCAATAAACGAGCTATTCTGTCACTACACAGAGTAGTTTCCATTCTTTCTTTCTTTTCAGCCCATTCCCAGGCAAACGCCTTCCCCAGCCTCCGGCTTACAGACTGATGTGTGACTTCAGCCGTCCCTAGTTCGAGACCCGCGGGCCGGGTCAAATTGGCGCCCGAACAGGGACCTGAAGATCCATATCAGCCCGACGGATTGACGAAGAGAAGGAGAGATGAACCGCCTGGCCAGGCCCCCGTCTAAGGACCCCGAAGAGAATCTTCACATACAGTGTAAGTGAACCAATCCGTCGAAATCATGGGCTCCCACCTTTCTAAAGAACAGACTTTCATTAAAGATCTTAAAGAGAGTTTTAGGGAACGAGGAATTAAGGTTAAAAGGAAAGATCTTAAAAGAAAGCTTTAGAGAAAAAGGCTTAAAAGTTAAGAAAAATAGAGCTCTGTGTCTGTCTGTGTATGTTTGTCTGCTTTGCATTGCTTCTGTTCTGTGTTAAAAGTTAGCAAGCTCATAAGAGATAAGGATTCAGCCTCTGTGTTACAGGCTTAGAAAAATAACAGGCTGAATTGTGGAAATTGGAATTCATTCAGAATAGTAATTCTTTCAGAGTGGTCTTAAATCATGGAATATCTAGGCATTCCCTGTGAAGGCAGATAATGCATTAAAATGGGCTTGGAAGTTTAGAGAAGCTCTGTTTGGATTCCGGGAGGGAAGAATGTTCAAGGTGAAACAAACTTCTCTCTGGCAGCGGGAGTCCTAGGAAAAGCCTCTAGTTTGCTTTGGTGATTTAAGAGCTTTGTTAAGTTTTAAAAACAATGATTAAGAAATTTGGGAATTGATTATTTTAATGTTACTTAATATAAAAATTGTTTGTGATTTTAAACTTTTTAACCTGTTGTACCAATTTGTAAGTAAAACAAAAGAAAAAACTTGACTATTTTCAAAGCCTGCTAAAGGGGAGTAACGGCATTACAATCTTATCTGCTTAATACCATACCGCCTGAGAAGCTTCTACTAGTGGCCTTGAAGCACTCAGGCAGAAGAAAAAAAAAAAAAAAAAAAAAAAAAAAACTATTTGGTTTGCTTCTGAAACATTGGGTAATTTGTTATCATTATGGGTTATGAATCTTAAAGTTTAAAGTTTAAAAAAAAAAAGGGGTGATTAAAGAAAAAGGACAAGAGAGATAGATTTACAAAAGCAATTAATAGTTTAAATGAAGCATCTAGTCAGAAGAGTTATTGGTTTGGAAGTGTTTAAAGTATGTCAGAGAAAGTTTGAGCAAGTAGGCATTGGGAAGAGAGAAAAATGAAGCATCTAGTCAGAAGAGTTATTGGTTTGGAAGTGTTTAAAGTATGTCAGAGAAAGTTTGAGCAAGTAGGCATTGGGAAGAGAGAAAGACAGAGAGATGGGACAGGAGAATGAAGGTGATTTAAGAAGGATTGATTAGTGGGAGCAAAAAGATTTCAAGAAGAAATCAGTGGGGAAAAGAAGGAACTAGTTGGAAAGGGGAGTCACGGAGAGATGACTGTGAGACAGGATGTGTTTTTACAGGGGGAGAACAGCAGTAGGAAGCTGCAGCTGTTTTTGGTTGAAGAAAGCAAACTGATAAAGGGTCAAGCCACTCTTACAAGATGTTAATTGAGTGAACATTTGTTTCTAAAATACATAATGGTTTTTGTGTTTAAAGAATATGATCAGAAATGTGATATATAGTCTGAAAGGGTTATTTATAAAAAAAAAAAAAAAAAAAAGTTTAATTGATGTTTTTAAGAATTTTTCAGATTCCTTTATGTGAAAATAGAAGTTTTAATTAATTGTATTGATGCCAATTATTTACAGGGACTCCAAGTATAATAGTTCTTGCCTTTGTCCTTTTGAAAATGTTTTTGTTATGGCAATATGTAATTTGGGATTTTTCTGTGTATTGGGTATTTTAAAAACAAAATAATTGGTACAATGTTCAACTTATAAAACATCTACTTGGGTATATAAGAATTGTGTGAACATTCTGGGATAAATTTCTTATTGTTAAAAGTCTTACAAAATGTAGATGATCTTTTTGTGACAAAAAAAAAAAAAAAAAAAAAAGAGTGGCCTTGTCCAAGTCACTATCAGTTTGTTAAATTATTTAGGAGCACAGGGATTGAGAATTTCTTAAAACAAATTTCAATTTGTGAAACATGAGGTAAAATATAAATACAGTAAACAATGTGGCTTTAGGAGTGTTATCAGCCACAGTACTTTTGGTACAAGAAAAGTCAGAAATTAACCTTTGGGAATAGTTTAATAGTGAATGTCCTGCACCAGGTTCAATCAATTCTGAATCAAAGAGGCCAGGAGGTGGCTAACTGATTCAAGGATTTTAAAATATGAAGCAATATTATTGGAAAGAGATGATTTGGCACTCTCACCAGATCATAACTTTAATCCAGCCATATTCTTATCTGCTTCCCCTGGGAAACATGTGTACCTTGAACATGATTGTCCAAATGTGATTGATTACCAAACTAAGGTTAGAGAAGATTTGTAGGAAGTCCCTTTGTTGAAAGGCACTGAATAGTTCATAGATGGTTCTTCACAAATAGTTAATGGGAAAAGGAAAAATGGTTATGCTATTGTTAATGGGAAGATTTGACTCTGGTCCAAGCTGGATTCTTGCCAAAAGAATGGTCAGCTCAAAATTTGTGAATTATATGCAATAAATCAAGCCCTAAAATTGCTTGAAGGACTGATTCAAAATATGCTTGGGGAATTGTTCATATATTTGGGAAATATGGGAAGAGCAAGGGGAAAGGTTGGGGAAGGTTCCTGACAGGAATAGTTCCAAATAGTTCTCCAGAATGGCTGGATCAGTTCACAACTCCACCAACAATGCATTCGTGTCCCAGTTTTCCCACATCCCTCCAACATTTATCATTATCTTTAGGTTATTTATAATTTCAAGAAAGACAATAATATAACAGGGGAAAGACTACCATTTTAGGAGTCAGGAGAAATGGATAATAAGTCTCACTTCCATAGCAATTAATCAGAATTATAGCACCCAGCTATACTATAGATTACCAGTAGATGGAAGAGCCCCAACTCTACTATCTACCAGGTATGACTGAGCAAGTGATTTCAACTCAGTGGGACTTACATTTCTTTACCTGTATAATGAAGGCACTAAACTACATGATTTCTGAAGTGACTTTTAGCTCTAAAATTCTATGGGTTTTTGGTTAGGAAGAAATATATAAACTGGCCCATGATTATCTACGAGAGGCCTATGATTTAGTTCCGAGACAAGACATAAACATAAAAAGTCAGATAATTTTTTGGGAGGTCCCTACCTGTGATTCATCAAAATATCTAGTTTCCATTTTATACAGATCAGCCTCTTATCATCTTAGAGAGTTACCTTGAGACCTGAAAAGTTGTTACTTGCCTATGATTATAAAGCTTTTAACCCTGGTAATATGTGTCAGATGGAGAACTTGAACCCTGGTCTTCCTGCCCCAAGGCTAGCCCTCTATCCTTTGTCTTTCTGCCCCTTTAGATACCCAAAATAGGTATTAAATAACAGGACTATTGCACAATATAAGAAATGTCATAAAGGATGTGACTGCTAATTGCTAAATCATTGTTGAGGTCAAAGGAAAGTGATGTCATTGTGAGATTGAATGGTCTAGGAAGGCTTAGAGGAGAAGGGCCTTGAGAAGGGCCTCTTATAGGCTGGGTTCATTTTGTCCCTTTGCAAGTCAAATTCAAAATGAATTTTTAATTCTTGCATACAGTTAATATTGTAACTAGTTTTTTGTTAGGTTGAAGGGGTCTGGATCTGTGATTTCATTAGCACAGGAATCTCCCGGTATGAAAACTCCTTCAAAAATGCATATCTGCCACTTGTCAGTAACAGTTTGAGGGAGTTTTCCAGGACACTAAGTGACTTGGCCATGATCCCCAAAGCTAGTATGTCAAAGGAAGGTTTGTAACTCAGGTGTTCTCTGCTCTCAAGACTATCTACTACATTTTGTCCCTCTCAACATTTTAGTAGTTTTTTGCAACTATTTTTGTTTTGTTTTGTTTTGTTTTTTTGCAAGGCAACTGGGGTTAAGTGATTTGCCCAGAGTCACACAGCTAAGATGTGTTAAGTGTCTAAAGCCACACTTGAACTCAGGTCCTCCTGAATCCAGGGCCTGTCTCTGTAACTAATAAATGTTGATTGAAGTCTGTAAATTTGTCATGATTTTAATCCTCATGGATATTGTCTTTTATAGGCCCTCAGACACTCTTTGCTAGAGCTGAGCTCTGGAGATTTTGAGCCACCCCAGTTACACAGCACAAAAGACTGTGGATTCAAAATGGTATGTCTGAAGCCAGGGACTAGGAGGCTTTCATGCCTTCTTTAAGTAGTCCTAAGCCATGATGAATGTGTGGCCTCTAGTGGTGTTATTATGGATAACTTTTATAGGACTGGTAATTTAATGCAACCTTTGTCCCAGGTGCCTATGACTTAAAGCCTAAACAAGGGCAATAGTTGCCCACTAAGAAAAAGAATGAAAGGACCCACTCAATTCTTAACAGCAGCACTCCTCATCAGAGCTCTGGACAATTGAGGTCTTGGTTCAAGCAGACTTCCCCATCAATCTTTGTTCCTGTTCTTGGGTCTGAATGATAAGACATACTTACTCTGCAGTACTTCAAAGCAAGATGTTTTTGTGGTTGTGAGTCCTGCCTCCATCACCACCAATCACAACTCCTCTACTCCCTTGTAGATAGTCTTTGTGAGTTGCAGTGGCTAAAAAAATCATCACCTGGTAACCACTTAGCTCTTTGAGCTTGGCTCACTTTGAACAAGAGACACATAGACTCATGCCATAGTCTACCTGGTACTGAAAGGCTTGACTGGGTAATTATAGATCTTTTTTTAAGAGAACCAAAATCAAGAACTATTCTACAAGGTTCTTGCCCAAAGGAAGACAAGGAGAGACCTGTTTTTTTCATCTAGACAAGACAAAAGACTTAATTACAATAGTACTTATTCCTGGATCATAAACATAATAATTACTAGTTCATAGTGACTGTGGTAAAAGGAGTGAGGGGTGTAAAAAAATAGATTTTCCTGTGTGAGTTTATTTTACCATAGATTTAGAGTTTTCACCTAATCCCACACCCTTGTGGTGTGGGGGCAGTCAAGCTTTAAATATCACATACTAAAGGACTTAATTTGTAATGGGACACAGGAATTTTGGCAGGACAGTCAGTACTCTATTATCTCTACAAATGGGAGGGGGCAAAAAGCAGGGAATAAAAAAAACCCCTAAAGTCACTTTTATGCAACTATGGAATGCTTCCAGAGATTAATACTCAAGTGATGTGCCCCACCCCTCACTCCATCCTCCTATCTCCTATCCAATTCAAACCTGTCCAAGATTGACAGCTGAAAACCAACAGGAAATTAAAGGGGAAGGAGGATAGTAGGGAAGGAAAGGAAGGAAGGAAAAGTAAACCTCTTTGGGTACAGGAAATTATGATATCTACAGTTAATTCAGTCATGGATAACAGAACATTTTGTTGTATTTTTAAATGATGATTGAATAGTACTTTTGGATCTAAAGAGATAATAAAAAGTTAAGATTTTAGGAAGGAAGCTGTAAAGATATAATAGCTTGATTGATAGGAAACTGAAAATATATGCCTAAGGATCTAATGATAATATACTATGTAAATTCAGCTAAGAGGAGTAGACAAAATTGAACAGGTGGGCTTCACATTTCAGCACTCATTTTGAATCTTATTAAAAGTTTGGTATTCCTGTCATTTGGAGAATGAACAAATTATGTAATATAAATGTGATGGAATACTCTCATGGCATAAGAAATGATGATGGATATAATTGGGAGAAACTTGGGAAGACATTAATTGATGCAGAGTGAAGTAAGTAAAACCAGGAAAACTATGCAATAACTGTGAAGACAACTTTGAAATACTTTTGAAGTCTGATCATAATAATTACCTTCAATAATTCCAAAGGACTAACCACTTCCTAACAGAGAAGTGATAGACTTCTATCAGAATAAGAAATAGCTTTTTGGACATTTTTTTTGCCTGACTATATAAAATTGTCCCAAGTGCTTTCTTTTTCTATATATTTTTTCAACATAAATAGAGGGAGAGAAACTTAAAAGAATTTACACTTTGCAAAACATAAGTAAAAGCATCTAAATAAAATTCCAGTGGGATTCAATTTGATATTTATTAAGCAACCACTATATGCAAGTACTCTGGTAGGTGCTGGAGATAGAAAAACAAAAAGGAACAATCTCTACACATTCAAGTAGAATATACACTGCAAAGAATTGCAAATTTGGGAGATTTTTTGGCTAATCTGGCAGTGTGCAATAAAAGTTTCAAAAACAACCATATACTTTGACTCAATAATCTACTGTTGTCAATATACCATGAAAATGGTATCAAAGAAAAAAAAGATTATTTGTTAAAAAATTAACTTAGCATTTAACATAATATTTTAGAAAACTGGAAGCAATCTAAAATTCTAACAATTTTGTTGCTGCTGTTCATTTAATTTTCAATTCTTTTTGATCCCTTTTGGGGTTTTCTTAGCAAAGATATTTGAGTGATTTGCCATTTCCTTTTCCAGCTCCTTTTGTAGAGGAGAAAACTGAGGCAAACAGGGTTAAGTGACTTGCCTAGAATCAGATAAGTGTCTTAGGCTAGTCAGGTTTTCCTGACTACAGGCCTACAATAAAAGAGACAGAAAAACAGTGAATACCCTAACTACCAATATATAATAAGAAAAGTTTAAAAAAAAATCAACAAGAAAGATTAGTGGTGGAGAAAGAATACGAACTCATCAAGATATATTAAAATCTAAATAGTGAATACTTCACAACTTTAGCAAAATTTGGGGATATAAAATAAACCCACATAAATCATTGGTGTTTCTATATGTTACCATAAAATCCAGTTTCAAGAGAAAAAGAAATTCTATATAAAATAAGTGTAGACAATATAGTATTTGAAGTCTACCTGCCAAGACAAACTCAGGAACTATATGAATCAAATTACAAAATACTTTTCACACAAAGTCAGATCTAAACAATTGGGAGAATAAAAATGACATTCTACCTAAATTAATCCACATATTTAGTGTCATACCAACTGCCAAAAATTATTTTATAGAACTAGAAAAAAGTAACAATGAAAGAACAAAACGTTAAGAATTTTAAGAGAATTAATGAATTAAAAAATGCAAAGGAAGATGGCCTAGCTAAACCTATAACTATAAACCTAAAACTATATTAATATAGTTATATATATAATATATAATAATTAATATATAATATTATAATTATATACATTATATAATATATAATAATATAATAATATATACTATATAACTATATTGTAACTATAAACCTAAAACTATATTACAAAATGATGATCATCAAAACTATTTAGTACTGGCTAAAAACAGAGTAGTGGGTCAGTGGAATAGATTAGGTTCACAAGACACAGTAGTCAATGACTATAGTAATCTAGTATTTGATAAATCCTCAAGCTTCTGGGATAAGAATTCAAACTATTTGAGAAAAATTGGTGTAAAATACCATGGGTATTGGGGTAAAATACATGGCAGAAAATAGACAATGACCAACATTTCTAATATCTTATGCCAAGATAAAGTCAAAATGGGTTTATGATTTAGATATAAAGGGTGAAGCTATAAGCAAATTAGGAGAACATGGGATAGCCTACCTCTCAGATTTGGGGAGAAGGGAAGAATTTATGGCCAAAGAATTAGAGAACACTATGAAATGCAAAATGGATTAATTTTGATTATTTTAAAGACATTTTGCATAAACAAAATCAATGTAGCCAAAAGTAGAAGAGAAGCAGAAAAACTGGGAAAAAAAATTTTACAGCCAGTGTTTCTGACAAAAGCCTCATTTCTAAAATATAGAGAACTGACTCAAGTTTATAAGAATACAAGCCATTTGCTGATTGATAATTGGTCAAAAGATATAAGACAATTTTCAGATAAAGAAATTAAAGCCATTTCTAGTCATATGAAAAAAATGCTCTAAATCACTGATTAAAGAAACGTAAATTAAGACAACTCTGATTCTTCACACTTCTCAGATTGGGTAATATGACTGGAAAAGAAAATGATAAATATAAGAAGGGATGTGGGAAAATTGGGACAATAATACATTTTTGATGGAGTTATGAACTGATCTTACTATTCTGGAGTGCAATTTGGAACTATGCTCAAAAGATTATCAAACTATTCATACCCTTTGATACAATATTGTCACTACTGGGTCTGTATCTAAAAGAGTCATAATCATAAAAGAGGAAAAAGACCTACATATGCAAAAATGTTTGTAGTAGATCTTTTGTGGTGGCTAGAAACTCGCAATTATGGGGATGTCCTCATCAATTGGGAGTGGCTGAATATATATATATAGCATATGCTATATGAATATAATGGATTATTATTGTTTTTTTAAAGAAATGATGAGCAGGTGATTTCAGAAAAGAGTGAAAATGCCATCTGCATCTAGAGGGGAAACAATGGAAACCGAATGCTGAGCAAAACAGTATTTTCACCTTTTTGTTGTTATTTGTTTTTTTCTTTCTTTTTTCCCCCTTTTTATCTGATTTTTCTTACACAACATGAAAAATGTGGAAATACATTTAGAAGAATTCTACATATTTAACCTATATCAAATTACTTGCTGTATTTGGGTAGGAAAAGGGAGGTAAGGGTAAGAAAGAGAAAAATTTGGAACACAAAGTTTTACAAAAATAAATGTTAAAAACTGTCTTTACATGTTATCTGGAAAAATAAAACACTATTGAAAAAGGGAGGGTGGAAAATGGCTATGAATAAAAACTCCCCAAAACAATCAGAAAACTGTGTATACTTCATAAATGACATTTAATCATATACTACTTTTTGTTATTAATCTTTGATGTTTTTCTTTAAAGAGATGGAAACTTGAGCTCTGAGGCAGGCAGTTGCCTAAATCCTCATTTTCTGAAGTATGCCTATCAACATTCACTAGCACAGTGTAGTACTGTAGTAGTTGCTTATTAAATTATTTGCAAGGTAGGGTATATAGGTATTTATAGGTATTTGATTGAAATGACCAAATTACTCATGGATTCTTCAAACAGTTAATCTCATAGCCCTGCATAACTCCCCTGTCTATTTAATGTAGAACTTAAAGGCTATATAAATGAGTTGTTTTGTTATAATTCCATTGTTTTCTGACAGTGCATGGGAATTAGGTAGTTTTTCCAGTTTTGACAATGTTTTATTAGAGTTTCTATAACCTGTTATTTGGGGCATCAAGCAAGTTTGTGCTGGAAACATCCTGCAAACTATCAGCTTGGGCAGAAAATTTTTTCAAGCATCAGGGAGTAGCCTCCCATTATGTAGGAGCAGTGAAGCTATTATTTAAGTTAAAATATGAGTGCTGGATAATATATCCTGCTATTAAAAAAACCTTCACTTGAAATAATTCTCAGCAGTTTACATAGCATAGTATAGGTTTTTCTTTTTAATTCAACTTAATTTTAATTTTTTTCTACTATAGTAGTATTTTATTTTTTTCTAATTGCATGTAAAGATAGTTTTCAACATTCATTTTTATAAGATTTTGAGTTCCAAATTTTTTCTCCCTCTTTCTAGAGAGAACAATCTGATACAAGTTATGCATGTGTAATCATTTTACCACCCACCCCCCTTTTTAGGGAAGGCAATTGGGGTTAAGTGACTTGCCCAGGGTCACACAGCTAGGAAGTGTTAAGTGTTTGAGATCACATTTGAACTCAGGTCCTCCTGACTTCAGGGCTGGTGCTCTATCCACTGTGCCACCTAGCTGTCCCATGTGTAAACATTTTAAACATATTTCCATATCAGTCATGTTGTGAAAGAAAAAATCAGAATAAAAGGACAAAAACGTACTAGAAAAAGAAAACAAAAAAAGGGAAAATAATATGCTTTGATCTGAATTCAATCTCCATAGTTCTCTCTCTGTATGTAGATTATATTTTCCATCCCAAGTCTATTGGAATTGTCTTGGATCACTTGAGTTCAGTTACAGACATTTAATACTTACTATTTGTGTGACCCTGGGCAAGTCACTTAACCCCAAATGCTTTATCAAACAAAAACCAAAAATCCCCAATCATCTATCCTTCAGCTCAGCCTCTCCCTATAGGGTAGGGTCATTTATTGTTTAGGGATCTGTATAACCAATCCTATCAAAATTAGTTGCAAGCTTCCATCCATTTGCTGACCCTTTTTTTATACATACTGTATTTTCAGTGAACACTCATCTGATTATAGAATATGGAAATAAATGCAGAATGCTATATTTATCATTTTTACTCAGTTTATAAAATTATAAAATATAATTTAAAATTTTAGAATTTTTACTATATATACACACATCTATGTGTAAAAAGTACAGAATAACTAGAACACAATGCATTGTAAAGCATAAACTATTGAACAGCTAGCTGCAAGCTCACAATTTTCCATTCATCATTCTTTTGGAAATCAACCCCAGACACTGAGTGGAACCCAAAAGCTCTAGTATATATACAAACTGAGTCCTCTTTTAATCAAGCAAAAGTATACAACCACATTTCCCAAAGGCCACTCAATCTATGCTTCCTTTAGGATTATCAATTGTAAAATCAGCAACTCCAGACTAAATGAAACCATATCACAGAATCTGATGAGAACTGGACCTCAGAAGGATTGATGGTTTGACTAGGAGAAGACCTTCAATCTCATTTGGAGAGAACTCTGAGTAGCAATTAGCCAAAGCAAGGATATATGGAACCAGTAACCTTACAGCATTCTCTCTTCAGGCTTCTCACTTACTTCCTCTGCCACCTTGGTCACTTTACCTACTCACTTCCTGCCACAACCCTAATCCTCAATCCATTTCTTTGCTTAATCATCTTTAAATTGTGGATAATAATATTTGTACTATATTCTATAAAGATTGTGGTGAGAGAAGTGTTTTTCAAAGCTAAAGGCACTGTAGCTATTCATGTAGTTTATCTTAAGTGATAGGATTGGAATCAGAAACACCAGAATTTAAACCTTGTATCAAACATATATCTGAGTGAAGTCAAGATTTTTGGTTTCAGATTCTGAAAAATGGAGATAACAGTATTTTATCTCACAGGGTAGCTGGCAACAGCAAATGGAACAGTACATATCTTTGCAAACCTTAAAGTGTTATACAGGTAATAGTGACTATTACATTAGGCTACAAATTTATTAGTGGTAGTTTTAATTATATCTTCTCCATAGTCATAAGAGTTGGCCAGACCTCAGAAACCACATTTCCCCAGTCCAGATATAATGAATGACATGAGACCACACTGAATTGAAATATACTTTTTGTCTGGATCTGTGATTTAAAATCATGTCTAAAAAGCACATATTAAACAATGACTTAGGTGGGCTTGCTAACAAGATTTGTCAATAGCACATTTTATGCTTTTAACATAGTTTTATAAATATCCAACAATTTGCTTATTAGTATTAATTTCCCTTTCAATCTAGAGATTTTTAATAGATTATTTTTTAAAAGATGGAATGAAGCAATAAAATTCTTGTGTCTTATCAGTATCTTTCTGCACACATCATATTCTAATTTGTGTTATTTAGATTTTTCTTTTTTCTATTTTTTATCTATTTATTTCATGAGGTTCTAAAGTCACTGAAGGCAAGGATTGTGCCTTATTTGATATATTTTCCCTTAGTGTTTGAGATAGTGCTTTGTAAATAAAACAATATTTGCTAACCTCTAAAAATTTATAATCTAATAGGGTGAAAATAAAACATAGTAATAAAATGTACTTTAGTATAATGGAAAATCAGCTTCAGAGTGAGGGAGACCTGAGTGTAAGTCCTATTTCTCACATATACTCTCTATGTATGGATGCATACATAGGGAAAAATCAGTTATTCTTTCAAAGCCCCAGGCAATATCCAAATTTCAGAATAGATGAAGGAAAGTAAATATTTTCCTTTTTCCCTGTGATACAGTGTCTGGCACATAGTTAAGCATTGTATACCAGGGTCCTAAGGTCTTTCTAACCCAGCATCATTCTATTGTTTGGACTTTACTTGAAAGGGAATATAATTGGAGAGCTTACTTGGACAAGACCTTAACATTCATTCCAGTAACTTCCTTCCTCTAAGAATATCCTTCTTAGATTCTCTCTCAGACTATTATCCTATGGTATGGATTCTTCTCAGAAAGGAAACACTTTGGGTTGCTAAATAAGCAACCCACTTTCCCAAAGAATCTGCATTTTTTAAAAATAACTCACTGCAATTTGTGTGTTTGTGTGTGTGTGTGTGTGTAAAAACTAGTTTTGAACACCGTTCTCCTATGTTGTGGCTGCATTTTCTTGCTATTACTCCAGTTTAGGGGAGTGAGACAGGTCAGTAATTCTCTTTCTGAAAGGCGTATTTCTCAGGAAATTCTTTTTTCTCTGGAATATCATTCCAAAACTCTTATCTTTTACTTAGAAGAAGGATTTCCTGGTTATCACAATCTTAGAAAGTAGATTCCTCTAGCTAGAAAAAGAAAGGATATTTCTTGGGAAATTCAGGAATGACATTGCTATAAACTCCCCTTTTCTTTTAACATTTCAAGAGGACAAGTGTAATATTCTTCACGTAACTATTTCTCATTCTTTTTATGTAATCTATGTACTTCTTTTTCAGTTAAAAAAATTCTTGATAATGTCTTTCACTTCATTTTCTTCATATAAATTGTTGGTAAATTCCTGGAGTCTCATCATCATCAATCATTTTTTCATTGCCCTTTGAATTTGTAGAATCGCTGCCTTTTAATTTTGAGAATAATTGGACTGTCCATGCAAAGTCTGTATATTACACACATTACACAAGATTGCTACTGTTTGAGAATCTAAAGCTTGTATCCTTAATAAATTCCAAATGGGTACTGCAGTAATACATCCCCCTCACCGATCTTCTCTCTAGGATTATCATTTAAAATTATATTTAAAAAAGGAAAAAAAAAAACTCTCATCTAATCTCTTTTAAGAATTCAAGTTATATTTGTGCCCAAGATGTATTTTTCTTTGAGACTTTGTTACCAAATATTTTAGAATTATTCTTTTTTTCTGGATTTATGTTGTTATAATAACTTTTTAATGGTGAGAGTCCTTTTTTTTTTTGCTCATTCTTTTAGTCCTTTTTTTTTTTTTTTTTTTTTTTTTTTTTTTTTTTTTTAAAGAATAGAAGGTCTGGGTCTATCTTCTGTTGCTTTCTTTCTACATTGTTTTGAGTGTTGTTTTATTCCAAATTCTCAGGGATAGCTCAGATTGGGGACTCAAAAACTTTCATGTTCCCAAAGGGTCTGACTCAGAGCTAATTGCTGCTTTCTTGGGCTAAGCTCTTCAAGTTCTTCACCTGGGTTTGGTTATGAGCAACGGTAGATAGTTTCTGGACACAGGAATTATTAGCTAGCTGTGAAGCTCTGCTCGTCAGTATGATAGAACTAAAAGACTTTCCTTTGGTCTAAAATTCCTGTCTTGATTGTTGCTCTGTAAAAAGCAATTAGAATGAATTTGGAAATGAAAAACCACCCTACTTTAGAAGTACAGTCCACATCATGCAGCAGCTGCTTGCTTTTGAACCTCCTTTTCTCTTGAACACAGGCCAGGATTTAGGTCCTTACCCTAAAATGTCCCCTCTTACACTGGACGACTATGGATCTTGATGCAGATAAAACTTCCAACTGACATGTTCCCATATCCTGTGATGCTTTCGGGTTGGGATCTCATCTTAGCTGGAAGCAAAACCTCTCCGTGTGCTAGGTGTTCTATGGCATTCATAGAGTCTCAGGATCCATAGGTCTAGACTTCTTATGCCAGCTAAAGCTAGAAAAATGACTATGATTTTTTTTCTCTTGACTTTCCCCATCAAGATTTGCTCTGGTGTGTTTTCTGGATATGTTTGAAGAGCTTTGGGGAAGAGTAGGGAGTTTGCTGTACTGTTATTCAGGAATGACATTGCTATAAACTCCCCTTTTCTTTTAACATTTCAAGAGGACAAGTGTAATATTCTTCACTTAACTGGCTATAGCCTTGAATCGTGCTTTATTATAAAACATTTTCATATTTTCTTATTTTAAAGATTGATAAATACTTTCCAGATACCATTAAATATGTAAAAATTGTTTCTGATACAACAGTCCTGCCAGATAGGCTAAACCAGGTTAAGAGTTACCAGTAGGCTTCAAACTTCTGTCAGTTATGGAGATTGTCTACCCCAAGCATGTAAAAAGTTCCTCCAGTGAAATGAGGAAATAATTTGTTTCAGTGGCCATGTAGGTGGCTGAAGGAATCAAGGTGGAGCACTCAGAGTTTGGTCAAACATTGAAGATATTAAAGTTATTCACAGCACCCTGAGTCATTACCAGTCTTCCTGATATTTGCCTTGCCATTGGATGTCAATAACTCCAAGGAAGAGTGAAGCTGACAGCTTTTACAATTCCTTATCTCACTTGAATTCAATTCACCCTCAAGTCAAGACAAAATTCTATGATGTCACCGGGCCTCTTCAGAAACAAAAGATGAATAACAACAATAATAATTAAAATAAGGACAGGGAAAGAAATGGATGGTAGAAGTTTGTTAGTTATAGTGGTAGTAGTGGATGGCAGATGAGTCCGTGGTCTTCAAGAGATAGTGTTGCTAGGCAAGGGTCAAGGATGAAGGGGCTAATGGATTATTCCTCTTGGTACTGGGGTGGGACTAGGTCACCTGGATAGAAGAGGGCTTCAAGCCACGTCTAGGTCTGGGTCACCTCTCTGGCATGCTATCCATCTTCCTCTAATATAGTTTGTGGTAGAGTAATAGGAGGTTAATGGTATGATATCAAGTCCTTCCTCCCCAGTGCCCTAATCTAGAAGAGGGTACTAGGCATGGATCTGGGTTGCTGAAACTGTGGCAAGTAAATTGCTATAAAAGTAAAGGAGGTATATTCTTTGAGCAAAATCAGTTTATTAACACTGATATATTATAACTATTAATGAAGATGGTCAAACTGAACACCTCAATAAGGCTAGTGACACACAGAAAAGGAAGGTCCGGACCCTCTTTATAAATATACATCAAAGAAAGGTGTAGAGAAAAGGTGATAGGTTGTAGGGTTGGGGCAAAAACATGACTAAAAGGAGGATTCTGGGAAGATGTTAGAGTAGGTTGGTAAATTTCAAGCTCTCCCACTTTCTCCATCAAATAGAATAAATTTGCCTCAGAACAAATATAGACTGGTGAAAAACCAAGACTGGGGAACAAAACTGGGGTCCTCCAGAAAAAACTAGACAAGATCTGAAGAAAGAACCTAGGCTGAGATTAACCTGTCTGAAGTACAAACACCTCCAGGTTAATTCCAAAGAAACATTAAATGGGGATTCCTCCAGCTAGCTGGGTATGGCTGGAGTCTCAGCAGGAACCACAGACACTTTCACCTCCCAGTCCAGTGGGGATTTGAGTCCAGTAAGACAAGTGAACTTCAGCTGATTGGGAATTCCAGGCCCAGCTGTGCTGCTGAGATGCAGCTCTGGACAAGAAGGGACCAGCACCAAGTGAGTACAAAAGCAGCAAGGCAGGGAAACTGCTGGCTGTGGGCATTTGCAGGAGGGTAGAGCTCTTGGTTTGGGGTTCCTGTTCAGAATGGAGAACTGAAGGAAAGTTTGAGGTATCATCTCTCTCACCCCATGATTAGAGGTGCTTACACTAATATCTTTTATTAAAATAAAATGAACTGGCAAAGAAAAAAGAATCCCACCATTGAAACATATGGGATCAAGGAAGACTGGGATTCATCTTCTGAGGAAACTTTAGTTTAAAAAAAAAAAAAAAGTTTCTAAGAGTAACATGAAATGTTCCCTACCCAGACAGAATTTATAAAAGAACTCAAAAAAGAATTCAAAAATCAAGGTAATGAGAGACATTGAGGAAAGACAAAAGAAAAAATTAAAACCATTCAAGAAAAATAAGAAGATTATGAAAAAAAAGTTAACCAATTAGAAAAAGTAGGTACAGAGTCTCAAAGATGAAAATCACTCTTTGAAAATTAGATTCCGACAAGGGAATGCCAGTGAAGCTATGAGAGACCAAGAAATAACAAAACAGATTATAAAGAATGAGAAAATAGAACAGAATGTGAAACATCTCATAAGAAAAACAACAGATCTGGAGAATAGATCAAGAAGAAAAAATATAAGAATAATTAGACTGCCAGAAACTTCTGACCAATAATGGAACCTTGACACAATAATGCAGGAAATAATCCTAGAAAATTGTCCTGGAGTAACAGAACATGAGGGGAAAGTAGTAATAGAATAAATCTACTTATCACCTTACTTATTGTGGAATATTATTGCCAAATTTTGAAACCCCCAGATCAAAAAAAATTTTTTGCAAGAAACAAGAAAAAAACAATTCAAAAATGCTGGAACTACAATTAGAATTGTACAAGACTTAGCAGCGGCTACAATAAAAGACTGCAGGTCTTGGGATCATATTTACAGACTGTTAGGTTCTTACTAAGTGCTAATGAGATAATGAGATATTAGGTTCTTACTAAGTGCTAAGTCGGTACTTGACAATTTTCTAGTTCTGGCCTTTAGGGGAGTTTTACTTGTGAATTCCTGGGGAGGAGCTTGCATGCTTAGGAGGAGCAAGTACATTGGTTGAAGTAATTTTTCCCAGAAGCCCTTTCATTATCCCACGCCCATGCTCTGGGAGGATAAAAGAGGGCAGCTCTGGAGGAAAGGAGGGAGTCTCTGCTCTAGGCCAGACTTGAGCCGGCTCTCTGCAGGAAGGAGGAGTCTCTGCTCTAGGCCAGACTTGAGGCGGCTCTCTGGAGGAAGAAGTCTCTCCTTTAGACCAGAGAGCAATCAGCAGTCTCTGGAGACAACAGCACGTTACATATTGGCGTCCAAGAACCAGCTACATCCAGAAAAGGAACACTGGGAAATGAATGTAAACTGTTATTTTTACCTTCTGAATCCAATTCTTCCTGTGCAACAAAAAATTCGGTTCTACACACATATATTGTATCTAGAATATACTGTAAAATATTTAACATGTATAAGACTGCCTGCCATCTGGGGGAGGGGGTTGGGGGAGGAAGGGAAAAAATCTGAATAGAAGTAAGTGCAAGGGATAATGTTGTAAAAAATTACCCATGCATATGTACTGTCAAAAAAATGTTATAATTATAAAATAAAATAAAAATCTAAAAAAAAAACCAAAAAAAAAAAACCATATTGGCGTCCACAACGTGGAGCAAGAACTCTTGCTTATCCTGACAAGGACTTATTCTGAGCCCTTCAGAGGAGCTAGACCAGACCATTGCAATTTGGCGCCTGAACAAGGCCAGATTTCACTTCTCCAGGGAGAATCTCAGTAGTCTCTTCTAAACGCAACTCTATTTTTCCTAATTTCAATCCCTTTCTTCTATCTGATTGCCTTTTGGCTGATTGATCATGCCTTAAAATTCTCTGGATGTTACCTCGGCTGCCATCATGCCCCACTTGGGGGGTTGAAGCTGGGCCCCACCTCTCATTTCCCTGGGTCAATCTACATTCGGAGGCCCAGTGGAGGCCTTTGTGACATTTTGGACATGGAGTTTTAGGTCTTCTCTCACCCTGTCTTCTCACTATATCTCCACATCTACACTGAGCTCTAAGATGTCCAATTTTTCCACACTGGAAACAACGACAAATTTCTCTAGAAGTCCCTTGCCAGGAGGGACCCTGTCTTTCCACGTTCATCATAGTCCAGGTGTAAAAAGCATTTGTTCCCACTGTAGCACAGCGTCTTATGATCTTCTCTAAAGGAGCAGGGACAGACACAATCCTGATTCCAGTGGAAAAGCCTCCGATCCAGATCTCAGTCTCTCTGACCCAGAACCGTGAGTAACAAGGAAACTCTGTTAAAGATTAAGTGAGCATTCTAATAGACAAATAAGGAGCTTTAACTTGTTAAGGACTAAACCAGCAATCTCTTATAGTGAAATGGGGCAAATGCCTTCTGTTCAAGGAAAATGTTTAGAGAGCATTATTAAGGTTATGAAAAGCCAAGGATTGATTATAATTTTGGAGGAGATTACTGAACTTTTAAAAACTGTGAAGGTCATATGTCCTTGTTTTTCTCTGGAAGAAGAATTGGATCTAGATGAATGGGAATTAGTAGGAAAGCAATTAGGTGAACACTACAATTCCAGACCAAACTCAATTTCCAAAGATATACTTCATACCTATAATTTAATCCAAATGGCTTTAAAAATTGTTATTCTAAAGGAAGAGAAGAAGGAGCAAAATGGGGAGATGTCAACTAAACTAGGTGAAAAGGATGAACCAGATAACAATGAAGTTAAGTACAATTCTGAGCAACAGGAGCATTTCCCATCTCCTCCCTCAATCAACCCTTTAGGAGTGTAGGAAGAAGGAGGAGGGGAAGAGGCAGAAACACAAACAGAATTGCCTGTGAAGCAGCCTAAGCCTATGACAAGATTAGAAAAAGCATTGGTTAAAGCTAAGAGAGAAGGACAGGATATAAGTGATTTTATACATGCATATTCTGTGATTGAAGAGATTGATTCTGTAGGTCAAAAAAGGAGAAGATATGCACCTTTAGATTTGAATAAAATTAAAGATTTGAAAAAAGGTTGTACCCTTTATGGGGCTACATCAGCTTATGTTAAAATGTTACTAGATGGTTTGTCTTATGAAGTCCTAACCCCGAATGATTGGAAATCCGTAGCAAGGACATGCCTAGAACCTGGACAAAATTTGTTATGGCTTGCGAAGTTTCATGAATTATGTAAAATCCAAATCAGATGCAATTTGGAATTAGGAGTTAACACACAATTCACTTTTGAGCACTTAGCTGGTGAAGGTCGGTATGGAGAGAATTCAGAACAGACTAATTATACCATGACAATATATGAGCAAATTGCTAAGGCTGCAATAAAAGCTTGGGGTGTCCTCCCTGGACAGAAAGATCGGGGAGAGGCTTTCACTAAAATAGAGCAAGGTCCCAATGAACCTTTTGCAGATTTTGTGGGACGTTTGCAAACTGCTGTCAAAAGAACTATTGGAGAAAATGCAGCTACAGAAATAATGACCAGACATCTGGCTAAGGAAAATGCCAATGAGATTTGCAAAAGAATTGAATGGGGATTAGACAAAGATGCTCCTTTAGAGAAGATCATAAGACGTTTGTGCTTTTTACACCTGGACTATGATGAACGTGGAAAGACAGGGTCCCTCCTGGCAAGGGACTTCTAGAGAAATTTGTCGATGTTTCCAGTGTGGAAAAATTGGACATCTAAGAGCTCAGTGTAGATATGGAGATACAGTGAGAAGACAGGGTGAGAGAAGACCTAAAACTCCATGTCCAAAATGTCACAAGGGCCTCCACTGGGCCTCCGAATGTAGATTGACCCAGGGAAATGAGAGGCGGGGCCCAGCTTCAGCCCCCCAAGTGAGGCATGATGGCAGCCGAGGTAACATCCAGAGAATTTTAAGGCATGATCAATCAGCCAAAAGGCAATCAGATGGAAGAAAGGGATTGAAATTAGGAAAAATAGAGTTGCGTTTAGTAGAGACTACTGAGATTCTCCCTGGAGAAGTGAAATCTGGCCCTGTTCCGGCGCCAAATTTCAATGGTCTGGTCTAGCTCCTCTGAAGGGCTCAGAATAAGTCCTTGTCAGGATAAGCAAGAGTTCTTGCTCCACGTTGTGGACGCCAATATGTAACGTGCTGTTGTCTCCAGAGACTGCTGATTGCTCTCTGGTCTAGAGGAGAGACTTCTTCCTCCAGAGAGCCGCCTCAAGTCTGGCCTAGAGCAGAGACTCCCTCCTTTCCTCCAGAGCTGCCCTCTTTTATCCTCCCAGAGCATGGGCGTGGGATAATGCAAGGGCTTCTGGGAAAAATTACTTCAACCAATGTACTTGCTCCTCCTAAGCATGCAAGCTCCTCCCCAGGAATTCACAAGTAAAACTCCCCTAAAGGCCAGAACTAGAAAATTGTCAAGTACCGACTTAGCACTTAGTAAGAACCTAATATCTCATTATCTCATTAGCACTTAGTAAGAACCTAACAACAAACAAACAAAACTACAAAAAATATCATATCCAGCAAAATTATCTATAATTTTCAATGAGAAAAAATTGATATTCAGTGAACTTGCAGATTTTTCAGGACTTTCTATGAACAACTCTAACTTAACATATAACATATAACATATAACATAACAACATCTAAAAGCTAATATCAAAGAGCAATTTTAAGGAACTCGAAATAGACAAATTTTCTAAACATGGACAAACTGGTTTAAGATTTACATCAACAATAGGGTAAGCTCAAAAAAAAAAGACTGGCAGAGTAAAGGTAAAAATAGTAATACAACTGAGGTACAGAGGAAGAATAGACACAGAAGAGACATTAGAGGGGGGAGAAGGGCTCGTAGTTCTGAAAACCTATTCATAGCAGGAATGGGTTGAATAGACAACACTACATACAATACTACATATATGCCATGAAGAGTATAGCACCTTCCACAATCTATAAAGAAATAAAGATAAGGGATAGGTGGATGGGCAAGCAAAGGGTTGGGGAAGAAGACTAGGGAGGGATCCTTGGGAGCATGGGGGAGGAGGTTAAGTGATAGTAAGCCAAGTTATGGAGCAGAATTTAATTGAAGAGTCAGCAGGGATAGGAAAGACCTATGTAACTGAGGAATGTGTGTATGAGTATGTGTATATATACATACACACACACACACACACACACACACACACACACACACATATATATATATTTATACACACATATATCTTTTCTTAACTGTAGCTTACTTGGGGGTGGGGGATGAAATGGAGACATGTATGTCTTTATATATGTGTATGTATATATATCTACATATGTATATGTAAATTTATATTAATAAGCCTTTCTTAATTATAGCTTGCTTGGGGGTTAAAAGAAGGGAAAAAGAATACAACAAATAAGGTGGGCAGCAGAGAACAAAACGTTTTACAAGGAAAATGGATACTCATAAATATAATTTCTTCTACTTATATATATGCTTTCTTAAATTGGCATTTGTTATATATTTTGAATCCTCTCTGATCTGCTAGCACATGATAATATTCTCTTTTGGTTTGTTTCATTTTGTTTTGTATTGCTTTTCTGTTTTTCTTTTTGCTTATTTTGTTTCTTCAAATAAAATAAATTTTGAAAAAAACCCCCATCATTACTGGTTTGAGAAAGATAGGCTGGCATTCAGGTAAGGCAATTACACCCCTCTCTAACAATCAAGGAATGTCAACTATTCTATGGGGCTCATCTTTGCCATATAGTTTTTGCTAGAGGATCACAACTAATAGATTTACTGTCTCCTTTGAAGAGATAAAAATTCCTTTAACTGCAAAAATAGGAAAGGACTGTATGTCTTCTGGAGATAGTAATTTTGGGGGTTAAACAAACAGATAAACAAACAGATATCTATGATATATCCCTAAGGGATACTGGCATGAGATATAATATCAATTATGTTAAACTAAACTAATTTTGAGCTAATTCAGCAGGATTCCTGAGCTGGATTTAAAGCCATGTGGATGGAGACCCAATTATAAAATTAATACATGTAAAGCCAGTTATATTATAAAGCAATACAGAAGAATTCAATATAGAGGTAATATTATTTAGATAATTTTACACAATGTCACTAACACTATGGTAAAAGTGGGTGCTGTGCAATAAAGTATACTAGGTTATTACTGACCCTATATATAATACCATTTAATTTTAATGGTGCTGTTCCATGAATTTTGTGTTCTTGGCACAAAGGACACCATTTTGGACAGTTAGGTCAATGGAAAACCCTTGAACTAGTGAAAAATAGATATTTCCAGTTCTAAATGGTGTACGACATACATCAAATATTGATGGTACTGTCTAAAAGAAAGCAATGCTAATTCATGTTTGAAATGAATATAAAATCAGTAAATCTTTGGAGCTTATTATTATCATTATATAACTGTTATTATTATTATGGATTTTTTTTTTTTTTTTGGTCTCTGGAATTAACAGTAAGAACATGAGCCATACTCTAGTGGTAACTGACATCACCCTGTATGTACAGGCTTACTGAATCTGGAAACAGAAAACTATGCCAGTTAATAACATATTATGGGAAAAAAGCTGAATGTTTAACATGATTTTAATATAACATGATTTATATAATGCCTATATTGGATTGCTTGTTGGATTGGATTGTCTTGGGGAGGGGAGAAGGGAGGAAAGAATGAGAAAAATTAAAAACTCAATCTTACAAAACTGAATGTTGAAAACTATCTTCACAAGTAATTGGAAAATTAAAAAAATACTATTAAGTAAATATTTCTCAGTATATGACTTCCCAGCCATATATTACTCTGACCATGGTACAAACTTTATAAACAAATTACTTAATTGGCCAAGACATTGGTCCTGGCTCCAGGTTTTTTGATTCCAAGTCCAAGGTTCTTTCTACTTATATCATAATTAGATGATCCTTAAAGGTCCTCAACCATCAAGAAGTCTAAAAAGACACCTTACTGCCTTCTGAGCCATCTACAACCAGAGTTATTCAACATCTGCTTAATATGCTAGGAATCTTGAAGCTTGAACAGAAATACCAGCAAATGCTGCATGTGGGACATTTTGCGGCTTCATTTTAGGCATTTACTATCTATATAAAGATAGCTTTCACTTTACCTCTCTTAGGTGGGTTTTTCTTATTTATAAAAATGAACTACCATTTTATGATATACCTTGTATGACCTACCTTCTGAGGTTGTGCATAAAATGCCTTATAAGATTCAAAATGCCATATAATTTGAATTATTCTCATCTAGTCCAACACCCTCATTTAAGAAAAACATGAAAATGAAACCAGGAAAAATATAGTGGTTTGCCCAAAGTTATAAGGCAATTGTAAAAGTGGAATTAGAACTCAGTTCTCTGGGAACTTTTCACTAAATTCTTTCCACTTTCCACAATGTAACATTTCATGAATTGTCAAGGATCACTGAGATTTTGAAGTAATGCATTATAAAATGGTCCTTTTAAAATTTTTGTAACTACTATCCTCCTTGATTTTGAATTATGCTTTATTATTCCAATAATGTTTTTACCATATAGTTTGTAACAATTTACAAAACCAAATTTTCTCTTCTGGAATGATTAGATATAGACTTATGAAAGTTTTCTTTATTTTTACTCCCCTGTCAATTCACTTTTTCCATCCTTAAAGCACCTGATGGGGTTTGAGGTCCCTTTAAGATTCCTTTCTAATTGCCCAACCCATGGCTGACTTTGATTCACAAATCCTGGTCAAAGGCACTCTTTGAATATCCAGGCCCAGCCCCACCATCAGCTCAGCTTCCCCCAGCCCTCACCTGATCTGAGCTAACTGAAAAGCCCTCCAAGAACTTAGGGGTACTGCCCATCATCTTCTAGGTATAAAAGAAACGAGCTGGAGTGCTCTCTTTGCAGGAGCTCTCCCACCAACACATGGTATCCTTCCAGCCATGTAAGGTTTCCTGCCTGCCCAGTGGCCACCTATGGCCCTGGCGTCTTTCTAACTGAACTTTACTTCCAAATTTCTACAATAAACCTTTTATTTATCAATCTAGGTTTTCGGGCCTGTAAATTCATTTACAGGGGACACTGCTCCTCATGGGATTATCTTACTATCTATATGCCGACAAATGGGGTTCCCCCTTTCCTTTCCCTCATTATACCTACATTTTGAAAAATTATTAAAAGGATTCAAGTTTTTTCTTTGTCTCTTATTCTCATCTTCTTGGCCTCTGTACACAATTCCCTTTCATAGTCTCTTACTTGAATATTTATTATTTCCCAGACCTCCCAGAACTTAATTTTCTGTTCTTTTCTTTTTTTTCCTCTCAGGACTTTTTAAAAAAATCATCTTTTTATAGTAAGTAGCTTATAACTCTAAAGGGAAAACTCTACTTTCCATTTGGAAAATTTTCTTCCATAGCTCAGTGATTTACAAAGCTAAAAAATAACTAAGTTACAGTCTTTTAGATTTACTTCCTTATTTACAGAGAAGCAGCCATATTCTTCAAAACAAGTCAAACTGGTTTAAGTTTCCTTTTTCTCTTATAAAAGGAAGTATTGTTCATGCTAATTAGACAGGAATGTTAGCCATTATTTGCTCATGTCATTTGGATTTATTTCAAACTCATTACTAATGTGGTATTATTGTTACTAATAGAAGGAAAACATCACTAACAATTTAACTGGCAAAACATATGAGAAATCCTTGTTGGAAGTTCTAATTTTTTCTATTTTTTTTTCCTTGTTCTATTCCATTTCAGTGTGCAAATATTTCATTAAATACTATAAGTCCTTATATGTTGGGAAACAAAGAGCTGGCATACCATTTTTTGTGCTGTTCCTCATACATGAAATTTTCTCTTCTACATGCCTTTGTACAGGTTGCTCTCTCCCACCCCCTGCCCCCACGGCTGGGATGTGCTCTCTTTATTTCTGCCTCTTGTGAAGACCTTTCTCTTCTTTCACTCCATTGTAAAAATTCTTTTGTACCTCTTCATGTGATATATTTTACCCCCTTCTACCTATATAATTTTCTTAGTGCATTCTCTTTTCCACTCCCCCTTTTTTTTTTAATCATCTCATCAACAACTTATGCCCATTATCTCTATGTATACTCTTTCTAACTGACCTAAAAGAGATAATTTTTAAGAATTATAACTTTCATCTTCCCATTCAGGAGAACAGTTTAACCTTATTGGATAATTTCTGTTTTTTCTTTCCTATTTACTTTTTTATGGTTCTCTTGAATCTCATATTTGAAAATTAAATTTTCTATTCAGCTCTAGTCAAAATAAGGCATGTTAGAAAGTATGCTATTTCATTAGATGTCCATTTTCCCCCCCTGAAATATTATTCACAATGGAGGAGCCAATATGGCAGAGAAAAAGGCAACCACTTGCCTGAGCTCTCCCTAAAACCTCTCTGAAAACCTTTTAAAAATGCTATAAAACAATTTCTGGAGTGGCAGAACCCACAAAAGGACAGGGTAAAATAATTTTCTAATCAAAGATAACTTAAAAAGGTTGTTAGGAAAGGTCTGTTGCCGAGAATGAGAGTGGAACACAAGTCCAGGATGGGTTGTGCCAGCACAGACCCCCTCAGTGAACCAGGAGTAGGCTTTCGAAGCTGTTAAATCTGTATAGAGGCGCAGCTGCTTCTGGAGCTCTCAATCCATAGATAATAAGAGGGATCAAACAACTTATCAGAAGGATCGCATTACTGCCACTGTGGGCAGGACTCTGGTGCTTTGCTCATGTTCAAATGTGGATCATAGGCCTAGGTAGCAATCCTAGGGTAAGGAAGAACATTAACACATTAAAGCTTGTGATTACAGTAGAGTGGGGAGCCTCCTCACAGTTCTAGTGCAAAAAAGAACACTCCCTCACAGAATAGAATGTAGACCTGGAGAGTAGTAAATACCTTGAAAGAACTGAAAACTTACAGGTCTTTAGAAGGATATCTGAAAACAGCTACATAAAAACCCTGAAGCTTGGGACAATGCACCCTCCATCCTGGAAGCAAAGCCCCACTTTAACAAAAAGTTACAAGACAAGAAGTAGACTAGAAAAATGAACATTCAATAGAAAAAAAAAATTCTGACCATTGAAAGTTATTACGGTGACAAGGAAGATTAAAACACACATTCAGAAGATGACAAAATCAAAGCTCCTACATCCAAAACCTACAAGAAAAATATGAATTGGTCTCAGGCTGTAAAGGACTCAGAAAGAATTTTGAAAATCAAGTTAAGAGACATAGAGGAAAAACTGAGAAAAGAAATGAGAATGGTGCAAGAAAATCATGAAAAAAAAGTCAGCAGACAAACACAAAAAATTGAATAAAATAACACTTTCAAACACAGAGTAATGTAAAAGAGATAAAAACAAAAAACAAACAAAAACAAATGAGAAGAATGCACTGAAAAGCAGACTTGACCAAATGAAAAATTTAGAATTGTGTAAATGGAAGCAAATAACTTCATGACAAATCAAGAAACAAAAAACTAAATAAATAATAAATTAAAAGAATAAAAAAATATATAATGTGAAATATCTCATTGGGAAAAAAATAACTGACCTAGAAAAGAGATAATTTAAAATTTATTATACTACCTAAAAACCATTATGAAAATAAGAACCTCAACATCATCTTTTAAAAGTTATCAAGGAAAACTACCTGGATAGTCTAGAATCAGAGGGTAAAATATAAATAGAAAGAATCTACCAAGTATCTCCTGAAAGATCCCCAAATGAAAACTCCCAAGAATATTACAGACAAATTCCAGAACTCCTCAAGGAGAACTAGGTCAAGGAGAAAATACTGTAAGCCAGATAGAAAGAAACAATACAAGTATCATGGAGCCATAATCAGGATAAGACAAAATGTAGCAGTTTCTATATTAAAGGATTGGAGGACTTAGAATAAGATATTTTAGAAGGCAAAGAAACTTGGATTACAATCAACAATCACCTACCTAATAAAACTGAGTATAATCCTTCAGGAGAAAAAAAAATATTAAATGAAATAGAGGACTTTCAAGTATTTCTGATGAAAAGAGCACAGCTAAATAGAAAATTTATATTCGTAAATGGTGACATGATACTTGCAATTCATAAGAACTTTCTCATTATTGGAGCAATTAGAAGGAATATATATGTATGTATGTATGTGTGTGTGTGTGTGTGTGTATGCACACACACACACATATAGACAGAAGGCACAAGTGTGAATTGAATATGAAGGGATGATATCTAAAAAAAAAGAAATTTAAAAAAAGAGGAATACACTGGGAGAAAGAGAAAGGTGGAATGGGGTAAATTATTTATCACATAAAAGAGGCAAGAAAAGCTTTTTTATAGTGGAGGGAAAGGTAGAAAAGGTGAAAGGGAATGGCTTAGAGACAGAGTAACACACACTCAATTGGGGTTAGAAATCTATTTTACTCTACAGTAAAGTAAGAAGGGAATAAAAGAAGGGGTAGTGATAGAAGTAAGGGCAGATTGGAGGAGGTGGTAGTAGGGTAAAAGGAGAGAAAGTAAATAGAATAAATGGGTGAAAAAGAATGAAGACAAACAGCAATTATATTTAAAAAAAGTTTTGAAGTAAGTTTCCCTGATAAAGGCCTCATTTCTCAAAACATAGAGAACTGAGTCAAATTTACAAAAATAATGGTCAATTTATAAATGATCAAAAGATATAAATAATTTTCAGATAAAGTAATCAAAGTTATCCAGAGTCATATGAAAAATGCTCTAATAATTACTGAATGGAGAAATGCAAATTGAAATAGCTCTGAAGTACTACCCTCATACCTATCATATCAGCTAATAGGGACAGAAAAGGAAAATGAAGATAGTACAGGGAGATATGGGAAAAATGAGACATTAATGCACTGGTGGGAGAGTTGTGACCCAACAACTATTCTGTAAAGCAATTTGGTGCCCAAAGGGCTGTAAAGCCATGCATACCCTTTGACCTAGCAATATTATTGCTATCCCAAGAGATAAAAAAATAAAAAGGAAAAGAACATATATGTTTAAAAATATTTATAGCAGTTTTTTTTCTGGTGGCAAACTGGAAATTAGGGGGCTATCCACCAATTGGGAAGATGCTTAACAAACTGTAGCATGTAATCACATGCTATGATAGTATATTACTGTACCAATAGAAGTAGTGAGCAGGATGTTCTCAGAAAAACCTGGAAACAGAGAAGCTGATACAAAGTAACATGTACACTGCATAAAGTAACAGCAATATTTTTAAATGATCAGCTATAAATGATTTTGCTATTCTCATCAATATAACGATCCAAGACAACCCAGAAGATTTAGGATGAAAACTGTTATTCATACCCAGAGAAAGAACTGAGAGTGTCTGAAAACAGATTGAAACATACTTTTTTAACTTTTATTTTTCTTGAGGATTTTTTTTGTCTACGTTTTCTTTCAAAACATGACTGATATGGAAATACATATGCATTATTGCATATGTATAACTTATATTAAACTGTCTTCTCAATGAAAGGCACAGGGTTGAAGGAAAGGAGAGATTTTGTTTCAAAAACTGTTAAAAATCATTTTCACATATAATTAGGGAAAAATAAAATACTTTAAAATTTATGCTCAGTTAGATAATTGACTTTTTATTGTTAGGTAGTTGACTTTTTACTGCAATCCAAGTTCCTTTGCCATCATATTTCAAATGATCATCATATTTCAAATCTTTCAATTTTTTAATGCAGGAAGTTACTAAATCCTGAGTAATCCTGACTGTGACTCCTCAATATTTGAATTTGTTCTTTCTTAAATTCTTACCAGTATTTTTTTCCTTGACCCGAGTTTTCTGGAATTCAGTTAAAATATTTCTTAAAGTTTTCATTTTGGGATCTCTTTCAGGAGGTAATTGGTAGATTCTTCCTATTACTCTTTTATCCTCTGGTTCTAGAATATTAGGGCAATTTTCCTTGATAATTTCTTAAAAGATGTCCAAGCTCTTTTTTTCTGATCATGAGTTTCAGGTAGTACAATAATTCTTAAATTATCTCTCCTGAATCCATTTTCTAAGTCAGTTGTTTTTCCAATAAAGTATTTTACATTTTCTCCCATATTTTCATTCTTTTGATTTCGATTCTTACTTAGAGTCATGAGCTTTCACTTGCCTAATTGTAATTTTTAAGGAATTATTTTCTTTAGTTAACTTTTGTACCTTCTTTTCTATTTGTTTAATTCTCCTTTTGTAAGGAGTTGTTTTCTTCAGTGAATTTTTGTGTTTCTTTTATCAAATACCTGACTCTTTTCTTCATGATTCTCTTAATTCTTACCCCAAATTTTCTACTACTTCTCTTATCTGATTTTTAAAAATCCTTTTTAAAGCTTTTCCAGGAGGACTTTTTAGGCTTAGGACTACTTCATATTACTCTTTGATGCTTCATATGCAGGAGTTTTTGACACCATTGTCCTCTTCTGAGTTTGTTTTTTAATATTTCATGTTGCCAAAGAAGCTTTCTAGGGTCAGGACTTCTTTTTGTTTTGTTTTGTTTTGCTCATTTTCTAGATTATTTTGTGACTTTTCCAGTTGAATTCTGCTCCTGGAGCACAGAAAGCACTATCCCATACTTCTTGTACCAGGAATCAGGTCATTTCTTGGATTAGGCCTTGGGGCTAGTGGCCTCACAGCTGGTCCATTGTGCCAAGGACCTGCTAAATTGGGACTGTGGGGCTTCAGCTGCTTGTTGGTGTGGGGGCCTCTTACTGGATTACACAGATACTACCTGAGCTGGGCTGCATGTTCCTTTTACTCAAGGGAGAAAGACCTTTCCTGCAGTCCTTCTAAGTTATCTTGGGCTGGAAAATTGTTTTATCTTATCCTTTTGTGGATTCTATAATTCCAGAATTCATTTTGAGGTTTCATGTAGAATTGTTTCAAGGAAAAATGAGGAGAGCACAAACTTCCTGCTTTTTCTCCATCATCTAGGTTTTGCCCCTCCCTTTTGTCATTTTTAATGGCACACTAGTTTCATATACCATAATTTGTTAAAGTCAAATCACTACCACCATGACCATTATCTCTCTTCATATCCTGATAGAGATTAGCACAATATTCTTGAGACTTGAAGAAAAAACCATCAGACCTGCTCTCAGCCCAGTTCCCACAGCCATAATTGAGGGGAGAAATTATAGTAGAGAGGGAGTCTACATTCATTATGATAGTTAGCAATAAATGCTGACCAACTGCTACCAACAGTTAGTCACAGAAACAATCTTCAAACCACCAGTCCTGTTTCAATCCCAATCCTCACAGCATGCCATCCCCATCAACTGTCAACCAACTGCCATAAATGGAGTAAACAAACCAGCCTACTTGAAAAGCAGCAAAGAATCCTCAGAGAGAGAGGCAGGAGGCAACATGTTTCAGGCAAGTCTAACTACCACCATCTTGACCACCATTTCCCTTCAGGTTAGGATGCATATAGCCCAGGATCCCGAGGCAAAAAGGCTTAGGAAATAAATAGCAGTGTTTCCAACCCAATGTCCTAAGCTAAACATTGTGGAAGGAATGTATATGCAACCTGGCAACTGCCTGTGAAGATGTTGTCTGTCATAAATACTAAAATGTTGGAAAGATAATTTTCGCCATCAAAATTCTTAGCACTATCAACCTCAGAAACTGATATGATTTTATAAGTGGAAATAGTTAAAGGAAGGGGTATTATATTCTTAGTCACAGAATCCTAAGGACCATGGGACTTTTCTATCTGATTTGTAGCTGAAATATTCCACTGGTATTGTTTCCAACATTAAAATGTAAGTTCCTTGAGAACAGGCACTGTCTTTCTTTTCTGTTTATATTTCTTCAGCTTCTTAAGCATAGTACTTTTCATATAGGAGGCACATAGTAAATGCTCCTCCATTCATCTACTCATTCATCGATTCATTAATGTTCCCTCATTACCCCAATTGGAGAGTGAGCTATAATCACAATTATGATATAGCAAGCAGCATATAAAATGACCTTAAAACAAGTTTTATAGACAAATTCAGTTAAGCAGATGGGAGGAGAGATGGTAATGCAAATAACCTGGGCACAAGAGGCCCACAATACCCTTGGAATATGGAAGAGAAGTAGGGCCAAGATGTGGTTGAGCCCATCTGTGAAGTAGTTTCCAGGTGTGGGTGTGAGAGCATGTCATTTGGTAGCTTCTTATTCTAACTAGTTGTAACACTGAAGTTATATAGCCTTGGAATCTACCAGAAATGGAAGTTTTGTAATAGGGCTTACTAAGATAACTGGATGTGAAATCTACATTATTAACAGAAATTTTGGGGAAAGAGATGTTAGGAGGAGGAGAGTATATGGACATATTTTCTATCTTGGTAACATGGGGACATCCTGATGCCTAGGCTTGTTATTCCTGTTGTCATCTCTCTTCTTTCAGAGAAACTATGAAGCTTAGTTGATTTCTTCTATGTATGGATGAAGTGGTGAATGGTCCTGATTTTGGCAGAATTGCTCACAATCATTCTTTTCCTCTATAACCCCAAGCCACAGGGGAGTGTTAACTGCTTGCTTTTCAGTTTTTAAGAAGAAAGGCTTTTTAGTCAAAAATGATCAATCCATTTCTGGTGGTCTGATTGGTTAGCTCTTTTGTTCTCTTTCCTCCTTTAATTTCTATTTGCAGCCTTATATTTTAGCTAGGAAAAAAACAATAAACAACCCAGTGTTTGGCTGTATGATGTTGTTGGGGGAAGAGGAATGAAAAAATCAAGTCTGGAATAAAATCAGAAGAATATCTATTCCTTTTCCTTTCCCCAGCTGGAAGTATGGAAGGCACATTAGTGCCTTCTAAAACTCATGAATCTGATGGGTGTTTCCTATGACTTAGTCCAAGATGATAAATAGGAGATGTACAGCAAAGTTTTATAAACTGAAGACATGGATCTTCTAGTGTTGTTAGTGAATTATCTGAGATGAAAGAGTGCTTTTGGAATATTTTAGTGGTACTCCAGGACTTCTCACTTAGTATATATTTCCTCTAGACTTACTGGTATGGAGCTAGAAACCTAAGATGAATCAGGACATGAGAATGGGGGCTCATTACATGGGCTTTCCTTCATTCCTTTATCCCTTCTATTTACAGCTATTAATGCCACCAAGGGCATTCCACTATCACAGTGGGAAGTCACATCTTAAAGATATTTATATCTATCATACAATTATTTTTGCTAATCGGACACTAAACTAATTTCTAAAAAAAAATGCAAATGTTTATTAAGACCTTGGGAAAAGGCTTGGTTATTTTACTAATGTAGTTTTGTCCCCGATTATTGTTAGTGCTCTCCTATTATTCCTTAAGCAGTAAATAACACTTTCTCCTTCTTATAATACAGTTTTGTAATCATAACAGTATATATCCTGAGAGTTGAATATTATATTTTTTCAATGATAATATAGCTATAAAAATCAATAGAAGAGCATTTTAGAAAGACCTTAGTTCTTTTTTTTTACACTACATATATCGTATATATATGTATTATGTATGTATTGTTGTACATACATATATATCTTACATGTGTACATACACACATAATACATGATTTGATTTAGGTGAGCAATTTCTATTTCCAAACGGTGACCAGGAACTAAATGTTGGAGTTCAGTCATGTGAAAAGTTCACAATGGCCATTCTCACTGGCATAATTTAGGAGAATTTTGTTACAGACAAAAAGAAGAGATACAATAAACACCAGGAATGATAAATATGAACTAGAGTTGGGAGAGCATATAGTTAGCAAGGAAAGGGGTTTTGACAATTAATGATGGAAAGGGCAAATTCCCTGGTGGAACTCACAATTAACCTGGAGAAAGGGAATATACCTCATGAGGTTGGAGTGTCCTTAGCTGGCAGGCTAAATCCTAAAAGGATTTAGCATTCTAAAAAAGTTAGCTATAAGAAGAAAGACAGCATGAGGCATGGTGGGGGGATGAGAGGGAAGATATTATGTGGCATGGTGAAGGGAAGAGATCTCAAGGAAGTGTGCCCTGGTGGACTATATCTCCAAAAGGGATTCAGCAAAAATGGCATGAGCTAAGGACAGATTTGTAGGGGAAATTTAAGCTCAGGGATTTAATATAACTTGGATTTCTAGCAAGGTAGGGTTATAAGGCTAAACTGATCCCTGTCAGTTTCCCTTTCTTGCTTGCCTCTGGGAATGATTCTGTCAATACTTTAATCTTTCTCTGCCAATCCCACCTAGTTATTCATCAATACATATATATATTTTTGTATTAAATTGTGAAGTAGATGAAGGCTATCTTATAGTGCCTTTCTTTTCCTTTTTCTTTACTTTCCATTTCAAAGACCCCACTTATCTGGGAGGAAATATTTTAAAAACTAATTAACACAAAGTTCCAGTCATATTTGAATTTTAAAAGGAGGAAGGTATGGAATGAATCAAAAGGGGGGTTTTAGACACAATACTACTTTTGGAAAGGTCTCTTAAATCATACTATATAGGCAATCGCCAAAGGCAAGAAAAATATTTATGTTAGAAAAGTTTTTAAATTCTTTAAACTTCTTTAGTATTAAATATTATCATATTGAGGAATATATGAGGTATATATTTAGATGATTTTTTTTTTTGGCAAGGCAATTGGAGTTAAGTGACTTGTCCAGGGTCACACAGCTAGTAAGTGTTAAGCATCTATTTATAAGCATATAACATATATTTAAAGCAACCAAATTTCATATACAACCACAACGAGGCTGGAACACCCATGTGAAGGATCATTGGGAGGTAGGAATAGAGTAATCTTTTTTTTGTAACTAAGGGAAGAGGTGCCCTGAGTTGTTCACTACTGGGATTAGGTGAATAATGTTTTGGCTATATGCCTAGGAAAGTGCTTTTAACCAGTCACTCAGAAAAGATAGAGAGGATTAGTTGTGAAATTCCTGGGGCTGAAGACTGGGGAAAGACAGAAATAAATTATTTTAAAATTATGGCTTAATAAGTAACTATTTCTGAGAAAGGTTTACTAAGTAGAGAAAAAAGATAAAATAGAAAAGGGAAAATAAGGATAAGAAGTCAAAGTCTTGCTAAACATTGATCAATCCAACCCTATAAGTAACAGTTAAGTATCTACTGTGTGTAGTATAGTGTGATAGGTCTTCTAGACCCTAGGGATATAAAAACTGACCCTAAAGAATTAAATTCTACTGGAGACAGAGACCACATAAATAGATAAATACATACATGAAAATTTAAGGAAGGCGAGAATATTGATTACTAAGGGGGTTGGGAAAGCCTTTCCATAGAAAAACATTCCCAGCATAGGATCTGGGCCTTAAAGGAAACTAAGGGTTAAGCAGAGGTAAGGAGTGAATCTATTCTAGGCTCAGAAGATGGCTATGCAAAGACATGGAGATGGGACATGGAATGTCAAATTCAAATAGTGGGGACAGAGTGCCTGGAGGGCAGGAGTACACAATAAACCTGGAAAGGAAGGCTAACACCAGATTCTGAGTCCCTAAGCCAAACAGAGTTTCTATTTTATCTTAGAGGCAACAAGTAGGCACATAAAGTTCTCGGGCAGGGAAGTGACATAATCGGACTGTTACACATTTGTTTACATAGAAGGGTTTGCTATAATACTTTTCATCTTTCTGGGAATCTGAGCAATATCACAGAACAAACTGTGGTTAAGATATCAAAAGCTAGTGGCTTGAGGGCAGCACCACCTGGTGGTTATACTATATTCCCTACTTAATAAATTGACAGCCTTCTTTTGGATAAACTGTAGAAAGCAAGAAAACCACCTAGGATATAGACTACAATTGCTATAACAGCACCAGGGATATCCACAAGTGTATGTTAAAGGATGATGCTTAGTCCTAGTCCTAATGAAATGAGGCAGTCAAATAGGGTTACTGAACAATTGACAAAAAGAGATTTCTTTAGCTCTACCAGTACAAGGATCTGCAGCAAGTATATATTTACCTTCTAGAGACTCAATCCTTAATTCCATGTGGAAAAACTTTCTCTTCAGCTGTGTTGGTTGTGGGAATTTGCAAAGTCTTCTGGCATTTACCAAGTCTAGAGTACCAACCACAGAATGCTCCTAGGTAACCAAAATTAACTTTTAACAATACCAGAGGAGGCACAGCTTGAGGGAGTCTTTCCCCATGAATATTACATCTTTGTTGCCTTTTAGGGAATATCTAATCTAATGCATAGATGAGGATGAGAGGGAACCCTAGGATTTTAAAGAACTTTTATCAGTATATGAGATCACCAATAAAAATCTAATTTTTATTCAATCAATGAGCATTTATTAAGAGCCTTTTCTGCACCAATCACTATTCTAGATGCTGCAGTGAGCTTCTTGCCTTCAAAGAGCTCACACTTTGCATTTTAATAGATAGCTTTCTCAAGATTATACTAGTGACATTTAAATAGCACTTTTAGATCTGCACAGAGCATTATATATACATTATTGTTTAGTTCTCATAATAATTAATTCTGAGGTAGATTTTCCCCACCTAGTTTCATGACTACAGGTATTTTACTGTGAAAATGCTTCTCTACACAGATTCCTCTGTTGAGTCTATATCTTATAGTTTGAGAGGGTTACCTGGAGTCATAGACAGACTTGCTGCCTTCAAGGTCCCGTAGGTAGTGTCAGAAGCTGAATTTGAATACAAGCTTTTCTATAAGTGTGGCTCTAGTATCCCATGCTGCCTTTTATAAAGTTCGTGCTCTGGGCATTATATCCATTTTATTGATGAAGAAACAGACTCAGAGGAGTGGTGCAGTTACAGTATATGATAGCTCTTTTTTTTTTTTTTTTAAAGTTAAAGCTTTTTATTTTCAAAACATATGCATGGAGAATTCAACATTAACCCTTGCAAAATCTTGTGATCTAATTTCTCCCCTTCCTCCCAAGTAATCCATTTACATATAATGTTAAACATAGTAAAAATAAATGTTAAATCCAGTATATGCATACAGATTTATACAATTATCTTGCTAACAAGAAAAATCAAATCAAAAAAGAAAAAAATTAGAAAATAAAATGCAAGCAAACAACAAAAAGAGTGAAAATGCTATGTTATCATCCACACTCAGTTCCCACAGTCCTCTCTCTGGATGTAAATGGCTCTTTTCATCACAAGATCATTGAACTAGTCTGAATCACCTATGATAGGTCTTAACTCCAAATACAGCACTCTATTACATCATATTGTCGTTATACTGTTAACACTTAACACTAATTCAAAATTGTCATTTTTTGACAGCCTTCTTTTATTTATGATAACATTAAGGAGTACAGGAAGATTTTCAAAACAATATCAATTTATGTTTATTGTGAAAATAAATACAGCATAAGGAACAGACACAAATTTATGAATAATAACCATTCCTCAATGGATAAACAATCAAAAGATATATGGATAGTTTAAAAATAAACATGTGTAGGCATACACACACACACACATAGTTAATAATCTGAAAAAATAATCAGACTACTAATCTGAGAAATGTAAACTAAAAACCTGTGAGGTGCTATCTTACATCCATTAAATTGGCAAAGTTAGAAACTGACAAAAATGCAACGTTAAAAGAACTATAGAAAAACAGGCACCCTATGAAGTTGTTAGAATAGAAAAATGGTGCCTATTCAAGGCATTGTGCTAGGTACTGGCAGAAGAGAAGAGATAAAAGGCAAGGATAAAATAGCCCCTGGTCTCAAAAGATTTACATTTTACTTTGGGGAAACAATTTCAGACAGAGATGAGAAGATAAGTTATAGCCTAAGAATTGAGTAAGTTTACTATTAAAAGTTTGGGAAAAGTGAAGATTATGAAAGGCTGAGAGGAAGATGTGCATTCTAGACATGGGAAATGAATTTGTGAGAAAGGAAGATGCAATGTCAAGTTTGGGAAACAGTTAGTGGTCCAGTTTGGCTGGGATAAGAAGGGAAGTCACATTCAGTGGGGAAGGGTCAGTTGAAGAAATAGTGAATAGCATTAAAAACCAAGCTTATGAATGAGTTTTAGAGTTTGACCAGATCTCCACTTTAGAAAGATTTATTTGACAACTGTGTGGAGAATGGATTAGATGGCAGGAGGAGATTGAAAGCAGGAAACCAACTGAGAGTAAATAAGTTTTAGTGGTCCAGGAAAGGGAAGTTGAAGGCCTGACTATGGTAGTGGTGGTGTGAAGATAAAAGGGATACATTTGAGAGATGTTATGAAGGCAGAATTAACACAAACTAGCAAGAATAGAATGCTGGGTCTGAAGTCAGAAAGATGTATCATTATGAGTTCAAATCTGACCTTAAGACATTTAGCTGGCGACCCTAAACAAGTCACTTAACCCTTGCCTCAGTTCCTCATCTGAAAATGGAATAGAAAATGGCAAGTCATCTTTGCCAAGAAAACCTCAAATGGAGTCTCAAAGAGTCAGACAACTGAAATGACAGAACAACAATATGTGATAAATAAAAGGAGGATAATAATAATGCTATGGGGGAAAAATTCAGTCTAATGCAAAGTGAGCAACTGCCAGGAAAGCAATAATAGAAGTACATATGCATGGAATGCAGCCTTTTAAAAATATATATATATATATATATATATTTATATAACAAAAAAAAATCCTGCTTTATCCGCATATAGATAAAAAGAGTTAGAATGAGAGTTCAAGTAAAGGAGCTATTATGATAAAAGTTTTTTTATTTGATCATAATATGAATAATTCTGATTTTATGACTGAGATTTATTATTTATTTTGTTTGTTTCTTTATTTGCATGCTGGGAATAAGTGAAGTACAATGGAAACAAAGATGTAGCATCAGAAGAACCTTTGCTTTAAATCTTATCTCTTAACCTTACTAATCGTGACAATAGACAAAGCATTTTATCCCTGAGCCTCAGCTTCCTTCACAGGGTTGTTGTAATCATAAAATGACATGATGTATGTAAAGTATACTTTATATATACATAACAGCTATTAAGAATAAACATAAATTATTTTAATCTTTATTTTTGTAAACAATCATAGACCATTCCAATCTTCCAAAGTCTTTGTTGTTGTGCTAGTGTAGCCGGACTTTCCTAGGGACTGTAGAATTCTAAGCCCTTCTGTCCTCCACTATCTCCCAAAGTTTGTCCAAGCTCATATTTGTTGCTTCCCTGCTTTTTCATATTCTGTTCAGTTTTGCTTTTCTTCTAAGGAGCAAGTGTCCTTTAATTTCATGATTGCAGATTGCTATTTGTAGTGATCTCTGAGCCCAAGAATATAAAATCTGACACTATTTTCATTTTTTTCTTCCTCTATTTGCCAGCAAGTGATGGAACCAGTTGCCCAGATCTTAGTTTTTAATGTAAAGCTTCAAGTCAGTTTTTTTTTACACTCTCCTCTTTCATCCTCATCAAAAGGCTTTTTAATTCTTTTTCATTTTCTACCATAAGTGTGGTATGTCTGCATATTTGAGATTGTTGATACATATAAAATAATTTTTAACACTTGAAAAAAAAGTTTTCATCTTGACTTAAATTTATATTATGTTGTTTGAAAGGAAATTATGGTTATTTTATTTTGGCATTGAGAAGGAGCTATCTATAGGATGAAAGATTTGCAAAGAAATAGTACTACAATTTGTACAAGTAGTACCAATTAGGACACTAGGCACCACGTGATGAGGACCTGAATTATGCTGGCTATCATGTGAGTGAAGAGACAGATATTGTAGAGATAGAATACAAGTTGGAAGGAAGGATTGATGTAGGGGGGAAAAACAATGAGTTCTATTTTGGATATGTTAAGTTTGTGATGCACAGGGGATAACCAACTGGAAGTGTACAGCAGCAGTTAGAGATGACAGATTGGACTCAGGACAGAGTTAAGGGCTAGATATGTATACTTGGATATTATCTATATAGGATGTATAGGTTGGATCCATGAGGCTAAAATCACTGACAGAATTATTTATATTTATTTATATATAAAATTATATATTATATTATATTATATATATTTATATATATAAAATGTATTTATATATAAAGAACCAAGAAGGGAGCACTGGGGTATACCTATGCATGGGAGGTGAGACATGTATGATGATTCAGCAATGACACTAGGATGGTGTTATTATGAATGAAGAGGAGGAGATGGATTACAGAAATATCATGGAGGCAGAATCAACAGGGTCTGGTAACTCATTGATTATGTGCCATGGAGGTAAGGAAAAAAATAAGAGATAACTGGTTTGAAGGGAAGATAGTGATGACATGATTATAGAGAAGCTGTGAAGAAGAGTAGATCTTTTTTGGTGGAAAAGAATATTAATTCTGTTCAGACACTTAAAATTCTGAGATACCAAGAGGCATTTAGGGGGGAAATCTTTGCAATTAACTCTGGACAAGTCACTTACCTCCATAAGTTTTAGCTTCTTCATTTATAAAATAATGGGGTTAAACTAGTTGGTCTGCATGACCCCTTCTGGATTTAAATTTATGATTCTGTGACCAGATAAGTTGGAATAGAGATAAGAAAGAACAGTGACATGAAAATCAAAAATGTTTAGGAGAGGTTTGCTCAAAAATGTCAAATGCTACACAGTAGTCAATAGGGAAGAAGATTGAAATAGTAATATTCAGTTCAATAGTAGCAACTAAGAAATCACATAAAACTTTTGAAGATGAATTTCAAACTGGTAGGGTCAGAAGCCAGCCTTCTACAAAGTATTGAGACTGAGTGGACTATGATAAAGTGGAATGAGTATAAAGAATTTCACTAGGAGTTAGCAATGAAAGAAAAAGTATAGGATGAGAGCTTGAGGAGATGATAGTCACTTGAATATTTTTTTTTTTTTAAATAGGGGAGATAGGGGCATATTTATAAGCAGCAGGGAAGGAGGCAGTAGTAAGTAAAGTGAGAATCAAGATAAGAAAGATGATAGAAGGGACAAGTTGCTAGACAATAAGAAGGAAACTGGATCAATCATACAAGTAGAAGGGTTGGCGTTAGACTACTTCTTATTTTGAAACTAATGCAAAGGAAAAAAATGGGAGATAATGTTGAAGGGAAGAACTGAAAAGAAGTGGAAGTTTATGAAAGATGATCTCTAATTTTTTTGTAAAATATAAAGTATTATCTTTTACTAAGATGGAGGAGCGAGATGGTGCTAATATATTATGAGAGATTCAAAGGGGAAGAAGTTTGGAAAAGATGCTATGGAAAGAATTTGATAAGGACATCCAGATAGACAGAGTAGAAGGATTGTTGTCTAGCAGTGAGGTTGTGGCCAGCCAAAAACAGATATCAAAAGTCGTTGGTGGATTTTTAAATAATAATTATGGCTTCTTCTAATGGTATCCATCAGTAAAGTTGTCTCTGGAAAAATAATAGAGTTAATTCAAAAAGGAATGAACAATAACAGGACAATAGGACAAGAAATAGGAGAACGGAGGACAATTTAAAATTAAATTGTTTAATTGTAAGCATTAATATATTTTTTAAAGAGATAATTTTTATTTTATTATTTTCCTCAACATAGGCATACATATTCAATTATTTTGCTGAATAAGAAGAATCAGATCAAAAAGGAAAAAAAAAATGACAAGGAAAATAAAATTCAAGCAAACAACAACAAAGGAAGTAAAAAATGCTATGTGGTGATCCACACTTAGTTCCCACAGTTTTTTCTCTGGGTATAAATAGCTCATCACAAAATCATGGTCTGAATCATCTCATTGTTGAGAAGAGCCACATCAATCAGAATTAATCATTATATAATCTTGCCATTGTCATGTACAATTAAATCCTGCATTTAACATCATTCATGTAACACTCTCCAGGCCTCTCTGAAATCATCCTGCTGATCACTTCTTATAGAACAATAATATTCCATAATATTCATATACCATAACTTGTACAGCCATTTTCCAGTTGATGGACATCCACTCAGTTTCGCTTCTTACCATTACAAAAAAGGGCTGCCACAAACATTTTTGTACATGTGGGTCCCTTTCCCTCCCTTAAGATCTCTTTGAAATATAAGCCTCGTAGAAATACTGCCAGATCAAAGAGTATGCACAGTTTGATAACCTTTTGAGCATAGTTCCAAATTGCTCTCCAGAATGGTTGGATCTGTTCACAATTCCACCAACAATGTATTAGTGTCCCACTTTTCCCATATCTACTTCAACATCTTTCATTATCTTTTCTTGTCATTTTAGCCAATCTGAGAGCTGTGTAATGGTATCTCAGAGTTCTCTTAATTTGCCTTTCTCTGATCAATAGTGATTTAGAGCACCTTTTCATATGACTAGAAAGGGTTTCAATTTCTTCATCTGAAAATTGTCTGTTCATATCTTTTTACCATTTATCAGTTGGAGAATGGCTTGAATCCTTAAAAATTTGAGTTAATTCTCTATATATTTTATAAATGAGACCTTTATCAGAACCCTTAAATGTAAATCCCCCCCCCCAATTTATTGCTTCCCTTCTAATCTTGTCTGCATTAGTTTTGTTAGTACAAAAAAACTTTTTAACTTAATATAATCAAAATTATCTCTATGGTGTTCAATAATGAGTTCCAGTTCTTCTTTGGTCACATATTCCTTTTTTCCCCCCCACAAATCTGAGAGGTAAACTATCCTATATTCTTCTAATTTTAGGATTTATATTTCAAAGAACAAAGTGAGGCCAGAGTAGGACTGATGAGATTTGAACATGTGATGCTGAAGTGAGCACAAGGGATGATGGATTGGAAAAATGAGAAGTGAAGAAGATAGAGAAATGGAAAAAAAGTTATAGTAAGAACATTTTCAGCATATGGATCATGGAGATGGGATATCAGGGTTTGATCATAAAACTATCTTTATGTATTGCTATGGTAAAAGGAAAACACAGATCAGGAGAATTGAGGGAACCTAGTGAATTTGGAAACCAGAATGATGTTGGAGGGGACATCAACACATAAATCCTCAACTATAAAAAGACAATGATTGGGACAGTTAGGTGGTGCAATGGATAGAGCACCAGCTCTGAAGTCAGGAGGATCTGAGTTCAAATTTGATTCAGACACTTAACACTTCCTGGCTGTGTGACCCTGGGCAAGTCACTTAACCCCAATTGCCTTAGCAAAAAAATAAAAATTTAAAAGGCAAGAATTGAGTTGCAAAGAAAGACATTAAGCTATGTATTTGACTCTTTGGAAAAATGCCCTGTGTGTTGGCATATAATTTCCATCAGGATCTCATATTTTTGGATGGAATGAACATCAAATGAGAAAAAGTTGCTGAGTTATGGTGGTAGAAGAGGGTCTACAAGTGGCATCAAAGAGACAAGTGTTAATAAAGTAAAGGAAATCTTGTAGAAAGTCTCAAAGCAAATTTTATAAATGGACCTGAAATTAGCTCTTGAATTTTCTACATGTGCAATACCTGGATTCAATTTTATACTAGCTTGGTTTTTGTTGTTGTTCAACTGTTTAGTAGAGTCTGACTTTTCAGGACAAGTTTTCTTGGCAAAGATATTGGAATAAGTTGCCATTTCCTTTTTCAGTGATTAAGGCAAACAGAGCTTAAATGACTTGTCCAGGATCACGTAGCTTGTGTGAGGAAAATGAGTCTTCTTAACTTCAGGCCTGCACTCAATCCATTGCACTATCCAATGGTCCTACTCCTGTGCTTGGCAAAGTGTTTTACATAAAGATTTTTCAAAAGTTCTTTCCATATGAATGCATTCATTAAGCTAATAAAATAAGACATTGACAAAACTGTAAAAGTAGTTCAGTGTTAAAAAATGAGGAGAGGATCACTTTTGATTACATATTGAGTGGCAAGAGTAGAAGAAAACTGATAAATTTCATCAGCACTTTCCAACAATTCTTTGTTGAATAGTTCCAATGAAATAACAGATCAATAAGAGTTTATTTTTGTATCAAATAATAGATGAAAATTAGAAGATTATCTGGTTTATTCTCTTCACTATCATATTCTTAAATAAAGGCCAACTATTGTAACACAAGTTTCTTTCACTGGTTTTCTGACAGATTTTGATAGATTCCTTGCCAAGGTGGGAGAGAGATGTAGCCTAGTCATTTTTTTATTTTCCCCGAGGCTGGGGTTAAGTGACTTGCCAGGATCACACAGCTAGAAAGTGGTAAGTGTCTGAGACCAGATTTGAACTTGGGTCCTCCTGAATTCAAGGCTGGTACTCTATCCACTGCACCACCTAGCTGCCCCCTGGCCTAGTCATTTTATGCATTACTTTACTAAGTGGCTTATAATATAATTTAGGAATACAGGGATATTCCTAATGTCTACATATGTAAATTCCATTTGAATAAAGTATTTTTAGACAGAATTACTAATACAAGAAAGGAACTGGGTTGATTGATTCCAGAAACGTTTTTCAAATACTTCATTATTACTGACTGAGCTTTTGAAAAGATTACTGAAAAGAGTGAAGTATAATCACAGAAATTGAGTTTGGCTAAATAGAAATCTGAGAGAAAATGTTTTCAATTTCTATCTTCTAGTAGCAAAACTATAAATTTGAGAATTTGGTTGCTATGCAGATTAGCCTAAGGATAACCACCAGAAATAGTGGAAAAGTGATTTTTCTTCTCAATCTTTCCTACCACTAACACTGTATGTCACCAAGAGGTTGCTAAATAAGTTAATGAGTCACAAGAATACTTCAATACTAGTATCATGTGACTTTCCAAAATTTGCCTCCTGTGGAGGAAGATCACTATAGTTTTTATTTTTTTATTTATTTAGAATTTTTTTTCACAGTATATATGCATGAGTAATTTTTTAAAATAATATTATCCCTTGTATTCATTTTTCCAAATTATCCCCCCCCTCTCCATTCCCTCCCCCCGATGACAGGCAATCCCATACATTTTACATGTGTTACAATAAAACCTAGATACAATATATGGATCACTATAGTTTTTAAAAGAGAGAAAGTCATTTAGAGATCTGACTGTGCACTGATTAATGCAGGTACTTATTAATGAATCAGCCTTGTTTGCTGCTGTGAGAGAGTAGTCCAAACACAAGGGTGAATGAAATCAGGCATGGGATATAGTGGAAAAATACAGAGCTATATTAGGAATGTACTAGGGATGCACCTGAGGAAGCACAACAAACCACATCAAGTCAAGAGGCATGAAAGATACCCTGATTTTTTTTGGAGTGGGAGGGTTGGGAGTAGGGAGTTCTGGCTATCACCCCATCAAAAGAGCAGATACTCAGGATAGGGTAGTGGATAAACTTTAGAGCAAATACAGCAATGCTTCCAGGGAGAAGTTTAAATAACCTTGAAGCCAGCCCCTCCAAAACGCTCAAAATACCAAGTGAAACCTGGTAGAAACCCTAGAGATCATTTAGGGTTTTTCCCCCTCAACTCAGTAGTATTTTATTTTTTCAAATACATGTAAAGATAGTTTTTGACATTCATTTTTGTAAGACTTTTCAAATTTTTTCTGTTCCTCCCTTACCATCCCCTCTTCCCAATCAGCAAGCAATCTGATATAGGTTAAGTGTGTGCAATCCTTGGAAACATATTTCTGTATTTGTCATGTTGTGCAATAAAAATCATATCAGAAAGGAAAAAAAGCCATGAGAGGGAAAAAAAACCCAACCAAATAAACAACAACAACAATGAAATGGTAAAAATATCAAATGATAAGTGATACACATTTAGCCTCCATAGTTTTCTCCTAGGATGTGGATAGTGTTTTCCATTCAAATTATCATACAATCTTAATGTTACTATGTATATTTTCCTATTAAAACAAGAAACAGTACAGGGCAAGGCACAAATCACTGGGGCACTGCAGCTGAAAACTTACAAAGAGACAATCCCACAAATCTTTAGTTCTAATTGTTTACCCAATCCTGCCTCCATCTAATTGGATTACTGCCTAGTCCACACCTTTTCATCTTTTCTATAAGAACAAGAAGACAAGTCTTTGTCAAATATTACTCTAAAATCTAGGTTTATATATATTGTCCCCCACATCTAGTAACTATCAAAAGAAGAAAATGAAGTCAATTTACTCTGACCAATTCTGAAGGCAATTTGTGATCCACCGTTCTAGATGTTCACTAAACATACACATTCTAGAATTGTCCTGGAATCTAAGTCAAGTAGGTTGACCTAAACCTCCTTCCTTTACTATAAATTCTTTCAAAGATTATGAACAATGGCCCAATAATTTTATGTGCCTATTCTTTCAGTATCCAAAGATATAAATTCAGTTGGAAAAAGTAATCTCTTAATATCTCAGGCTGCAAGCACTGTACTAGCCAGGCGGCATGTGGTGATACTTAATTCTGACTAGGATCGCAAGATTATCAGAGTTAAAAAGGATATTAACTAAGGGTCATCTTGACCAATTCCCTCATTTTATGTAGGAAGAAATTAAATTTCAAGGTTAAGTAATAACTTAAAATCACACAGCTAGAATCTGAACCCCTAGGTCTTCTTAGTCCAATTCTAAATATTTTCTATTGAGTCAGGCTGTCTTATCAATTTAAAGCTGAAAATTACCTTCAGATATAATTACATGTCAGAGAAACCATTTATTTCTCCTAAATTCACAGCTCTGAACCTCAAATAACTCATATGTAAAAAAACAAAAATTAAAGAAAATCCAAACAATTTATGACATCTGTGGCATTTTTTCTAATTAGAAACAGTGAATTTTGATTTGGAAGGGATATTAGTGGCTATCTAGTCCAAAGCTTCTTCAACTATGGATCACTACCCCATAATGGAGCCATATAAATGACTTATATAGGTTGTGAAAAGTTTGGCAACAGTAAAAGGTATCAAATATTCTGCCAAGATTTAATTTTTTATGGAAAAATAAGCATATCCATCTCATTAGTATGCAAATTTGCATTTATTTTTAATAAATGGCAGAATTATATTTGTACAAATGAATTGTTTTAAAATAAATTTCTTTATAATTTATTATCAGTACATTTTTAAATTTATATATCTTTTTTATATACCTTATATCTGAAGTCACATAAAAATTTCTCAGACAAAAGGCAGTCTTAAGTGGAAAAAGTATAAGAAGCCCTGATCTAGTCTACCCTTGAATAAAATTTTTTTTCTATAATAAATTTAATGAGCAAAGCTTACTTATCTTTCTTGTGACAGGTAGTTTTTCAGTTATTCAAATAGTCCTCCTTTATGGAAATTGGGGAACTGAAAGGATCTATGGATTTAAAGGCATGTTTAAAAGATCCAATTAGCCTAATCTAGATCAGCTATATTATCAATGGTTGTTGTTTTCTAAGTGGCCATGTACCACATCACAGAGAAACAAACAGAAAGACCAGCATTATGCAATCTAGTATATACATACAGGGAAAAATTACAGTTTCTTCCCATCAATGTGAACAATACACTCTGCAACCTTGCAAATTAAATCCTGGAAATAATTTCTTCATACTGGAAACAGTATCAATTACAACTCACTGGAAATTTACATCAGATAAGAAAAACACATCAAGCTCTAGTACACATAAATCAAATTTGAGACAAAGTGTCCTTTCCCATCAATATAATTTTCAACATAAAAAAACTCAAGAGGCTTTCATTTGAGCCACGGATTTTCTCTCACCCCCATTTCATGTTTTGACTTTGGGAAACTGGATGTGTAAGGTTTTCATTATAGGCATGGAAAAGGCCCTTAATCAGGAACCTAATTAATTTTTCTAATGCACAGTTCTAATCGTGATTTCTCACTGTAAAAAATATTCAATGATGCCCCTTTGGCTATCAACTAACATCTGTATATTTAGTCTGCAACCTAAAATTTCATAATCTGACTCAATGCACTCTAATTTTATCTACATTAGAGCATTAAATGTGGAGTCAAATCTTTACTTCTGTAAGTTCAAATGTTATCTCGGACCACGGACAAGTCACTCAAACTAAACTTCAATTAATCTTTAAGAGGCCAGTAACACCTATAGTACTTTCCTCACAGTGTTTTTTTTTGTTTTTTTTTGATGATCAAATGAGACAATTCACATAAAATGCTTTATTTATCCTCAAAGTATTATATAAATATCAGCTACTATAATTTTTGCTTCATTTAAACTATATTTAATTATTCCTGAACACTTTTAAAAAAATGTCCATGGTATTCTTTCTGCAAAAAATACTCCCCTCTTTCATTCCCATCTGCTTGCATCCTATCTTTTTTACTATCCAATTCATATACTACCACCTTTGCAGAATCTATCCTGATGACTAGAGGTGGCACAACCTATGCTAAGAAAAAGTTTTAGATGAAGGACAAGTGTTTGAATTTTGCTTTGGCTCCATGTTACCTACAGAATTTGACACTAGACCTTTCATTTTTCTTAGCTGTTATGGAAGCCATCTGCTAGTGGCTGCTGGGGACCAGCAGAATAGATCCCTTCAAGTGAAAGAATGATAACAATACAAAGAGCCAGAGGCACTTGCATTCTCTGACCTCTCTCCCCTTCCCTCGTCTCAAATTTATTTCATTCCCAATTCACAAGCAACATCTGTGTCAGTAAAGGTGCTTTGCAGTTCGTTCAAGTGTGTTATGATTTACAGCTGTGGGGGCTTTCCAGAGAACTGACTAGCCCCTTCACACTTAGGCATAATCCTTAACACTTAACCTCAAGGAAGTAGATCTTTAATGCTCCTAGTTTTGGAATCTATGATTTCAAATCACTGTTTTATCATTTCATCATTTGCTAATTTGTATTACATTTTATCCATGTAGATCCTCTATGCAAAAAAATAAGGGTGTTGATCAGGAGGCTCATATCATTTTGATGAATATACCTTTCTTTGTTTAGAACTCTTGAGTCTCTCATACCCTCTTGTTATAGAGGCCACTGTTATCTCTTGGGAAAACAAAAACCACAAGACTGACTTTTTTGAAAAATCCTCATCCTCTTGATTTCATGACATTGTTAAATCACTATCTCTCCTTCTGAACATTCCCCTTCATGATACTGCTCCGTTGGTTCTCTATCCACCAGACAGACCTGTCTTAGAATCTCTAGCTCAGTTCAAATACTACTTCCTACACAAGGGCAATTATGATTTCCTCAGTTATAAGTGCTCCCCAATCCTAATTACTTTGTTTTTGTCAGTGTAGATATTCTTGCACCAGCCCTCCAATAGAATGTGATCTCTTTGATAGCAAGGGCAATTTTTTTTTGGTCCTTATAGCCACAGTGCCTGGCACATGGTAGGTTTTAATTACCACTAAGAGATAGTCTGTCACTATCTATCAGAAGTTCCCACCACTATGTATCTTTCTAGACTCATTTGGTTTCAGTTACTTTTTTGAAGCTACTTTCTTGATCAAAGGTAGCATGATTTAATGAGGATACAAGGCTTTTAGTCTGTGAAGATAAATTCTAGCCTTAGCTATTAACATTGGGCAAATCACTTTATTTATTTTTATATTACTTTATTATTATTATTATAACTTTTTAGATACAAATTATATGCATGGGTAATTTTTCAACATTAACCCTTGGAAAAACTTCTGTTCAATTTTCCTTTCCTTCTCTCCATCCCCTCCCCTGGATGGCAGGTAGTCCCACACATGTTAAATATGTTAAATTCAGTATATGTATACATATTTATACAGTTACCTTGCTGCACAAGAAAAATAAGATTTAGAAAGAAGATAAAAATAACCGGAGAAGAAAAAACAAAAATGCAAGCAAACAATAACAAAGAGTGAAAATGTTATGTTGTGGTTTATACTCATTTCCCAGTGTTCTTTCTCTGGATGTAGCTGGTTCTGTTCATTACTGATCAATTGAAACTAATTTGGATCCTCTCATTGTTGAAGAGAGCCATGTCCATCAGAACTGATCATCCTATTGTTGTTGGAAGTGTATAATGGTCTCCAGATTCTGCTCATTTCTGTAAGGATGCGGTTCCCAAAAAACAAGAGAAGGGAATTGTAAGGGCCCTTTAAATGGGTGGCACCACAGTGCGGGAGATTGAGTGCCACAGTGCAACAGGAGATTGAGTGCCCCAGGAAGTATTCTCTGTGGATATTAGGACTGCCCTGTGGGTGGGATCTTGGTCACATTGAGATAGCTTCGTAATGAGTGACAACACTCTCGCTGATTGGCTGTGTGAGTGAGCTCACAGGCCCTTTATAAGCCCACTGCAGACAGCAGTCGCTCTCTTTAAGTTGGTGCTCTTTAACCTGGCTCCCTAACCTGGGATTGCCAAGTCAAGCCAAGTGGATGGATAGCCCAGAGAGGTAAGGAGTTTGGTAGTGAACATGTGGGTCTTCTGACCAGGTGTTCACTAGGGAACCAACAAGTCAGGGCATTATGTGAGTAGGTATATAAAGGCTTTTAAGATTACACGTGACTGTTCTTGAGTGCGCTACTGGTTATTAAACTATAGATTCAAGAGATCGTGGCCAGAGACCTTTGAAGGCCTCAGAGGAGGCGAGCCGGGTAGAGTTGACACTGCAAAGGTCAGTGGTCAAAGGTACTCTGTTGGGCCTAGGACAGACTAGTAATTGTAACTGCCAGGAGGGCATGTTACAATTTCACTTAGTATTAGTACATGTTAAGTTTCTCCAAGCCTCTCTGTATTCATCCTGCTGGTCATTTCTTTTAGAACAGTATTCCATAACATTCATATACCATAATTTATTCAGCCATTCTCTAATTGGTGGGCATTCACTCAGTTTCTAGCCACTACGAAAAGGGCTGCCATAACGGTTTTGCATAGGGTCCCTTTCCCTTCTTCAATATCTCTTTGGGATATAAGCCCAGTAGTAACACTGCTGAATCAAAGGGTATGCAGAGTTTGATAACTTTTTGAGTATAGTTCCAAATTGCTCTCCAGAATGGTTGGATCTGTTCACAACTCCACCAACAATGCATCAGTATCCCAGTTTTCCCACATCCCCTCCAACATTTTTCTTTAATCTTTTCCTGGCTTAGCCAATCTGAGAGGTATGTAGCGGTATCTTAAAGTTGTCTTAATTTGCATTTCTTTGACCAATAATGATTTGGAACACTTTTTCATATGACTAGAAATAATTTCAATTTCTTCATCTGAAAATTGTCTGTTCATATCTTTTGACCATTTGTCATTTGGAGAATGACTTGATTTATTATAGAGTCAATTCTCTATATATATTGGAAGTGAGGCTTTTATCAGAACCTTTAGCGTAAAAAAATATTTTCCCAGCTTATTGCTTCCCTTCTAATCCTGTCCACATTAGTTTTGTTTGTACAAAAACTTTTTAACTTAATATAATTGAAATTTTCTATTTTGTGATCAATAATGACCTCTAGTTCTTCTTTGGACACAAATTCCTTCCTTCTCCATAAGTCTGATAAGTGAACTATCCTATGTCCTTCTAATTTATTTATAATCTCATTCTTTATGCTTAGATCATGAACCCATTTTGATATTATCTTGGTGTGTGGTGTTAAGTGTGGGTCAAGGGCAAATCACTTTAAAATGATAACAAAGGACATTCATATTGTGCATTGATCAAGGGAAGAAAATTCTTACCCAAATCCTTGTGCTCTCAAATAAATGTCAGAAACTTATATTGTGTTTTCAATGAAAATGGCACTAAAGACGTATTATTCCCTACTTTGGTATTGTACTCTAGCAAACACAGTGCCTTTCCATCTGATGGAGTAAAAATCTGTATGTTTTGTTTCTCCCAATTAGAAAATAAATCCTTTGAGAGCAAGGGTTGTCAGAAAGCAAATCCTCTAAGGAAGAAATCCAGAGCAGATAATTTCATCATTTCCCACAAGAATGTAGTACTTCATATCCTCCACACTGGGTACTATCTCAACTTTGTAGCTTCTTCTTATCTGTTGTCTTCCCTGACTTGAGGGCAGGGGCTGTCTTTGGTTTCTTTGAAATGTTAGCACTCAATCCAGTGTCTGGAACATGGTTGGTGATTACTAAATCAAAATTCAAGTAGGTACCTATGGGTTAGAAAGCATTTCAAAACTTGCCAAATCTTAATTGAAGAGGAAGTGCTGGAAGTCAAAGTTAAGAACAATGATCAACAAAGAATTGAACTGTCCTAGATCTTGTACCTAATCATCTCCTAATCATCAGAGAAGAATTTCAATTTGGTAATCAGAAAGACTAGAATAGATTTCCAGATCAAGGATGAACAAAGACTGACTGATTCATAAACTAAAGGCTAGATTTGCTGTAAGAAAGGGTGAAGACCAGTAAGATTTTATTGCTTTTCTCCTACAACTATCCTAGTCTTTACCTTCGATGGCTGGGAACAAGATTTTCTAATCAGTTAGGCCACAAAATCCAGCTCTGCTACTATTTTTTGATACTGTGCTAAACAAAAAAATATTAAAACCTGGTCCTTGGCTTGCAATATCACTTGTGAGCCAAGATATACACACTTCAAAATGAAATACAGAGTTACACATTAGACATAGACACAGTTCCCAAGTTAAAGGCATTATGAACATCTACATTATTGCAATGTAGGTAAAACCTGTCCTTTATATCTCTCCATCTCTTTTACACACACACACTCTCTTTGTCTTTGCTTACTGTGTGGGAAAAGCACTTTTCATAAGTTAATTCACTACATAAAAATTAGCAACAAAGTAATCTTGGGTTTAATTAAGCCCCAAAGGGCCTTTTCTACTTAGTAGTCAAAGGAAAGATGGTACTTTGGAATCAAAGGGGAAAAAAAAAAATTTCATTTCACTATAAACCTTCACAGAAAATCAGAAAAATGAAATTTTAGTTTCACATCAACTCTGAAATTCTGAATATTGCTTTATTTCTTTGAACCTCAGATATTTATTTCTAAAATACTTTTGTCTTTATATCATTGTCATTTTTCACTTTGTAACAACAACAAAAAAAGCAAAATGCATTCATACAATTTCTGTCCCAATTATCTGGAGAAGCAGAGTTTAAATCCTGCCTTCAATACAATCTAGTTGTGTGAGCTTGGCAAGTAATTTTACCTCTGTCTGACTCCATATCCTCAAGGAAAAGGGGGATAATAGCCGCACCCTGCATTATAGGGAAAAGTTATGTTTCAGTGGGCCTCAGTTTCCTTATCTGTTAAATAGAGATCTATGATACCTTTCTGGTTACAGTACAATATTTATCTTAGCAATAATAAATCTAAACAATTATACATAGTTTAGTACTTCCAGGAGTCATGAGTTCATCAGTGTGTGTTCCCAGTATAGGTTATATAATACTTTTACATCTTTGCAGGTATTCTTTGTAAATTGTTGAGGCTGAGAAATTTGTTAATGTCACAATCAACAATTTAAAGATGAGTTTTTTATCCCTAATTTACCTCTATCTTTACAGCACAGTAGATAGTTAAATCTATACTTGAAGGTTTTTCAGCTTGGTATAACCTGCAGATTTCACTCCACTAGTATAGTCTTGGAAAATACAGAATCACTTTCATTCAGAATGAGGCACTGGAGTAGGATATTTTACATAGCAATATGATATTTTATGTTTTCTGTTATTCATTCATTTCAATTGTGTCTGACTCTTCATAACTCTATTTGGGGTTTTCTTGGCACAGATACTAGAGTGGTTTGCCATTTCCTTTTTCAATTCATATTGCAGCTTGGTGGCACAGTGGCTAGAGCACTAGGCTTGAATTCAGGAAAACATCTTCCTGAATCCAAATCCAGCCTCAAGACATAGTTGTGTGACCCTGGGAAATTTCATTTAACCTTTTCTGCCTCAGTTCCTTATATAAAATGGGCTGGAGAAGGAAAAGACAATCTAGTCCAGTATCTCTGCCAAGAAAACTCCAAATGGGATCACGAAGAATTGGATAAGACTGAAACAACTTTTTAAAAAAATTTAAAAGATTATTTTAACATATAATTGGGGGAAAATATTAATTAAAAAAAAGACTGAAATGAATAACAACAAAAATCTCCAGCTCATTTTACAGATGAGAAAACTGAGGCAAACAGGATAAAGTGACTTGTTCAGAGTCACACAGCTAGTGTCTGAGGTCTGATTTGAACTCAGGGAGAAAAGTCTTCTTGACTTCTGGTCCAGCACTCTATTACTATGCCACCTAGCTGCCCATCATTTTATATTTATGCAAAAAAGTTACTTTATATGTCCTTTGATTTTTATAATAACTTTGTGAGATCATCAGAACAGATACTACCTCTGTTTTGGAGATGAAGAAACTGAAGTCTGGTAGATAACTTTGAAGACTAACTAGTAAAAGTGCCTCCAGGATCCTCAAATCTCCAGAGAAAGGAGTTAAAACTCCCCCTACTGGTATAGTGTTATAATTTTCTGAGGGCACAAAGCTTTTTAGGTTTTTCTAAGGAGAAAGTCTTTTTTCAGTCATATCATCCACAAATTCTCATGTTAATCTAACTACATTTTAGGAAAGAGAATATTCTGAAATCACAAATAATATGCACTAATTAACTTATTAAAGAATGAAAAACAACACCACACAGAACCACCTCCTTACTTACAACTCTATCCAAGCTGTTTTTACTTGAAATTAAAACACACATATATACTTACCCAAGCATATTTTGGAATTTAAAAAAAAAAAGGCAAAAAAGTTTAAACTTATTAATATCTAATCTATTATTCTTTTGGGGGTGTATTTGTGAGGCAGTTGGGATTAAGTGACTTTCCCAGGGTCACAAAATTGGTACATGGCAAATGTCTTGAGGGTGGATGTGGGCTCAAGTCCTCTTAACTGAAGGCCCTTCATTTTATTCATTGTGCCATCTACTCACTCCTCTCTTATTGTTACTGCAAGAACTGGGGCAGGGCAAGATCAGCTCCTGCTTCTACTAACAATGTTTTTATGGAGGGGAAGGGGGGGGGGGAGAGAAATCTATAATGCTCCATCTTGTGGCCACTTCTAGGATATCTATTAATCAGTAGCTGACATTTATGTAACACTGTATACACTAGTCATACTTCAACTTTACAACTTTATGAGTTAAAAAGTATAGGTAACATACCCATTTTACAGATAAAGAACATTTGGCTTAGATGGTTAATGGCTATGAAAAATTACCTTGACAGTTGGAAAGGAGGTTTTGCTCTCAGGTACCTGTTACCTCCAAGTCCTAACCTCTCTGCTACTTAGTGTAAAATAAGGGAGTGGGACTAGAAGAAATTCCAGTTCTAGATTCATGATCTTACTCATACTATGTTGAACTAGATGATTTCTAAGTCTCTTCCAGTTCTAAATCTTACCATTCAATGAAAAGCCATAAGGATAGTTAAATTGGCACTGCTATAAATAAGGGAGAAGCCCCAAACTTTTTAAAGAGTGATCAGGAATTTGAAAAGACCTATAGACAGTCTGGCACACACCAGGGAAGAAACCAATCTCCTAAAAGGTGGAGAAATCAATTTGATCATGGACTAGTAGTACTCTTGGTGTTTGTTACCTGCAAGTAAGATCTAAAGTTGTGTGCACTTTCACAAGTTAGATAGACTTAGAGAGGTGGTCCCCTACTACCTACCAAATAAAGTCCAAATTGCTTGTCTTGACAATGAAGACCTTCTACAACCTGGCATCACCTCATCCTTCTAATCTTACTCAGTTCCTTTTCAATCATACTATGGTTTAGCCATAGGTTCATGGTCCTCAAACCTGCTTTGTGCTCTCTTCCTTTCCAACCTTTGCTCAGGTTATCCCTTACATCTGAAATGCTGTCCTTCCTCATTTCCTGCTGATATTCCTACTTATTCTCAAAGTCCAACTGAAATGTCAACTTCTCCAAGTAGTCTTCTTTGATAACACTAGTTGTTCTTGACTTTTCTCCTTAGGACTTCATACAGCACTCTACATTTACTTTTCTCATGCCCTTAGCATATATTTTAGTTATTTGTTGAAAAAAATATTGGTCATCTTCACTTAAGTCCTCACCATGACATAAAGGCAATTCAGGATTCTCAAAATTTTGGCAGGTCCTACCAAACTAAAAAAGTTTTGGACACAGGTGCTGAGCTTTATCTGTCTTCCAAAGACCTACCCAGCCAAGTTTGGAAAGACTCATCAATAGACTGGCTACAGGGTAGTTTGTTTAGCCATAGAAGCTCTTGAAGACTACCTACTAAATCACTGAAGAGTTGGAGCCCAATTGGTTTAAAAGATTATCTACTCTGAGAAAAATCAGAGATCCTGCTTGATTCCTCCACTAATCTTTAAGTTCCTCAAGGGCAAATATTGCTTTACCTAAATTTTGAATCTGACTCTGAATATGTCATATTTTGACACACTTAAATATACCCAAAGTATTGTTTTAAGTGTGAGGAAATTACTTCTATTCCTATCATTCATCCTCATTGCTTACCAAATAAACTCTTAACCTTGCTTGTAGAGGCAAAATTTTCTACAAGCTATCACTATCTTGCCTCTCTTGAATTCTTTCACACTTTCAAGGGGAAAAAAAGCATTTATTAAGCACCTACAGTGTGCCTCGAACTCTGCCAAGTGCTTTACAAATAGTACCTCCTTTGATTCTCACCACAAACCCAAGAGGTAAACCCAAACTATTATTACCCCCTTTTTACAGAAAAGTCTTGAGGCAGACAGATTATGGGACTTGCCCAGGGACACAAAGTTAGAAATTTGGCTGCAGATACCTTAGCTGACTTACCTCAAGCTACCCCCTGCATTTGTCTCGAGTGGGCTCCCGTTAGTGCTTTCTTCTAGACATCCCCCAGCCGGGAAAGGCCCTTCCGCTCCCGGCCACCTCCGACCAAGTCCTCTTTCTTCCAGGCCCAGCTCCCCAGCCTCCTCCCCGCCCCCCGCTACCCACCCCCGACCCCACCCCCCTCCGGCCTCGTGCCAGCGCTCTCGTTCCTCGCATCATTTTCGGCTTCTCCTTCCCCTCCACTTGTATCTGTCTCTCCGGCATCACGCGGATGCGGGCGCTTCATTCCTCCTCAGTAGAAGGGAAGGTCCAAGAAGGCAAGGTCTAGGTGGCAGGTCTCGGTACTTCGACGGAGATACTGGGGGAGGGGGGAACCTTGCAAAAAGTGGGAGCATAAAAAGTGTCTGATGAATTCAACGGGGTCAACGAACGACGTCCTGCCCCTCGATATATTTCCCTTCTTCGATGACCCAGTAATCAGAAGACCGAGCTGC